>NC_091408.1:2645300-2945400 GCF_032191515.1 Phaenicophaeus curvirostris
GTTTTGCAGCAGCAACAGTAACAACAACTTGGGCCTGATGGTGTTGCAGCTTCTCTGCTGTGGGGGTCTCTTACTGCACTTCCCGTAATTGATCCATGGTTTGTTTTTTTACAGCCAGCAGTGAAGTTGCTATATAACAGGAGCAACAACAAATATTCCTACACCAGGTAAATGACTTCAGCTTGGACTTCTTTGAAGTTTTTCATAGACTAAAATCCACGATTAGCATTTGCTTTTTGTTCACTCGGAACCAGTGACAGATCGGTGTTGGCACGCGCTCAGCTTTTTCCAAATGAATTTCAGGCTTTAGTCAGAAGGGAGCCTGCTGTCATCAGTGGAAGGGTAAGCGCGTGCTGTTCCGCTGCCAGAGGAGTTCCTCTAACACTGAGGTGCAGCTGGCCGAGGCTCCTGGCCAGCTGCTGGCCTGCATTCCCAATGGGAATGCACATTAGTTGAATACTGGAAGCCTTCCATGGTGCAGTGTTCTCAATAAGTTTTGAAATCATCCAGTCTGGAACCTTGTTCCCTTCCCTTATGTCTGGGTGTGTTTCATGGCACAATGCTGTTTCCATCAGCTGGTGCTGAGCTTCATCTTAGGAATAGTTTCATTTGAGTAGATAGAATTCTATACACAAATGAGATGGCATTGGTCACTATTAATCACAGTGCTGTTGATGTCGTATTACTGCTTCTTCAGTAGCAGTTTTTCCTGCTTTTACTAGTCAAATGAGTTACCCACTGCAGTCCTGGATGCCAGCTGTAAACCTGCCTTGGCAGAGCACAGTAAGTCGAAGGAATCTGGGTGTACGGGCCTGCAGATGCTCACTGCCTGAACCCTCTTCTCTTCCGTGCATTGTCTGAGTTCCTTGTGTGACTGCTGCCTCCCTGCGTCTCTCACAGCAACTCTGACGACAACATGCTGAAGAACATCGAGCTGTTCGATAAGCTGTCCTTGAGGTTCAATGGGAGAGTGCTCTTTATAAAAGATGTGATTGGAGATGAGATCTGCTGCTGGTCTTTTTACGGGCAGGGGCGGAAGATTGCCGAAGTCTGTTGCACTTCCATTGTTTACGCTACTGAGAAAAAACAGACAAAGGTAGGAGTAAACCCCTAAAGGCCTCCTGCAACAGGCCCTGCGCCTGTCAGAGTGGCATCCTGACATCTGTTCCATTTTGAACATTTCTTTCATTGTTTAGCATCTCTATAGAATAATCAATGCCGTTCAAAGTGAGAGCAGCTCATCTTGTTGGTTCGTTAGGGCGGGGATGGCTTGGCTGTGGCACTTGACACAAGGCAGTTGGGGTGTTCCATAATGCAAGTTCAGCCCAGTTGTTTATTTTTAAACAAACTTGCTCACTTAACCAAGTTTGTTTGACATCCCTGTGTAAAGACAGATCCTGGTGAACGATGCCTTCCCCCTGTCTTCTTACCTTTCCCAAGAGAAGTCTGAGTCTGTCATCCAGGCAATCAGCTCTGGGAAAAAAGCCTGATTGCTGGGTCTTAAAAGCTGGAAGTAAATAATAGACCAGAAACAGTTGTGCAGGCGAGAATTTTCATGGCTAGAATGTGATTAAGAAATTTTAAAGCCAGAATGGTATCAGGAATTCCAGTGAGGTAACCAGTGGCTGACAGTGGTCGAGAGTGACCCTGTTTCTGTTGTGTGGGCAGGTGGAGTTCCCAGAAGCCCGTATTTATGAGGAGACACTGAACATTCTGCTGTATGAGTCCCAGGATGGGAGAGGACCTGACAACGCGCTCTTGGAAGCCACAGGAGGGGCAGCTGGCCGCTCCCATCACTTAGAAGAAGATGAGGAGCGAGAGCGCATTGAACGCGTGCGAAGAATCCATATTAAACGTCCGGATGACAGGGCCCATCTGCATCAGTGAGCTGAGCGAGAGCTGCAGGCTGCGCGGCTCTGTCGAGAGGGTGCTGCCCTTCGCCTGATCGATGACCTGCAGCAGGGGACCAGGCGGTTTCACTTCTGTTCGGCAAAGTCTGTACATTACGTTTTGTAACAAACTAGATTACTTGGGGTATTTAAATGTAGTAGTTCTAGGACAAGAATAAATAAGGTTACTGGGCATGCGACAGGCACTGTAAGGACCTATTGAGCAGCTGGAGAAATGCCCTGAATTTTTGGCACTCGTCTTTGCTGTTTTGTGGCTAGAGAGGAGGAGGGCTGGCTTCCTTTGGCTTTAGTAATTATCCTGCACTTTAAAAAACAAACAAACAAACACAAGGTCTGTCGGCCCTGTACCTTCCCTCCAGGCACTCAGTGTCCCTGTCTCCTCCTAGGCAGAAATGCAGTGATCCAAACTTACCAGAGCTCTCACCAAGATCCTTTGCTCCCAAGCTTGTAGGTGATAGGCTTGGTAGCTCAGGAGTGTCTTGGCGTGACTCTAGGCAAGTGACTCGTGCTGACCAGATTCCTGTAGTGCTGGGGGTCAGAGGGAGCCCTCTTGGAGTGGTGGGAGGGAGCAGGGAGAGCTGCTTGGGCTCAGCTCGCTGGGTGGCTGCTTGTGGCTCCCTACAGCTCTCGAGACCTGCTCCTTGAAGGGTTTGGTTGGAGCTTCTACAGCACTGAACTGTAGAGACCCACTCCTGCTTTATCCATGCAATTCAAGGATGGGAGATGTTAGAATTCCTCTAAAATGAAGATCGGGAGCAAATTGTACGTGATGATTGCTTTTGCTTAGGGTGGTGTCGCTACCAGTTAGCGCTTAGAACTTCTGCCTGACGCTGGATCTTGGCTAGGAAGTTTATTTCCCTCCAGTCGCAGGTCAGTAAGTCGTGCTTTCTTTCCTACGGGTAAAGTAGTAGCTGTCCTAGATTGAAATGCTCCATGCCAGCCTAGTGCTGGTAGGAGGCCAGCAACTGTAGTTCAGTCCTGTAACTGATACAGGAGCATTGTCTTGCTTTGAGTGAGGGCAACGCAAGCACCATGGGGAAGAGGAGTAGCGGGTGGCTCAGAGGCAGTTATTCCTTGTTTGACTTTATCCTGAGCATATTCCAAGTCTTTTCAGAAGCAGCAGCTGTGTGTGAAAGGGCAGAGCTGAAATGTTGCGTAGGGAAGGCCTATGCAGTCTAGGTTTCTAGGAGTACTTTTCTATTATAAATGAATGTTACCTACCTCCTCGTCTCTTGTTGCCTGTTGTGGAGTCAAGTAACAGAGTGGAAGATTGTCTGTTATTCAATAGGACCAAACGCTCAAGGATAATGAGTGGAAACACAGCTGTAATGGTTAATGTAACAAATCTTGAGAGGGAGAGAAACCCAATGTAGGAAGTCTTAAACTTGCAGTCAGGCTGGCAGCTTGGCAGACACGAGTGTACTTTGGCCCATTCTGGAGTCGTTTTGACCCTTCATGAAGACTATCTAGCGCTGGCCAGAGTAGCTGAACACTTCAGACAGAGCAGCAGCTCCACGTTCCAGTTACTCAGTAGTGAGGTGGTTCTTTGTTTTTGCCCGGCTCCCTGCTGCAAGGATTCCTGCTCAGGGCTGCTAAGGGCACGTTAACATTTTGAAAACCAAAGGTGGTGTCAGGATCACCAGCTACATTATTCCCATGCTTCTGTCTCAAACAGCAGTTCCATCCCAAACCAGCTCTAGCTTATCTGTAGAGGCTAAAATAAAGCATTAGGTCTTTGCTCAGTGTTGGATCATCAAGCTATAAAGGTTTCAAAGTTAGGCTGAGGTCATCTTTCCAGTAACCAAAGACTTTTCTGTCTATAACTTGTACCTCTCTCCTCTCTTTCTTCTTCAGCTACTGATTTATAAGCAAAGCTCAGCAGTAAACAGCTCTATCAGTTATACTGTAGTTCGGCAGCCACAGCTACATCCTGCTAGTTCTGGGCTTCTATTTTAAGCTGTACTTACATGGATTTGTAACACTTTGGCTTTGTGGAAGTCCATAGTGCAAATTGCTGTTGTGAAGGACCCAGTGCCTCTCCCTTCTTACCTTCCTGATGTGATAAGCTGGGGAGCATGGAAGGAAAGTCCTCCAAATAGTTCTGTTTCTCCAGTTCTCTGTACTTGGACAGCTACAGGCACCTTACTGCACTGTTTATGGGTTTCTGAGTGTCTGTGCCAGACCTGCTGCCCTCAAAGGGGTCTGGACTCTGCGCTGTTAAAGCTGCTCTGTCTGACCCCCGTGTCCGCTCCTGCCGGCCCCCAGCGCGTGGAAACACCAGCACAATTACTGGAGAACAGGCTGATAGTCCCAGAGCAAACCCTGTTTGCTTAGTGAGCTCGCTCTCTCCTGTGAGAGAGGAAGGCCAAGCCACCTTCATCCTCACCTGCACTGAACCAGCTGCTTTCCCCACACGGTGCAGGGGAGACTCCAGCCGCCCTGCACCCCCTGCTCAGCCACAACCCAGCTCCGTCCTGCGGGGGGAGAGCAGGTTCAGCTCCAGGAGGGGCAGGTGTCGACTCCAGTGCTAAACACCCGACAGGTCACATCTCTGTGATTAACTTCGCTGTAAATAAATTAACTGGCTTCAGCATTTCCTTTTTTCAGGTTTTGCCAATTAAGTTCTTATAAACCAGGGGATGATTATTTTTAATCTTTGTACAGCGGTTTACACAGGCGTTGGCCTACAAGTCACTCCAGGAGAGTTTCAGTTTTGTTCATGCATTGCTGGGCAGACTCTGCCTTAACACACTCCTGACTTAACCCTCTGCGTGCTGTGGTTGTGCGGTAGAGATGTGCTGCTGTCCTGGGTTAGACCGTCCTTTACCTACTGGCCCCTTGTCCTTGGCCTGCGGCGAGACGCTTAGTTAATGCCATTGCACAAATGCTCTCAGCTCTTGAGCCTTTTCACTGTAAATGGTTTTGCCTCTACAGCTTTCGTGTGCTGATGGGGGGACAGGGCAGCTGTCCTGGGCACAAGCAGCTCTTTAGATTATCTGGTGTTAATGGGGAGTGCAGACCTGTCTGCTTTAATTCTCCAGCACCCTGAAGCAGGCAGTGAGAGTGACAGAATAGCAGAGTAGAGCTGAGTAAAATCTTACCTGTTCGAGTGATTTGGTCCATCAGCGAGATGCAGAAAAGCCAGATTACAATCTGCAGCTTGGAATACAGTGCGGGCTGCACAGCAGAGCGACCACCAGGCCCTGGCTTAGAGCTCCATGACAGGGTGTTCAGTGGCACTGAGACAGCTGCTCCTGTTTCCACAAGGCAGGTTTTGGATCCCACCCTGCAGGACATCACCTGGTTAGGGCTCTTAGAGGAGGCTCCAAGCTCCACTCTTACCTTTGAGCAAAGGGTAGGTGGAACCTTCCAGTCTTAATAGAGTTGTTCCGTTTCATGGACAATACGAGCAAACTCATCTGTCCTGTACAATCATTCCCTCCCACTTCGTACTTGTGTACACAAAAAAAATGCTTAAGCTGGATTTCAGTGTATGGTTGATGTTTGCAATATGTACTTTTTTTTTAAAAATATAACACAATAAATTAGAAGATATTTCATATTTACATGGGAGTTGCTTTATTACTTGTTTGAAGCGTGCTGTCCTTGTCTGTGTAGCTGGAAGGAGCTTTCAGGAAGGAATTCCAGCCCTCATCCTCCCCCCAGTTATTGGTTTTACCTTCTAGTGCTGCTCACAGCAGAGGCACCAGTGACCTGGCTCTCAGGATTTAAGGGCAGCAAGGCGAGGATCTCCAGGCTCTGGTTTCAGCCCAGCCAAAGCAAGCAGGAGCTACTCACATTTGCCTCAACATGAGGCAGCAGAGGAAGCGCTGTGAACACAGAGCGTGGCAGTACAGCTACAGCTTCCAGCCAGGAAAGACTAGAGGGACTTTCTATTTTCCACCCCCTCCCCTTGTAGCTGCCCCCATATCCCTCAAGGGACCAGCAATGCCTACCACACCGAGCAGTCTCAGACTCAAAAGTACTCAAAGTACAGCTTGAGAGGCCTTTTTGCTTCTCTCTTAATCCTTCCTGACTGGTCAAAGCTCTCAGCTCTTACTGAGTTCACAGACACAGGCATTTTACACGTGGAACTGCAAGTTGTGGTTTAAACATTTCCCTGTGACTATACATCTGTGCTCACTGGAATGTTACAGCAACATAATGGAATTTATTTAGCTATAGTTGAAGAGCTTTAAGCTTTAAAAAAAGAGCCTAAAAGATGCAAGCAAATTCTCAAATCACAGCAGCCCTATGGCATCAAAGATTCCAGGGGAGGTGCAAGTGCTGGTCTCATCCTGCAGGCTCCGTCCTGTTCCGTGCCAAGACAGTGACCAGGAACAGGAACTGCTTCTCATCAAGATTTTCCCTGGGCTGCCACCTGGGACAAGAAAAGGAAAGAGTCATTAAATTGGGTACACAGGTTGTCCTTGAGGTGTCTGCCTGTGGGAAGAGAGGCGATGGTGTTTCTGTTTAACAACTGGCACATGGAGATAACTCCCTTCGTCCCTGGGGACTGCAAAGACAGCCCCCCAGTGCCCCAGGCTATTGCACCTCAGCACTAATTCTTCCTTGAAGCTGTTGGCTAACAGTACCAAACACACAAATGCTTTTTGAGTGACAAGAAATGCTTTCCCTCCATCCCCCAACCCACTTCAGAAATAACTTGGCTGAAGGAGGCAGCAAGAGGACTCAGGTGATGTTTTCTCCCTCATTTTGCAGGTGCACATTGAATTTGGGCTCAGGTTGAACTCTCTAAAGGACCAAGTCAGGAGATGACCTTGCTCCTGCCCCTGTGATTGAGAGCACAAACCACAATTCGTGTGCAAGGTGCGCAGCCGCAACTTCCAACATAGCGATGACCTGTTAGGTGTTTTCCTTTGTAGAGAGATACATTGTGCACCTCTCTGCGCTGTAGGAGGAATCGAGCCATCCTGAACTCACACAAAGGGCCCTTCCTAGAGTTTAGCTGTGCTCTCTACGTCAAAAATGAAAGCACAAGTCATATTCCCAGGGCTTAGATGAGACCTTACCACCGTTAGCTGTCCATTTTTGGCTTTGAAGACCTGAGGCTCCTGCCCAACGGTAAACACCATCGTCCCTTCCTTCCCAGAGCCGATGCGAAACTGAAGGCTGCAAAAGCAGACAGAATTACCCATTAGATGCTTTCCTCGCAATAGGCTTTACTCTAAACCCCCTTTATTTCTGTTCCCTCGGCAAATCTCATTAGATTAGAAGATCAGAGCCCTCCAGCTTAGGTAAATTTCCTAAACAATTGCATTATCCTACACAGCCCAGAAGGGTTTGATGAATGGAGTGTGCCTGCCTGATCCAGGCATTTGAATTTTCCTGGTGCAATTAGGCACTAGAAGATGAGCAGATCTGACCTGGAGAAAACCACTGAACGTGCAGAATCTAATTACGGCTGAAATGCAAAAGGCCAGAGAGAAAAGCCGGAGCAGAAGTACAGGTTTCATGTGTCAGATTCAATTCACACTGAGATTTGAGAGACAGACTGCATCCACCTGCCATTAGCACAGTGGCATGACCAAAGGTTCCTGTGCTCAGCAAACACATTTCAGGGCCTCCTCAGTCTCTTAGGAAGAGGAAGGCTTATCCTGAAGTGACCCCAGGCTCAGGCCAGCAGGCTTTCCACAGAGCCGGCGCTAATGAGATCCCTCGTGAAGCCACTAAACCTCATGCCCAGGCCACATCAACAAAAGCCTGAAAACAGTTCAGTCACCTCTAAACACATTTGGGTTTTAGGCAGACGGGTCATGAGCAGCTCAGAGCAGAGCAGCACCTCTAGCGAGGTGCCACCACCAGCCATCAGGGAAGGGAACTTCATTTACGTGAGTTATAATAGTGGTTGTAATGATTTTTACTATATTTTCTTGTTCCAGTACCACCCATCTTGTTTCCCTGTGCCTTTGCAAGGGAGCCACAAACCCAGCTATGTTACTGCAACAGACCCGGTCAGCTTAGGGCACTGAGGGGGTGGTGATGTCAATAATTCTGACCTAAGTAGTCCAGGCCTAAAAGATTTCAAAGCACGTTCCTCTATAAAATCCAGCCTGCACGATACCACCCACGCAACGGCCTTCCTTACCTTCCCTGAACAACCTTAACGAGGTTTTGCTTGTTGGCCAGCATGCAGAGTTTAGTGACCGTCTCAAAGATATGTTCACACTGAAGTATCGCATCACCCTGGAGAGAAAAAGCAGAGGCATAAAGTCACGTGGCATCGCCCCAGCACGAAAGCCTCATGGTCACTGTGCATTCAGAAACAGTGGCTGCTGTGCAGAAGCGACTGGTAACAACATAGGGATTGCAACGGTCACATACAGGTTTGGTTTATTAAACTCCCTTTCCAGGGACGAGGTAGGATTTATAGCAACTTTGGCTCTAAAAGAAGGAAAGGGAAAGCTTTCATGGAGAGACAGCAAGAATGTCAACGTCTGGCTGGTTACAGAATAAGGAAAAATGGGTAATTGTGTAATCCTAGGATTTCATTAAAATATATTGGAGGTGTCATTACAAGACCTTGCTTCTAGCCACAAGCTCCCAGCAGCTACGTTGCAATCTCTTACCTTCTGTTTGTTGTCCTCAGGGACATGAATGACCAAAATCCCATCGCTCAGGTTACTGGTGGAAACACCTGCAAAGGAAATCCCAGAATTAGAGGAAAAGCTGCCAAAGACAGCTCCACATCACCATCACCACCACCCTCCTAGCATCACCACCACCCTCCTGTAGCGACTCCAGCCCTGCCTTGTTCACAGAGGAAGTCACATTCCCCAAAAGGGGCTCTGTACTTACTAGGGGTGAAGAAAGAACATCCCTCTGGTGAGAGCAAAGTGCAACAAAGCTGCTGCTTTGAAGAATTAATCTCAGTTTCCAAAACTCCTTCTGGAGATCTCTTTAGCTGTCAGCTACTTGTCCATAATGCATTTCCAACACTGGGTACTGAAACACATTAGCTGTTTGATCCATTCCTCCCTGTGCTACCTTTGTTTTGGTAAGAGAGGAGGTAGAAAGCATATATGCTCCCCCTGGGCTGTAGTTCAGACAGTAGCAGATTAAAAACACCTACTATATGGCATAGGAAAATTGTTTTGCTGGTTTTCATCCCCTCTATTTCAGCAGAAAGTGATGTCCTCTTGCATTAAAATGCTGTGTCCTCTTACTCATCGTTTATATTTCAAGGACCTGCATGCTGACGTGCAGACCCTTTATCCACCCCCCAGGAAAGCGTGTTCTCAGGTTGATCATTGCTTCGAACATCTTTGAAAGTCCACGTTTCAGAAGTTCGTCTTCCCCAGGGTCACTGGCAGAAAGGGATGTCCCACACCAACTTCCACCCTTACCTTTCAGAGTGGCGTAGTCTATTTTCTGCTTGATCTTGGCCATTTCCACCACGTACGCCGAGGACTGGGTCAGAACGAGTAGCCGGTCTCGTGCTTTGAACCCATTCCTGTCATATTTTATCACGGGAGTCACATACTGAAAACAACGAGTTGGTATCAGCGTTTTTGGCTCCTGCAGGGCCCTGCACTGGAAGCAGCTCAGCGAGGAGCAGCGCTGCACTGTGGAGCTGCAGATCCCAGCTCCCACCGGCTCCTGCCAGCTTCTGCTTGGAACCATCTGGGTTCTTGGGAATTCAGGTGGCAGAACTGTGCTTTCACAAAGATGGTTTACCTGTGCCCTCTATGCCATAACCATGGGAAGTGCAGTGCACACACCTGCTCTGCTCCTGCCCGTTACAGCCCAAACAGGGTTCGTGATGCTTTTTAAGCTTTTCATTAAAAATAATCTAATATAACTTTTCGTCTAGGTGCATTTTGAGACCTGCCTCCAATTTAAAAGCAAGAGAATACTCGCTATCTGCTGTTCAGTCTCTTCTGCCAAATGGGCACGGCTGCAAGACAGCCTCAGGCTTCACGATTGCCCATTCTGTGTGATCAACCAGCTCCTGGACTCCAGGGAAGCTGATTCAAGGGCTGCTGAGCTCCAGCTGTCCTCCCCTTACCTTGATCTTCTCACCGTGGATGAGCTGCAGTACTTTAGGGTTTATATCAGTCTCTTCTGAGGAGCAAACCAGAAAGACAAACTGAGCGTAGGTGACAGATGGCCACCACTCCCACCAGCAAAACACCAGAGAGCTGCGTTAATTGTCTCCATCCCATTAGTCCTTGTCCCCTTAGCAGGCTGCCTCCTAAACGTAGGGCATTTGCTTACTCCTAAACCCATTGCAGTGGTTCTTCCTGCCTGTCAAGTAACTCACGCCGAGAGCTACTGATCTTGGTTCAGGCTCTCGCGCTGAGAACCACCCAGAGCATTTTTCCTTCTGCACGGGGCTCCAGCTGAAGCTCTCTAGGAGCTTCCAGTAAGGACTCAGCATCTCTCCCACACACCACCGCTACCGCACCCTACCCAGTTTCCCACATCCCTTCCCTGCCAATGCACTGCTAGGGCTTTCCTCTCATGCCTTTTTTTTGTGCTTCACGCTATGTAGATTCTCAAGATTCACATCTCTTCTTCCAGCAGCCCCAGTCTCTTGGACTGGATCCCCACAGCTGGTGATGCTGCACTGCACCGTCCCAGCTCAGCCTGATCAGGATAGGTCCTGATCCATCCCCACCCACAGGGGAATGTGCTTGGGTTGATAGTTTTCTATCCCACAAGGGATTGCAGGTACCCCCAGTTTGAAAGCAAAGTCTGGCAAGGTTGGTCACCCTGTCAGTGTCACTTCACACAACAGGGCACAGGAAATCAAGCGATTGGGCCCAAAAGCAGGTGAATCTGCCTTTGACAATGGGATTTGCTCTTAGAAACTGAATCCATTTTGCCAAACAGAATTTTCCCGAGCAAGGAGCACGTGACCGAGTCCTTCAGGGGTTTGTTGTGTACTCACTCAGTCGGGTGTCTAGGAAAGGCTGGTTTATGCTCTGCACGTAGCCCTCCTTCTTTCCTCTGAAAACGGCGCTTGCTACCACTTTTTGCTGTAACTGTTGTGAGAAGGAACAGCCTTTAGTCCGTTTCTCCATCAGGAACATCAGCAGTTTGAGGGTAGGCACCCTCACTGCACACCATCACCCTTTCACTCCCACAACTCCACCCGACTCCCACTGCATCCCTCCCAGCATCCTTAGGTTATTCCTCTATCCCACCAAGCAAAGGAGCAGCAGGGACTGAACAGTCCTGCAGATATTTTCTTATCCATGAATCTATTCTGATTATATGAGGTGTGGTTTTAATGCCATAAGATTAAGACACACAGCAGGAAAACCGCACTGTACGTCGCAAACGCCACTGAAAACAAATGCTTGACTCCAGGCTGAGGAACGTGTGCTCAGCGAGAAGAGCAGTGGTGTGTCAGAAGGCACAGTCTGCGTTTCAGACAGTGCTCAGAGAGCAGGTATCACACATGCACAGTGGGTTTTCACTTGCACATTCGCATTCTATGTATTTGTTACCTGCACTTTCCTCTCAGCAGTGAGGCCTTGGCAGTATTTCCTCACCAGGTTCCTCATGCAGATTTTCTGTAGCATCTCAGATGTCTTGATTAAATTAAAAAAAAAAAATAGTGAAGCTGTGCAAACAGCTCCCGCTGCAGCCCTAACAAATACTTGCCTGGTGCAAGCTGGTTTTAACATCTAGTCACAACTTATTTGAGCTCCCCCAGCCCAGCACCCCACCTACACGAGAGCTTTGCTACCAGAAGAGGGTTAATGCCCAGCAGCAGCTGAAGGATGAAGAACACAAAGCGGCTGAGTCATTACTAGAGTCACTAAAAGCAGCAGCACCTGCCTTTAATATGGCTCATGAGTTCGCTTTGCTGTCACAGTGCATCTTCCTTTCTACCACTTAAAACAACAGCATCAAGCTCTCTCCCTTCCCTTGGAAACTTAAGTAGTAGCACCATTCCTCCCACTTCCATCCTCCTACAGATCCAGAGGATCTCAATATCTTCCAGAGTCTCTGTCATCATGCCTGAACAGAGGACAAGCCAACAGGAGAGCAGTGGGTTTTTTCCTACAGAAGCAAGCACGCAGGTGGCCACAGAACATCTTCACCACTCCCCAAGCCAGCAGCCACCCTCACCTCTTCGAGGATGGAAGGAGGCTGAAGCCAGGTCTTGTCCAAGACGTTTTTCGGAATGTGGTCTCTGAGCTTCATCAAGTATTTGTACTGCGCAAGCCGCACAAATTCAATGTTCTCTGGGCAAAGGGCTTTCTTTCGATTGATGAAGCCATTGATGAATCTACAGGAAATATCCAAACCAGACTTTATGTTACCTTCAGAAACCAATGGAAATGAAAGGCAGGTCACAGAAGGCACAAAATAGGCTGGCAGGTCACTAAGGCTAACTCGCTGTCACCTGGTTTACAGCAGTGGAGATCCTAAGCCATGTAATATTCTAAATATTAACTTTTTTTCCAAGTTCTGTTGACCAAACCCAGTGCTTTGGAAGTAGAAAGGAAGATCAACTCTATTTCTGATGCAGCCTTCAGAAGCTGCATTTAAAGGGAGTGGGGAGGGAGGACCATATATAAGGGAACGACAGGCACACAAAGGATTGGTTTGGAGATCCTCGGTGCCAATATAGACTGGCAGAGCAACAGAAATTTGTGCAAGCCAGAATTCATGAAGAGATGACAGGCATTTCTGATCAACCCTGTCTGGCAACTGTCCTCCTAACTACAATAATAGCTTAGAACTGGGTGGGAAGGGGGTGGTTTTGACTCGCTGTACTGTCAATACTATGCACTCATTGTCCAGAGACCATCACCAGGCTGTGAGTTGCCTCCCAAAGCCTTCCCCAACAACCACCCCACAGTGATAGTTACTTCCTTATTATCTGAACCGCCCATGTCCTCTTCTTGGCCGCCTTCCGTGCCAGCACTCCCCGCCAACATGCCTCCAGCTTGATAGCTGCAAGAATGAATCAGGTCCTCGCATTAGAACCAGAGGTCCTGTGCCATGCTATCCTTTAAACTCATACAGCACAAGTTATAAGTGGCTCTTTAGCAGCTCTTCCCATCAGCCAATCTTTACTGTAAGAAGCTGAGAACGTTTTCCTCTCCGTGGCAAGTGGTTGATTTGGCACTGCCTGCCCTGCAGAACTCCACACCAAGGCAGTGATGCACTGTACACAGCTAACAACTCATCTTAGGAAGCCTTTGAGCCTGCAGCATTATTTATCAGCCTGTTCGCTATGACAAGAGAGTTTGTTCACCCAGCAGCAGTTCCCTCATGCCCCAGGACACCCCCCAACATGCACAGCACAGGATGCTGCCCCTGGAGTCCTGCAGGGAAGCTTTGAGTGCCACCTGCAGCAGCATGGATTTGCCACCTCTCAAAGCTACAGCTCCTACTAGAAAGCACAGCCCCAAGAAGAGAGTCCTTAATTCCAGAGCCCACACCTGCTTCTCTCTTCTTCTTGTACTCTCTTTTTCCAAGGCGTCCTTTATATTTGGCTTGTAGTTTTGAAACTGGAAAAAAGAAAAAAAAAAATAATGCAGAGACATTGCTCTCATCTACAGGATCAGAGCACGCAGGAGCTCCCAGCACACAATCACCAAGGAATGAAGGCCCAGAAGTGGCCTGCGGAGGTGAGCGTGCCTTTAGGCAGCCCCAAGCATTTCTGCTTTTCAAGCAGGTACAAACAGGTAGCGCTAGGATGGTGTCCCAGTCCAAAGGGAAAGGGACTCGGAGCACCTAGGTATGGACCAACAGTTACCAGCAGGATTGAGGAGCTCTAGAGGAGATACGTATTCAGAACTCCAGCAATATCACTGGTGATTTCTCCCCTCCTGGAAAAAGATTACTAAGTTTTCCTCAGACTCTCCAGAGCCACGCAGACCGGGGGGGTCGGGTCCCACCAAGGGCATCTGCTGCATGAACCAGGAGCCCACAAGCACAGTTCACCCAGGCTCTGCTGTTTAGTCTCTACGTAGATAAGGGAGATAACCGTACCTAACAGGTGCTTTCTGAATTCAAATGCATCTTCAGTAGCAAACAGAGTCTTTGGGAACCGAATGAATATTTTGGTTCTGAAAGAGAGACCACAAAGAGCTTATTTACAGAGCGCCACCGTTTCAGCTGCCCTAACCAAGCTCAAGTCCTCCAGCTAGCTGTAATACTGCCAAGTCACATCTCCTTCCAAGATCTCTCTTCATTCGTCTGGCTGGCACATCCTGAAAGGGTGCAAAGGGCTCGGCAAAAGGCAGCAGGGAGAGGGAAAGAAGCAAGATGCCAGTTACTGCACAAGGTCCCAGATGCCCTGGAAGGCACAGTGTGGAGACCTCTGCTCTTACACAACTTGTAATTCTCAACACTGGGATCCCTGCAAGTTTTCCAGGAGCCGTGAAGCTCAAGAAAAGCCCTGCCTGGCCCCATGTCTTGCATGCAGCAGGGAGGGTGAGGTTATGATTCAGGAGTGGTTGCAAAAGGCAGTTAAAAAAAGAACCCAAGCCTAAGCCAGGCAAGGTACCTCTGACTGCCCAAACACACAGGAGACCTGGAGCTGAAGCAAGGCAGCCAATCCCCCCTAACCTACAGGTGGAAGAAACTCAGCTGGATTCTAGCTTCCAGGTGAAAAGAAAGAGGAAATTCATGCATCTGGATTTTTTATCTGCCTCCTTGCTCCTGTGTGTTGTATACCTTTGGGGTTAGGTTACTTTGGCCTGTTTTAAAGAAGTCACTAATCAGAAGCCATCAGGTTTGCAGACCCAGGCAGGTCCTCCCTGTTCACAAGGACAAGCAAGAGCCAAGCTGAAGGTATCTGCTCACACCTTTACATCTTGCAGCTCTCCAAGAAGGGCCACGTGGTTGCTTGTAGTCAGACAGGACAGAGGATCAAATATGCAAGCACCACACAGCTGAGCAGCCGGAATCACAGCCAGAGAAAGAAACTTACCGTCCTAATTTGTATTCCTCAGGCTTGTAACCAATATGCTTGATGAGCCTCTCCACACCCTCAGCTGCTGGCCCATGCCAATGTGGCCAGGTAGCTGGACAGAGGGATTTGTACCTGAAACGCCAGCAAGACATCAACACAAATGACTTGATGTTTGAGGAACCCCTTCCTGAAACACTTCCCTTCCCCAGATTCCTACTGCAGAAGATACCAAAGCAAATCAAAAGGCTACAGACAAAAGACACATACAAAGGTTATCTTTGATATAGAAGAGTCTGCTGACACCTTCCCACCTGCCATCACGGGGACTTGGCATTTAAACGAACCTTGTTCTGAAACCCTCGTGAGGGCAGGTCTGCTTGGCTAGAGGGCAAACCAGTTCCACTCACCTTTGCAGGAAGAGTTCATATTTCCTCCGATAGGCGAAGCCAGCTCGTCTCACCCGCAAGTGCTCCATCAGACCCAGGTATTTCACCTGGTGCCGGATCAGAGAATCGTCAAACTTCCCTGTAGTGAGGACACACATTCACTGGGAAATACTAGATGCGGAAGCCCACTTGCTTTCCATGTATTGGGATAAATTAGCATGGAGTCAAATCCACAGTTATCCAAGTTGATGACTTTGCTGCTACCTTAACTAAGATTGTTTATATATATAAACACACACACACACATATATATACACAGCATATATCTATGTTGTACCTATCTACAGGCTAAATCCTCCCTTACCTCACTCCTTTAGCCCAACCGTGTCTCCAGCCCAGTGCCTTACCCGGCTCCTTGTTGTCATTCGGTTTAATGCATCGGACATAAGAAGGCTCCTTGGACATCAGGATTTCTATAAGACTTGTCAGACTGTTTTTGAACTGGGTTGCAACCTAAGATGACACAGAAGGAACTTTCTTAGCTCTGGAATTCATCACCGCAGCAACTAAAATAAACTCATTCCTTGCACTCATCTTAAAACTTGAAGTGAAAGGCTGATGTATGCATTAGTACCAGAAGCTTTTCAAGCATAGTCAGCCATCAGTTAGCTGGACAGAGTGCTTAGCTGGAATATTTGAACCCCTGCCACACAGCTGGACATGCAAGGCAGCCCTTCAGAAGCCAACTACCGCGGGATGCTGGGCACAGGGCTTGTTTTAGAAGGACGTATTAATAATAACATTAAATATGTCACTTTGCTGCCTGCTGTCTCAGCAACACGACTGCTCAGCTACCAGGAAGCTAGCAGGGGTGTAACACCAGCAAGAACATCCACTGAGTTCAGGACTAAGAGCAGGATCAGAGGTTACATCAAGACTTGGGAAGCCAAGTTTATATTCAAAGTAAAGACTGAAGATGAAACTCACAGTCTCTGGTCTCCTCCTGTTGTCTAGTTCTGATAGCAAAAAGCAGTCTCTAATGATACCGTTTTTACCATTGCATAGCACCTGAAAGAGGAGAAATGAAAAGACAGTTCATTTAGCAGCTGTGACCCTTGTAAGCCTGAGCAGCACAGCCATATGGACATGAATGTGGGTGCCTAGAGAACAGTGCTAAGGGAGGAAATGCGTGCTCATTTTCCACAGAGATCAAATAAATCTTCTGCAAAAATATTTCTGCTTCAAGCAAGGTAACTTAAGAGAACAGCATCCCTTTTTTGTCCTTACCTCTTTCAGGTTTCTGTACAGTAGATCATTATTCTTCTCCAGAAATCCTGTAGAGGGAAAAAAAAAAGGTTTAATTCTTTTGCAAACTACACCCTCTAGCACAAAATCTGGGCATTTATATCCTCAAAAATCTCACTGCATTTATGTTTAAGACTTCCAAGTAGTGGTACCTTCAGAGGGCAGATATTTTGTAATTCATCTTCCTATCAGGTTATCATCTGCCACATTGGCTTAAAAGCTCAGGTAAGTTCTAGTCTGGCATTTTGCTCACACTCACCAACAGCACTATAAGTGACTTCCCCTGCGTAGTGAAGGAGGCGGAAATCCACCCAGTCAATGGATTTGCGGGTTTTCTGGTCTGCAAGCTTGCGACTGCAGGAAAAAAAAATCACCACCAAGAGAGAAAGCAGCAAACAGAGTTCCTCAGCTTGGAGAAAGTCACCTCCACCAAGAGGAGCTGTAAGACAGCTGGGAATCTGATATTTCATGGAATAGTTTGGGCTGGAACGGACCTTAAAGCTCATCCAGTTCCAAATCCCTGCCCTGGGCAGGGATGCCTTCCACTGGGTCAGGCTGCGATTTGTTCCCACTGACATGGCTCTGACCATAAAGTTATGACTCATAATCAAACTAGCATCTATTTGTCCATTCTGAACAGCCAGCAGCAGAGAATGGGAGCCAGTGACCATAAACTCCTCAAGATCCCTGCAATCCATCCATTGCCCTTGGGCAATGATCACCCTTTCCAGAAGTATTCAGATTTCTTTTGATAACTCCCATTTAAATATGTTATCATTGCCTACATGAGGAAAACAATCACCAGCTCCCTCAATTTCAAAGTGAGACAGGAGGGAGGAAGGATTGAGGTATCTTTTGCCCTAGAGCAAGAACCCAATATAAAGGCGGAATCAACATTTTCCTCTTCATACTCAAAGCTCACAGATATAAAGATGGAATTAATTATTTGTGTACTCCTCACGGCCTAGGACATTAGGCTCTTCTTCACAATATCCTCAGCTTTTCCTGGGGTCAATGGAGGACAAAGCATCTATGGCCAAAGCCACCTAATCTTTAGCCCCTAATTTTAGTGTGGGATGAAACCAGACTCAAAGACCAGCATCACGCTAGAAAAAGAGACCGGAATCCCCACCACCAACTCCCAAACAGCCCAGGTCACAGTCTACCAGCGTAGCCCATGAAAATGTTAGACAGTGGATGAGCTGCTTGATTTTCCTTAGAACAAAGCAAAAATTGTTCCCTCCCCAATATTCTGTTCTGGGTAAAAGATGGGAAAAGCTTCCTCTGTGATAGGATACAGAGCGTAAATGCATACGTCACGAAGTGGGCATGATCTCCTACTTTCTCTTCCAGCTTTTCCAAGAAGCTCAAATCAGTCGCTTCACCAGGTCGTAAGCATTCTTCATCCTGGAACAGCAGACACCAGCTCAACCGCTGCTCTGAGCGCATTAATCCCTCCTCAGTAACTTACCATACACACTCTTTATACAAAACCAAGGAGCTTGGTTACAATTAGAGATGTGTTCTACTTCCTGCAAGCAATTTCCTAGTTAAATTTAGAGCTTTGTTTATCTGTTTTCAGATAGTAAGTCACATAAGCAAATAGATGGGATAAATTGTCCTCTTAAATCTTTACAAGAGCTTGGATGTCTCGTTCAGGTGACTAAGGAGAAGTGCTCTGGTGGTCTGCAGCCTCACTGATGGCACTCAGAAGCAGCCTGGGTCCCATTCCCATTGCTGGCTATAGCCAGGTCACTGCAGGTTGCTTCTTTCTCTGCCTGTGTCTCCAGGCAAAAAGTGGAAAAAGTGGCCTCAGTCTGCCTTCTCAAGCACTCAGAGTTGCTGTGGAAGCAGAATACCTCCTTTAAAAGCCATAGCTCTCTAGCAAGCAGATCCTCTACCTTAGTCCTCTGCGCCTTTATTTACAAGGTCTATTTGACTACATTACAAATAATGCAGATCCATCACACAATTAGAGGGGAAAACGTGATTATGAACCATCACAGCAGGGCACAGGCAGGCATTTTAATTTAAGCAGCACAAAACCTGTTTTTACCAGAATGGAAATTATTCCTTTATGCTTCTGCTCAACCAGGTCACAGATGATCTTGTTGTTAAAATATGGAATTGGTTCCCACTGGAAGAGAAAAAGAAGGGAGAACAGTTTTAGAGGAAGGTCTTTTTGGACTTTTTAAGTTCTTTGGAGCTCCTATCCACCAAAGGTCAGCATGGTGAATTAGGACCAACTGAGCTGCTGGGGAAAAAGTGACAGCACAGCAATCCATCACCCCACTCCATGGTCTTCCTGCTTTCAGCAGCCTAGACTATCATCTTTTTCTCCACCTTCCTGCGTCCTACACCTTTTCAGTTCCTCATTTCCACAGGGAAATTGTCACTGCTGGCTGCTCGGGTTTTGGGGAAGGTCCTACTCCTTCATTAAATTACATAAACTAAGTCTGGGCTAAATTACTCTGCAAAAGGGTTCCAGAATGAAACCCGTGGCTATCTTGTACTTCCCACATGAACAATATAAACTGAAAAAACATAAAAAGCAGGATGCCCTCTTCATTTTTGTTAAAAATATTCAGTGTAACGGCAGTTCAGAGGAAAAAAGGAGGGGGGTAGTAACGTTACCTCTATTCCTTCCAGTTCATATTCCTCCTGCTCAGCTTTCAAGGTCATCTCAATCAACAGCTGCTGAAGCTTCTCATTGCAGTAGTTAATGCAGAACTGTTCAAAGCTTCAGAGAGGCAGCATTAGTTTATTTATTTCATGGACAGCTTTACTTCCACTTCTCCTACTGTTCTCCAGCCACACAGCTCGCTTCCACACACATCAAACCCAAACTTTCCTCCCACACCATGGTGCCAACGGCTCCAACCCAAGCAATCAGACCAAATTAACGTTGTCACCAGGGGTTCAGCTAACCCAGCACACTCAGATTTTGCAGTCACCTCTACCTTGCCTTCCTAGGTAGGACTTCAGCACGTGTCCCCCTCAGCACAAAGACAGGTTGTCCCAAGCCTCACAAATCACTGTTACCTGTTTGTGTCCAGCACTTCGAAACCATAGATATCCAGCAGGCCAATAACTGTTTTCCGAGTTGAATCCTGTTAAAGACACAATTCAAGCTTCAAGCTAGTGATTCTTCCCGGTATGTTCCATGTTGCTTCCTTCAGTTAAATTTTCAGCTTTTTCTTTGAGAGCTTTGTATCCCATGCCAGTGGAGAAGCCACTTAAAAGCAGGTAATGAACAGCTAAAACTATTTAGCGTGCCACCTTCCACACCCAACATCACAGTTTTCCAGTTCAGTGCCATGGGATGCCCCTACGTTAATTATCAAGCATCCAGGATACTTGGGGATGAGCACTGTAGGGCCTCACCAAAGAGACACCACTCAGTGTTAGGAGCACTCAGTGTCTAGGAGGACACTAGACAAGAAACCAACCTTGTTGGCTAGGGAGCCATTAATTTTGTTGACTAGCCAAGTGAAAGTTCGCCCGTAAATTGCCTTTGCTACTGCATCGCGAGCATAGAATGCCAGATCCACGTTCAATGGGCTCAGGACCTAAAAAAAATACATAAAGATATGCCAGAGATGAATAATACAGAATTCAGAGCAAGCTTTGGCAAAGCCAGTTTTATTTACCATCAGCATTACTTCAGGCTGGTGTTTGGTCACATGCCTGCAGGATTGTGAGACTACATTTCAAAAGTACCAATTTAGACAAGTGGGAAGAAGTATTCTAACTTCCTTGTAGTTTTAGTTTATTAAACTTGGTACAAAATGCTCCAAGAATAGTTTTTACCCGTGCTTTTCTCCGTTTATGCAGTGCTGTTCCCTAGGAAGCTCTCTAGGGACTGAACAAAAGGGAATTGTTTGGCTCAAATACAGCACTACCCGAGTCCCTTTTTAGCAGCTACTACCTTGTCAGCAGTAAAACTCTAATACTGGGAATATATTTTAGTCTAACATCTCAGGCTAGAGGAGGATGGTGATACAGAGGAGGAGCCAGCCAGCGAGGGTGATCTGGTTTTGCTGTAACGCTGCTAAAAGCGGAGCTCCTCATCTGTCACCACCACCAGGCTGGGTGGCACCCAGCTGCCTAGGGTGACAAAGGACTGCTCGATACCTCTTCAGATCTGGCTTCGATCTTCCGATGGGTGAGAGCTTCCTGCAGGATGGACAAGTGCACACCCAGCAGCTGCAGAAAAAGGAACACTTGCACTCAGAGTCCAGCTAGCAGACTGTTTAAATAGGTAGCATTGTGTGGTCAGTAGGGCATAGTCCCCCAGTCCATTCCCATTCACACCAGGGTATGCAAGCCTGGGTAGATCTCACCTATACTTATCTCTGAGGAACAATAAGTAAGGAAGTTTCAGAGATGTGCCACAGAGAAAAGGGGTCCTACAATTTAAGACAGCTTATAACAAAGAGCTGGGTATTTATATATAAATCCTGCTTTTAGAAACAGATGTTTTTGTCCTTAAGAAGAAAACACAGCAACGTTAAGGCTTTCTTCACACCATCTATAGCATTTATGCTGTCTCAGAAGAGATACCTTTGAAATCCATTTGATCTGTGTGCCATCACGAATGATGGCATGCCCATTGCTATCTTCTTCAAACTGAATGTTCCCGAGGTGCAGGACACTGGCAACAATTCCAAAGAGATGCTAATAATGAGAGAGACACCATCAGAAAACGGGTTCCCACAGCTCCAGGAGACAGCACTAATCTTTCCTGTGCACGCTGATAAATGTAATGCTGGCTAGGCTGAAGGAGGCAAGCCAGCCAACCTGCTCCAGAGAGATGCTACCACCAGTTGCCATTGTGCTGTACCAAGCGATAGAGCTCTTCACCCACCTCTCCCTCAATCACCCCAGAATGATGTGCTACCCCATCCTTAACACCTCACCCGAGCGAGACTGCTTCCATCACTGTGAAGGGAAGACAACAGTGCTCTCCTTACTTAACTTCCCTGCGGTAGGCTCAGTCCCGTTTAATATGCATACCTCTAAATCTTTTTCAGTAAAGTCAATAATAGAGAAAGCTTTGCGGACTATTTTCCAGTCATTCTTGTCATTAATAGAGAAGACTTTGGCACATCGACCCTATACAGTAAAAGAAAGATGAGTTAGTACAATTCATCAGCAAAGCTTATTATCAGCAACAAACAGAGCTTGTTAGTGGGCACATCACTTTCATTCCCAGGTTCCTCCTCCAGAGGCAGCCTGCACCTGGCTAGCCATTCTGCACACATACAACCAGGGGCGATTCACCAGGATTCTTGCTAATCGTTTTTTTAAACTCTTATGGCTTTGCTGTCACTGGGTCACCTTGCCCAAGAGTTTTTTTCTGCCCTCACAACCATTATCAGCTGATCCAATAAGAGATATTATCCCTTATAAGCCACTCATCACGTGCACCCTTAGCTGTTTGCAGCTGGAACAGTTCCTGCTACAAAAGCACCAGGGGCAGAACAGCGTTTGATGGCCTCATGGCAAACATTTGCGAACAAACTGCCTGTGAGTTTTGCTATAACAGGACACACAGCAGGTTTCTCTTAGCAGCTCAGCAGCATACCGAGTGCGTGAGGAAAAAAGCTGCATTTGCCATGCCTGCAATTCCTGATGCAAGACACAGAGAGGTACAAGCTCACTGACCTGGATGAGATATGCGTATTTTTGGGGGTTGCGCTCCAGCCCGAGCCAGCAAAGAAGATCCTTGTCTCCACCCTCTAATAGCTGGTAGAAAATATGGAAATTCCTCTCTCCGTGGTTTTGGTGGACAACTCGGGATTTCTCAATTAGGTAACTGAGGATGTGCCCTCCTACTGGAGCTCCCTGGCAGAAGAAAGCAGACCAACACCAACAGATAGAACCGACATCATCGTGACAGCTGCTCTCCCACACCTCGGGACAATCACAGAATGGTTTGGCTTGGAAGGGACCTCAAAGCCCATCCAGTCCCATCCCCCTGCCACGGGCAGGGACACCTCCCACTGGATAAGGGACTCCAATTCCCATCCAACCTGGCTTTGAACCCCTCCAGGGATGGGGCAGCCACCCCTGCTCTGGGCAAGGAACAGTGGTGGGAGAAGCCAGTTTCTGCTGTTACTTATCTGCCATCTTGTGTTTAAGAGCTGGTAGCCAACAACAATTCAAGCTGTATCGAAAGAGTTTGCTGTCCTTCCAGAGCAACTTGTGCTTTACAACAATTTATATTAGCTTTCTACTGAGCACTGGCAGTATTACCAGTAATATAGGAAGCTTTCAAGATGTAGAACCAGTCACTTTACTCATGAAATGCAGCGCCTGTAAAAATAGGGTCAGAAATCTGCAGTGTAAGTCTTAATAAATGCTGTGCTGCCTGGTAAGCATCCAAGAGGTTTGCTGATACAGCTTGTTTTAATAGCGGTCCATTACGTTTGTTCTCACCTTAAAATCAAATTGGATATCCATATATTTCCCAAATCTACTCGAGTTGTCATTACGCAGAGTTTTTGCATTTCCAAAAGCCTGTGGATAAATCGATAGTAGGATTAGAAGTGACTTAATCCGAGAGCCTGACGCCCGTGGCAGGGCAAAGCTGCAGAAATAGAGCTACTGCAGCAGCTGAGTTCTGCTGCTGAATTTAGAGCGATTACAGAAGTACAAACTTGGTGGACTTGCCAGTGCTGGGTTTATGGCTGGACTCGATGATCTTAAGGGTCTTTTACAATTTTAATTATTCTATGATTCTAAACTAATGTATTTTCCTAACTTTAGTGTGAAGCTTAACAATTTATCACTTTTTCTGCAGCCACAGGGAACTGTTGGATGCTGCACACTTTTTGTACTCCCAGGTTTCAGCTATCCTGCACTACAAAATATAAGTTTAAATTCCTAAATATGGAGTGATATTAAATTCTAAGAATGCTTTCAGAGTTGTGCTGCCATGAGGCCAAACATGTTATTTATGTGACATATTCAAGCACAAAACCATGTAAAGCAGGAAGCCATTCCTGGGTGCAAGTGTGTAGACTTGCATTTAAGCCTTATGACATGAATCCATCAACACCAACTCTTCTGCATTTTGTACCTTTATTTAGTTCCTACCTCCAGAACAGGATTAGAAAGTAGCAGACGATCACGGACGATCTGCAGCTGGTCTGTAGTTGGACAGGTTACTGCATAATACTGCAAGATCTTCTTGGATGCTTCTGTCTTCCCAGCTCCGCTCTCCCCAGAGATGAGGATGAAGTGGTTGTTGTACTCGTTGCACATCACCCGGTAGGCATTGTCAGCTATGGCATATCTGAACAAGGATCACAGGAAGCATTCAGAGGAGAAGCACCCTTTAGGGATGACAGCGGGAGGCAGAGATTTCAGAAATTCAGGTTTCTCCCCCTGGGAATTCCAAGTGGAGGCTGTGTGTGAGCACTGTGCTAGCCCTGGGGTTGCCTGTACCATCACGGAGCCTCAGAGGGTAAGACAAGGTGATCAGAGGACTTGGGACAACTTAAGAGATGTTGAATTGCAGATGGACACAGCCAGTCAGTGGTCCAACTAGACGATGTGTAATGAGGACATTGAGCACTAGTCTGGACAGTTCTCTCCAAAGATAACCCTTCCCCTACAGTTTCCAGCACTGTTTCTACAATTCCTCCCTCTCTCCACCATCCTTTTTATTCTCACAGAGGCAAAACACCTACACAAAGGTAAGAATATCAGCCTTCATCAGACCTAGTGACTGTGGATACAGAACCTTGTTGTTCGTACAGAGAAAACCCAATTTTTCTTAATATAAATTGAAATCCTAAGGGTTCTACTTACAGATGTGGTGGCAGTTCAAAAAAGTTAACTCCTCGATAAAGCTGCATCTGCGTCACTGTGTAGATATCCAGCTCTTTGTAAGGGTTGACAGACACAAGAAGGGTACCGATATACGTCTGCAGGGAGAAAGAATGCATGCAGGTGGGGAACCTGTTCCATCATGAAGAATGATGGCTCCCAAAAGAGGAGTCAAGTACACCAGGACAGTATGCAAGAACAACTGGAAAAGATCATAGAACAACTGGAAAAGATCATAGAACAACTGGAAAAGATCATAGAACAACTGGAAAAGATCATAGAACAACTGGAAAAGATCACCAAACTTCTTCCTAAAGCAACCTGCTTCAGAGCAGCATTGAACAATGAAAGCAAAACCTTGGAGCCTTGCATCTTATGCAAAAGGTTTTGATATCTCATGATGCTTATGAGATTTTTTTCCCTACTTAAAGTTAACGTCAGAATATATTTACTGTCCCAGCTCCGTTTCACAAAAACCTTTGGAAATGATCATTTTCTGCTGTGAACAAAAGCCAAATAGGATGTTCATTCCAGAGACAGCAGTTGGACTGAGATGGTGCTTTCTTGACTACAAATGCTGTACAAATAACGTATTCCAGGGCACGTTATATTTTGGCTTATTTATATACATTTTTAGCCCATCAAAATGATGCATTTAGCTTCTGCACTCTCTTTCAAATCTTTTCTTTAATGCTATAACAACACCAGTCCTCATTTGACACAACACACGCTTAGACTATCTAAACCTGCCACTGCTAGAAGCCAACGTATGACGTAGGGGCAGCTGAAAAGCCAGACGTGGCTATGAAGCCTTCTCAGCTTGCACTGTGAAGTACTCAGCACTTCTCAGACAAGGCAGATACCATGTTCAGCGCTGCCTCGTCTTCAAAGATAGAGTTTCACTTTCTCTTTCCCATACTATTTATTGCATATTGTTTGAAACTTTGTAAGGCAATTCTGAGCACGCCAAGACAATTATTTTCATTAGCGAAAGTAGACAGACTACTGGGGGATCGTACTGCTGGGTGCTGCTAGCATCTAAGGAGGTTTATTGCTAGGTACACACATAGCTCTTATTCCTAGATCTGACTGGTAAATGCACACTTTTCATTTCATCTGCCGCAGGCTACATGAATTCACATGATCAGCACTTACATAGATGAGGTTCTCTTGGTATCGCTTGCGAAGGTTGCTCAGGAAAGCATTCTCGCTGGTGTGGGAGTCTAGAAGCACAAAGTCCTGCACCCCGACTCTGTCCCGAGCTATCAGAGCCCCTTCCATGATTTCATCAGTGTTGTCTTCCACTTCTTCTTTCTACAAGACAAAGTTTTATTCAAACAGATTTATGAGAGCAGGTAGGGACTCTGAGGGTCAGCTAAGTCCCTCCCCAGACCCCCAGGGACAAATCAATCTTGCACAGGTGATGCCAGGAGATTATTTTCCTTTTCTAAAGATGGCAATTTCACACCAGTTGAGTTTGCACTCCAGCTTCTTTACAGTCAAGAGACTCACTAGTGTGATGTGAGAGGAGGACCAACATCTCCAGGCAGCCCTCACTAACATAAGAGTTATTTGAGGCACAACTAACTCCAAAGACACAGTTACGATCTAAGACACTTCATTAACTCAGTCTAGAGAAAGCAGTTGCAAGCACCAAGCTGGAAGATAATGGTGGAAGATACCAGACAAATTGTTCATTTCTAACACCATTTGCTACTACTTTAGAGAGACATCACTATGAAAATGGAGAATCTCCAGAAAAGGCTGCACTGGACTTGACCTTTAGGAAAAACAGGTTAATCCTACAACACTACTCCACACAAGACTGCTTCAGTATTCCATGAGCAGCCTGAAGTCAGCTCTCCCAGTTGGGCAGCAGATGTCTCCACACGCCAGCGAGAGACATGGGCAGAGAGTAGCAAGGCCCCCAGGCTGATAAAACTCATGAGACAACTATTTGGAGGAGTGGTTAAACCTTTACTAGGGCATCCTCCACCTCTTGCTAAAAAGGCTGAAAGATGCAAAAAGGATGTCACTGACAAAACGTGATTCTCTTGCACCCTCCCCTTTCTGTTCTGTACCACAGCAGCTGATTTGATATTGGAAATACTGCCAATGCTCCAAGCTCTTGTTTCCCAGGCTATAAGCATAAACTGTATGTTTCCTATTTAACTACAACAAGCTGATAGTTCCATGCTAGCAAATAGGCAAACAGGATATTCTTTATCCCACAGTCCTGAAACCCACCTTCCTCTACAGGTACCCTGGAGCAGGCCAAACAGAATTTAAACTGAACACTTAAAACTAAAGTGGTACAGAGCTCAAACCATACCACAATCTGAACTATTTCCCCCTATTTTCACCCCAAACAGTTTTTAGGCATTTTTTCCCCTCCAGCTGGGTTGTAGCAGAGTGGTTGCCTGACAAGAGTAGAGTTTGTCCTTTTACTGGAAAGACAAACTGTACACAGCTTAAGGTGGCTCTGTCCTTCTGAGACAGCACTCAGGACAAGAGACTTTCACCTTCTCTCCAAGCCAGGAAGCATGAAAGGATAAGCTCGACACCCCAGTGGCCATCTACCTGATCAGGTTTCCTTAACCCAATTCTCTCACTCGTATGTTAATGGGTTAAGTGACACTGTTCCCCATTAGACAAAAATCCCAAACTCTTTCCTGGACCACTTTGTGCTCAGATTTGCTCAGTGTTCCGCTGCTGCTGGGGTCAGGCAGCAATATTATCACAGCATCATTTACTACCCTGTCCCCCACCCCATTTCTAGAAGTTTACTGGCAGTTTCATGCTTACCTGGTATCACCATCACTAAGAGACACCTCCCCAGTGCACATTACTGCAGCAAGACACTGCCCTTTCTAAAGGATTATTTTCCTTTCCTCATCACTTAGGAGCCAGGAGATTTCTTTCTTGCCTGCTTAGACGCAAGCTCTATCAGAAAATCTCTCCCTCTCTACAATGAGGGCTGTTTCTTTTCCCACAGGGATTTGTCTGTCAACATTGAAAACTAAAAGGAACTGCAATGGGTCACAACACAAATACATGAGATGCGCAGCTCTTGAAAAAAGGCTAAATAAGGTCAGAAGCAACTGACCAGTTTGTTTGACGAAGTTTGTATTGGTTTGTAACATACAAACAAGACCTGGCAAGGAACAGTTAGAAAACAACTTCTTTTTTTGCAAAGTTATTATTTATCTTTGCCAGAGGCTCAGAACTTTTCAACAGGCTCCAAAGTTAATTGTTGCCTTTTCGTTTGTTTAACACCATAGAACAGGAGAGATTAATGTATGGGGAGGAGATGGAACAGTGGTGATGCCACTGCTGTTTCAGGAGCACTAGAAAAACCCAACCCATGCTATCCATGCAAATACAGAGGAGAGAGGAGAGCCTCAGGTGGCCACCACCTCACTCAGCGTATCTTTCAAGTCACCTCTTACCCACCTGGTCAGGCAAGAACCCTAATCTACAGCAAAATGCCATGCAAGCCACCAGACTTCAGGTTTATTAGGACCACCCACAAGGCCACCAATTCCCACCACAGAATCCAAAAAGCCTTCTCAGGCATCTGCCACGCTCCCCTCCAAAACATCCCAACCTGCCAGAGATGCTGGATTTCCATACCACCTCTCTCTAAATCCAGAAGTGTTTGTATTTCACACGTGCCTCCTCCTTTACCTGCTTCCCTCCCGCTGCAGCGTGCCATCTCCCGTCAGCTCCTCCAACCCGAGCTTCTTCTAGAAAGAGTTAACAGGGCTGAAGTTAGGGCCCGCTGACACCAAGTATCATGTGTCCGGCTGTTTGCTCTCCTCTCTCCTTCGGCAGGGATGCTCACATCCTCCTTGTTTAATGAATTATCTAACACCCTGTCAGCACTCAGGCTGTGATGGGGTTTATGCCAGCAGCACGGCTTGATGAGATTTCGAGATGCCACCAAAAGAGCAGAGTCTGACTTTGAAGATGAAGCAACGGACTCTAACCTTTCTGATGGGTTATTTAAGCAAATCCAGGCACAAAATATACCCACCCCCCGAAACAGGCTTCTCATCCCTTTCCCGTGGCTTTGCTTCCCACTAGAGGTCACTGCAAAACTCATTTTAATTTGCAGATTTACATATCCACGGATTATCCCTTTTTTTCCTTCCCATACACAACAAGAGTTTCTTCCCCAAAAAGCAACTTCTCGGGTTGGACTCCGACTGCTGCCAACTCCCAAACGATGTCAGCTCTTTCCCCTCCTCTGCCCAGCTGTCAAAGACAACAACAACAAATATTTTCCCATGATTGCTGCTCTGCATAAACAATTGTCAAGAGATTAAGTCCCCTCCGTTTGGGCAGCCGGTGATCCATGAGCAGCAGCAAGTGACCTCTCGGTTCTGTTCGACCATCCTCCAGATCATTCTTTCAATCCTGTATAGAGCTCTGGATTTAAGAAGCTTCACAGCCAAGTCCAGGTGTTCTCCTAGAGGGACTTGTAGGGAGATCAGAGTCTACAGAAGTGGAAGAACCCTTCCTGCATCTCAAAATATCTTCGTCTGGTCTTACAGCAAAGTTAAGAAGTTAAGGTATCTTACCTCGAGGCTGAGAGTCATAGAGAAAAACTGTACAATCTGGGAAGCTGAGTTGGGGCATTTCTGGCTTATCCTCAGCTCATAAACACTGATTATGAACAAGGACATTCAAGAATTAAAATAGAAAACCTCGGTAATTTATATTTCGATAGAGAAGTGGGAAGAAATGCCAAGGTAACAGATTATTTAGAACCATGTTTCCTACCAGAATCAATTTCTGGTAACAGAAAGTTAATTCTTACCAACTACCTACGACTTCTTCCCACCTCCTCCCCAAACTCAGAGCTTTATCAAACGCTGGACACTGTGATCCTAAAGCCCAGTCGAGTCTATTTGTTCAGCTCGCTCTCCAGCTGGCATCCTTGGAAATCTGCTGTGATACCAAACATTTATGACCCTTTTCCTCTCCTTTTTTTGTTGTTACAACCCCAAGATGTAAGCAAGTAAAACTCGTGCGTGGTAAACAGACATTTCTGAGCCATCTTTAAAACAGAAATGAGACTTATCATGGACAGGAGAGTGCCAGGCTTGCTCAGGACAGATGGGCTTAGGGCAACACTGCTAACACAGATTCCTTTAGAAACGTCAGAGCTCTGTTTTGGCAATACTCATTTACTGCAAGAGGCAGTGCTCCTTGACCCAGTCCTGCACCCCTTGTGCGCAACAGGAATTTGCTCATTAAGAGCCCTGAAAACTGGACGGCAGCACTGCGAGGATTATAACAAGGAAAGCCCTTGGGCTCTGCCCCGCCTTGCATCTGAGGCTCTCAAGAGAAGTGGGCCACAAGCGCAGTGACAGAGCTCGACCATAAAAAGCGGTAAAGAAAGATGTTCTGCAAGAGCCTGCCTGGCAAGGTCAGCAGGGGAGCAAGGACAGGTCTCAGCAAGGCTGTCTCTTCCTTCAACTCTGGCAGTGACCTCAAGGTCAAGATTACAGCAGGGTGGCTGGAAGGGCTACAAGCAGCTGCCTGCACAGAATCTGCTCCAGGAGGAGCCAGGATCCCATCCCTGTTTTCCTAAAGACAACTCAGGTTCATTGACCACCAGAGAACTGGTCCTGCTGTCTGCTTGGCAATAGGACTGGGAGCAAAATGCCCCTGTCCAAGAGCCATGGCAAACCCTGAGCAACAGGGAAATACTTTCCTCCTGCTGTGGGAACTTTGGCGCGGCTCGTAAGAATTAATCTGTTCAGGGTAATTTCCAGTTAAACTAGAGCCACGCATAAAATGGATTAAAGCATGCCAGATCTCCATCAAGGGACCGAGTTGGCAGCAAAGCCAACAAAAAGATGAGATGATTTTTAGACATTTCAGTAAGACTGGCCCCTAAATCTCTGGAAACCTCTTCACATCTATAATGAACCAAGATGCTAGGAATTGACCGTGCTTGGAAAGGCGGCAGCGCTGCGGAAAAGCGATGCCTTGGGTCTGGACCGAGGAACTCGGGCTGCCTGGCACTACTGTACGAGCTCTGCAAGGCAACGGAATTCATAATTACAATTATAGTGTGGAAAAATTTACACATTGTAACCTAATTTCTTTTCAAAAGAATACAGAATAAGAGGGTTTTAAGGTTAATCAACAGCCTAGGGAAACGCCAACAGTTCTTAAGGCCTCTTGTCTGTCTCCAGGGCATAGTCTGCTATAGACTTGTTAAAGGGTGACTGTCTGTCTTTCTCAATAGAGGAGAGGTCGAGGTGAACCACTTCACTTTCATAAATCAAAAGAAAGAAAAAAAGTGGGAAAATCTCCAGAGTTCAAACATTTCTTTAAAACCCAAACTTTAAATACTAAATGGGCTTCATGGCTGCCATTTTGAAAAACATTAGTTTGCCAAAGGGCCCTTTTGATTTCTATTTGAAATGCGAGCGCTCACAGATAATCCATTGAGAATCAAACCCCTACAAAAGGCTGCCTGAAACAATCGCGGCGCTGGTGAAGGACAACATTTTTGTGCCCAAAATACAACATTTTAATGCGCTACAATCCATTACACATATATTCCTACATTTCCTTTCAGTAATTATTCATTAGAAAACATTTAACGTCACTGCAGATTTCACACTGGGCAGTCTGCACACAAAGGAGAAGAGTTGGCCCATTTATAAGGGGCTGAGGCCGCCTTTTCTCATCCGAGAAACTCCAAGGCGGTGGGGGCTGCCGGACACAACGGGCAGGCTAAATTGTGCGGTTAACGGTCAAAGCCCCCCTGCCTACTTTGACACTCATTTAAAGATGACGGGGAACAATAGAGATTTGTTCTTAGCAACTCTTTCTTGTTACGCGGGGTCTACATCGGCTGTGCCGGGCGGTTCAAGGCAAGAAACCGGTGCTGATGTTCGGTTCCACCTGCCATCGCTGGCCCTGCTCGCTCCTCTTCCCCCACTTTCCCTTTCCCCACTTTAACACAATGAGACAGGTAAAGAATATCATTAAAAAGAGTCCCATTCAGCGCGTCAACTTTAATAAAACAATTGCCTGTCAGGTTAATATGAGCAGCTCAAATTTTGGGTTAGTGCCAGCAGTCTTGCTCTTCTGATCCAGGTTAGTGAAACCAGCCCTTCTTGCCTCAAAATTCCTAGTACGCCTCCAGGATTCCCAGTTTGCCCCAGTGCTCCCAGGTTACAGTGCTGTCAGCAGGCACCAATGCATTTAGGCACCCAACCTAAAGTATACAACAATTCTTTATAACCCTAGAATTGAAAAACCACAACAACTACTAGGAAAGATCCTTTGGCTTTATCAGCTTGCTTTGCCCTCAGCAGAGAAGCTGCCCAAAACTCTGCTTTTGCAGAGTTTTGCACCTCCAACTCGCTAGTTTGATGAGCGAGGAAAGCAACAGCAATCGCACCTCACTGGGGAAATTTAAGACTATAAAAATCAAGCAACAAATCCTGTCAAAAGAGACCAGAGACACTGACTGCCTGCTCTTGCTCTCAGTCATTCCTTGAGATACAAATGCCAGAGTTCTCTTCAGCACCAACACACTTAGATCGACTGCTGCTGGATCAGATGCAACTCCTTAATGAACGCTGGATATTTATCAATTGCAGAACAGGACATCTTATTGGGAAGCAGAAATAACTGATAAGATCCATAACACGTATTCCCTAGCCAACAGGATGCTGAATGTTAGTTTTCCAGCTGGAAATCCCAAGTTAAAGTTTCTGGAAATGAGAGTAGATTTATTCAACTTCTAGCAAAGAGAAGGACAGCCTTTGATTGTCTGAGAGTCCACGCATTACAGGGTGAGCAGCATAAAATGGTAAGTTCATGTATTCAAAAGTCTTGCAGATGAACAGAAAGAGACACCTTGCTAAGATGCCTTCTGTCTAGGTCAGAGCACAGCTCCTGGACACAGCAAGAAGGCCACAGATAAAACAAATGTTGGTACCACGTCTCCATAGAAGCGTTCCCACACAAACCCAGAGGATGAAATCCTTCAGACAGCAGAAAGCCAAGAGAAACTGGCCTGTGTAATCGCTGCTCTTGAGGAAGCGACAAGTCAGTGTCGGAACCAAAAGCAGATAAGACAAATGATGCCTGGGACAACAAATTGCTGTCCAAAGCAAGATTACAACTCAGGCTCCCATATCAAAAGCCAATCTTTATCTCTGCACCAGAGCTCCCAGAAATCAAGGACTGCTTAGATTGCAACTACAAAACAGTAACTTGCAGCGGCTGCAACACAAGGTCTAATTCACATGAATTACAGCAAAGGTCACCCAACCACTCATGTTAATTTAGAACGTGTGCTTGCTCTGGGCCTGGTTTGTCAGGCTTGAAGTAGCATCAGATGCCAAGGCTGCAGTTTTGTACGCAGGTAGGAGGAACTCAGAGGGCACATCTGAAGGGGCTGTGAGCACAGACTTGTCACCTTGGTGCAAATTTACTGGCAAGTGTAATATTTCAACAGAGCCTGGAGAAGCAGCCACAACAGAGCAGGGAACGTTCTCGGGAATGAATAGCAAACCTTCAAACTGATGCAGAAAACATCTTTATCACACCTTCCATATTAGTTTGGCACTCCTGGACCCCCTCGCACACAAAGCACTTCACTAACAAGCATTTGAATTCAGAGATCGAGCATGAAGACATCAACAATAGGTCACTCACTTGCTTCATTCTGGAAACCACTACCTGAAGCTACAGCAGAGCCTTTTGTGCCCCACCAACCAACCAGCCTGACCGAGGGGTTAACAGACCAGCAGTGCTTTGCAGGGAACAGTTCTTATGAGAATGAGACTTAATGCAGAAGGAATTTATGTGAAAATAAGATGTTGTCGCCAGAGGACATCCCTTTACTACTCTCGCAATACTTTACAGTGCACAAGGTGGTTATTAAGGATCTGGTCACAGTACCCAGGAGGAGCTTCCATCGCTGCCTGCAGCTCTGAAAGCGAGAGAAAAGGTGAGCACTCCAACTTGTTACAGAGGTGGGGACAGGGAAAAAGGATAAGGAAGAAGCACAGTGATCCCCTCAAGCACTCAAGTTATTTTTACTCCATAGCAAGTGCAAATGCAGTGGTGGTGACCTGCAGCATTCTGCCTGCGGCAGGACCCACCCATCAGGGTTACCAAACAGCTGTTATCCTGGTTTGGATTTTCAGCTAAACTTCAAGGCTCCTCAAGCAGTTGTGTACAAGTTACCAGGGGTTCTGGTGTACATATTGCAAGCCCCCTACTCCACTGATGGTAAAAAAAACATCCCTCTCTGCTCCAAGCGTGTAAAAGTCAGCTCCTTCCCTCCTCCTGCTCACATCATTCTCTCCAGAACACCCCAGAAACAGTTCTACCTCTTTTCCTTTGAAAAAGAAGAAAATCGTTGCCATCCACAACCTGAAAGTCAGGCACCAGTTTGCCAAGAGAGTCACTCCTCCTCATTTAGCCAGAAATGCTTGTTTTAAAAAGTACGTTGGCATAAAAACCTTACAAAGAGCTCTGGACTTACCCCCACTGCTCCCATACTGCTACAAAAAAGTAGCCTACAGCAAACCAAGCAGGAAAGAAAAAGAAACAACATACCCCCTTACACCTTCTGAAGCACAAACCTGCTCGCTCTGAGCATGGTACGTATATAGAACTGATTTCTTGCCAGAGCAGAGCAGGCTGGAGGCAGAGGCAACTCAGCTGTTTGCTCTTAACAGCTAAAAGGCTGACACAGGGAAACGTAATTATCTGAAATAAGGAAAACCTGTTAAAAACAGGTGAAATAGGTAAGTGAAGAGGCATGTTTTAAAGGAAGGGCAAAGTATTTATCACCTTTCCTTTGAAGAGTTTCATACAACGGCACAAGTAACTTTATACGTTATCTTGTTTTTTTATACCTAGAGCTGGATTTTATTTGAGGAAGTAGCAATAACTACAATGATTTAAGAGTCAATGCTTTACATGTAACAAAGAAGGAGCCTGAGAAAAAGAATGTTTTGCCTTTACAAACTGTGTTTGCTGTAAGAACTCCTCCCAGAGGACTATTTATAGTGAATCAGAATTATTCCAGCACTTGGACTGGGTATTCCCTTTCTGGTAGGTGATAACCAAAGAGAGGATGTGGAGGAAAATCAGCATTAGTAGGGAGAAAGCCATCCGTCTGTTCACATTTAGAGCTCTGTGCAGTGCTCGGCTGTCCTGGCCTCAGAGGGAACGATGACAATTAGGGCAGTAATGAACGTGCTCAGCCCATTTGCTGTAATTCTGTCTGGTGTCATTAATACAGTAAACAACTTGATAGGGAGTCCTGTCCAAGGGTGAAAATAAAGGCCGTGCCAAACCCAAACCATATGTAAGCTGCTGTTTGCTTCTCAGCAGCTCGCGCTGTAGATAATGTTTTCTTTGTTTTGCCTTTCATTATGTTTGTAAAATCTCCATTTCCATGGCAGGTGGCCACGTCCCCCCCTGCTCCCCAAAGAGCCCTCGTTGCCCGAGCCCAGCGCTCGCTGCTGCCAGACAGGGAGGAAAGAAAACTTAGTTTTGAGCAGAAGAAATTCTTCCACACCTTGCAGCTCTTTTGCAAATCCAGAATTCAATGCTTAGCTAATAGGAGGATGTTGCTCCCGTCCCTGGCATATTAATAAACTGTGCCAGGAGCAAGGAGCCGGTGGCATGCTAAGAGGGCTCGAGGACATCCCAGCACCATCCCAGCACTGGGGCTCCAGCGCTGGTGAAACACAAGCGAGGATACACAAAGTAATCTGAGGAATTACTGGATCCTATAATATGGATCCTATTAGCATTACTGTGCTGATTTTATGGTCTTTAAAGCTGACCTTCCAAAGGACAAATTGAGAAGAAGCAGAGTAATGCTGCTTTAGGTTTTGGGAAATGGAAAATGCAGGTCCCAGTTAGTTTTCTCTAAGAGGGTGAATAAAGAAGGAGCAGGTTTAACATCAGCAGGGCCAAAGAAGCTGCACAGAATTATCTGACAGGAGCAAATACATTTTCCTTTGAGCATTTGGGTTTGGTTTTTTTTCTAACAGCTGTAAATTATGACAAATATCTGTCTCATAGTATAACAGTGGCAAGGAAAACTTCCACAGCAAATTTGCAAAAGCCCCCAGCTACCAAAAGCTGTTAATAAGCCTGGATCTCTCAAACAAATACACATTAAAGGAAAACGTAAGGCTTTTTTTAATTGGATAAAATTAAATATGGGTTTTTCTCCTGAGGAAGAATCCTTTCTGAGCCGTCTTCAGCTATTATTCCCTCATTCCTACATCAGTTTAAAGACTCAAGAGCAAGGTACCTATTGCATCCCATCAGCTATTCTTATATTTATGGTTAAGTTTGGAGCAGGTGCTGCACTGTCTCTGATTCAGCTAGACCATGCACTATCGAGTAGCAACATTGAAAACTGCATGCAAAGTAAAAGCCCTTCAGTGTTGCAATAAGCAAAACTTCAACAGGATCGTTACGCAGCCAGACACCCACATCATCCCTGAGCTCAGCAGCCAGCACTTCAGCTCACTAACATACATCCCTTTGTCTCCCTCTTCGGTACTATAACACATCAGAGCACAACCACTATAGCTTCCTTTCACTCTGTCTTCTCACCAGACATAAGATGTGGAAGGAATTAATTATGGCTAATTAAAAATTAAATCCTCCATCTTGCCTTTGGTCGCTGTATTTCTCTCTGACTCTGAACAGGCAGCTCAAATGCTCTATTACGTTCTGCCTTTGTCACCTTTTATTCAGAATAATTTGCTTACTTCTCTTTGGCTTCGGCATCAAGCTCTCTCATCTGGTCCTTGCGGAGCCAGCTGCAGAGCTCCAATCCTGCTCCCACCTCTGCTCCGAGCTGCTGCTGCTGCTGCTCCCAGCTGAGCACCTTTGCTTCAACACCTCTCCCCAGCGACTCCGTGTCACTCCTTACTTCAACCCCCTCAGCCAGCAAGGGCCTCCCTCTCCTTATGTGCCAAGCTGGCTCTCTCCAGCCCAATCACTCCAAGGAGAAGCTTTCCAACCGCGGTTCCTCTTCAGACACGATCCCTGCTGCACAACTGACCTTCATGAAATGCATCCAGAACCCTGTAGTCTCTCCCAAACACAGACAACAATTTTCTGTGGGGAAGAGGAGCAGAGGAGGTGCAAAGGAACCACTTTTGCTCTGAGCAGATTTCAACACATTGATGCTCAATAAATAAAAGGAGGATTAACAAAGTGGAATGTTTGCCAAATAGATCACAGAATTTCTTCATGACATTCATTCGCCTACGTGTCAGCTCTGGATCAAGAACGTCAAAATTACCTGGATGCCTGGCCTACAGAAAACGCCGCCAGGTTTTGTGAGGATTTTTTATGGAGATTGGCAGAGGCAGAGTGCCACACCAAGCTTGGACCACTGTCCAAGCAGGCCAGCTTCAGAACTTGCTAAGATTTCAGAAGGATTAAACCGGACCATTTAAGACAACGGTCTGTTAGTGGCACGGTGCTGCTACAGAGCTCTTGCAGAAGACAGGCGCTTACAAAACTTCCCTGGAAGTTTTGCTATAGTCTATGGCAAGAGAAAGTCATCATCCGATACCACGAGATGTGCACCTTAATTGCAAGAGCTGTTATAACCCTTGAAATCTTAATATCTTGTTGGAAAACGTAGCTGGTTCGATCCTGGAGTTCCATCTGTCATCTCCTCTGTCAAGGCTTCATTAGCATGCAAGTGAGATGTCACCCAGTCACAGCTTCCAAGAAATGTCTTTGTTGGAAGCCCACTAAATTAAATTAGCCAGCAGATATGAGAAGTGAACATTTAGGAATGCACAGGTATCAAGGATAAAAGTAATTCTTACTGTTGAAGACGACTTGTCCAAGCGAAAAGCACTGCACGCTTTTGCACCACGAAGGTTTTGGAAAGAGTCTAGGTATTTGTGGCAGAATTAGCTCAGTTGTGTGCTTTATAAAGATATTATTTCGAAACCATTATACCATCATCCAGCCCACAGAAATGCACTACTCAAATATCTACTAATGCAGTTATTAGAAATGTCATATGGACCCACGTCTCTAGCCAGGCTAATCCATCCATCACCAGAGCCACTCAGAATTAAAGTTACCTGGGTATCCATCTTGAATGCTGTTAAAGTCAGCTGCTAACAATTATCCCAGCTAAACCATTCAAAAGGTGCTTTGAACTTGTTTAAGGTCCTTCGTAACAGTGCAGCTAGCTCGGAGACAACGTCCTCATCCGAATAGAGCCCCATCAATAATTCACTGTGTGAGCCAGGGACTTTGTCCTATGGTACCTGCATACACTTAGTGGCCTCTTTTCCAAGATAAGAACTAGAAACCGTATCTTCCTTGCGATTACATTGCAGACACCAGTGATCTTTGATGAGTGGGTATAAGCATTATATGTTAATTATGAGCTACAGAAATGAGTGCATCCATCTACTGTTTTAAAACAGCCCAGTCCAGGACCGAGCCAGTGTTGCAGACGGGGTGGTAGGTGCTCACCTCCTTGTTCAGCAAGTGGAATGTTAGAGGCTGTAGGAGCTGACTCGAGCTGGAAGCTTTAAGGTTAATAATGCATATTCTCTTGGTTATAGTATCTCCCTTCCCAGGCTGAGGCTAAGACATGCTTAAAAATTAAAAGTGCAGATATCCTACAAAGGAGGAACAGATGCTAGGACTACACATGAATCTTTAATGTGATTCCAACTCACACACTGAATTTTGCTAACTTCCCTGCATTGCTGCACCCTCTGCAATCTCTTCACCCTGCTGTGCAAAGTGCCATTCGCTGCAGAGGTGTACAGGGGTGGATACAGGCTTACCCTAAAGAAAACAGACTCAAAACAGTGTTAGAACTCTCACATTCGCATATTGCACTGTCCCTTTTTCTTCTACAGGGTCCTGACGTGGTGTAACCAGATCTAAGGAGAGACAGCCCTACCTCTGCTGGCATCCTCACTGCACCATCCTCACACTCCCGCACACATTAGCTGATGAAAAATTAGACCTCAAGCTACAAGAGATTCCTACAGCTGCTTAAATAAAGAGAAAGAGAGAGAACATTTATTAAATTCTTTCTGGTGTATCTAGCAATTCATTCCCCATTCCATATCATGTGGTGCATCTAAAGTGCACGTGCATTTTTATGCAGGTGTCTATGAACCACTCAAAGCAGCAGAGCGTGTGGTTATACAGAACAAAGTGTGACGAGTACTTGCACCACAAACCCAAGCAGCTAACAATCCCACAGACTGACTTCTGCAGCTTCTGTGTACACTTGCACCATAGGAAACGCTGACAGACACTGCAAAACCACTCATTTTAGATCTTTAGGCACCTTCCAGGAAAAGGAAAATAAAAAAAATCAAGATAATCTAACACGGTATAGTATATAGATGAAAAGCAAGGCAGAAATTCTGAGGGAAAATTCATTATTGTATGTAGGGTTAGACATGACAGCGGAGCTGAGCGTATCATCGAATGCTATGTGAGATGGAAAATGAGCATGCTTATGCCCAGTCAAACCCTTGGAAGTAAGCACGATATCAATCCCCCACAGTCACTTATTTTGCTGCCAGAAGCTTTTGTGCCCATCGTGACCCCAAAGTCGCTGTTTTTTTACACAGCCGAGTGTGTTTGCAGTAAACTGGACTGCACTGTCTGCTGGGCTGCGCTGCCCTGACCTTGACCACCAACAAAAGCACCGTTACTCTTTCTGATCGTTACAACTTGGAAGATGTCACCACAGAAAACACTGAACAGATCTTTTCCTGCCACCCATTCTCAGTAGGGAATGCTGAGGAATTGTTTCACACAGAGCAGGGAAAACCAGACATGGAGTGAAAAGACAGAAGGAAATAACATTCTGTGGTGACAAATGCAAAACGACAATTAATTTTGCACTTGGATTCAAGGTGTTGTGATGGGTAGATATGAACGGGACTGTTCAAACAGTCTCTGCAACTCAGGCTTGAGAATTGAACCCCGAATCCTGCTTTACGTCAGCATCCATGCTGGTAAAAATAGAGATGAGAACACTGCATTCCTGTCTGCACAACAGGCAGCAGGTTCATTTCTACAGACAGTCCACGGAGATGTCTCACCCAGGAAATCATTTTATTGTGTCCTGCTCTTCCCTGGACGTACTGCAAGCACAGCACTTGGGTTCCTGCCCTAATTACAGAAGGAATATTTTAGCAGCTGGAAGTGGCTTCATGCTACAGTACCTTTGTGTAGAGAGATCGCCTTTAGCGATTATTTATTTCAGGAGTTCAGATTCCTGCCTTCCTGTGACATGATGAATGACTTTTAAGTAACATAATATCTGGTTTCCTCCTCTTTCACACACCCATTTCATTGCCAGTTGTCTTCAGTGACCAGATCTGAAAGGATTGTTTGCAGTCAAAAGGGAAAGAGAAATTCTTTACCACATGCCCAGCCTCCTCTTGTTCATATTTAATTGAATTCTTGCTTGTGTTAAAATGGTTATCAATTATTCACCCCTGAACTTAGCCATTCCAAACATACCAAGTAATAAATAGCACTACACTGCTCTACTGCTGTTAAAAACTCTAATATACTTTAGTTCTTGTTTTTAACCTGTTCTCCACAGAACTGCAAGCTTGTCAGGCCTTTCCTATGTCTATTATTTAAAAAAAGAAAGCAGGCGAGGCACAAGAGCGGCGCTGTGTCAGAACGTAGCACAGGGCAGATTCATCAGCTTAGGACCCGAGTCTCTCCCATCCCTGCTGGGGCCAGCGAGGGCTAACCCAGCACTGAGCAGAGAGTCCTCTCCTTTCAACCCAGCTCAGACCTCTCTTTCAGCCTCTGTTTTAACATTTGAAAAGAGTATTTTTTGACTAGCTAAATTAAATCCTTGACATCTTTTGTTTATATCCCACATTCTTTCTCAAGACAGTTGAGAGGAAACAAATAAAGTAGACAAAAAAAAAAACTAAAACAAACCAAAACCCAGAGGGAACAGGAGATAATTTGACCCTGGCGAAATACAGCAAACCTGCATCCTGCTCTCTGTGAGGCTCTGCAACCCACGCTGTGCTTCAGCAGGAGTACAGTCACACAAGACCCAATATTTCAAGAGGTAAAGACTCTGCCTTTAACAGAGTGACTCCTTCTGTCGCTTTAAGATTAGAAAACTTGTCTGTACCTTTTACATTGTGACATGCAATGCAATAAAACCTTGCTTTTCTTACTTACTCCTTTGAAAATGAAAATATCCTCCCCGCTTGCACTGACACTGGGAGGAATTTCTTCAAACAAGGATTTAAAGTTTCATTCTAAACTGGAAATTTAGCAAGCAAGCAATGTTGTGTCTTGACTGGAGTACTGGAACATATGGGAGTTAATTAGTACAACAAAAACGTAATTAATATTTTTGTTAAGTTTGTTCTGCTAACTGTGGAGGGGGGGCACGTGAAGCATTTTGGCTCTGTAGCTGAAAGAGGTCATTATGCTCCCAGAGAAAGTGTCTGTTGCCCTGGATGATTTCCATCAGCTCCGCGCATGTCAGCCGGGGAGCCAGCGGCTCCCGTGCGCACGGGCTCTCCTGCCCAGCGTCCACAGAAGGGCTCAGCACGCAAGACATAGTTTTGTGATGACAGGAACAAACCCAAGTGGCTTCAACAGACCAGCAGGATTTGTTTTTCAAATACGTTCCAATAATAACTGGGAGCGATAAATCCATTTATTAAGATTTAATAAATGAGTCTGTAATTTACCCATCCAGGGGGAGCTTACGGCTCAGGATTTGTGACACCTGGACGCAGCCTGGCCACAAGCCTCTGGTGTGAATTTACCCCCAAAATGCTTACTGCACACAGGATGATGCTGTACAAAGCAAGCATGCGTATAAAAATCCTAGAAACCAGCCTGCTTTCCAGGATCCAAGCCATCTATGTCTACCTCATCTCAATCTTCCCGTAGCACTGTATTCTCTCACATAAACACACCAGCAGGGCTTCAGCTCCACATCTGGACTAACAACTCTGCCTCTCCCTTGCACAGCTGCTGGGAATACTCAGACACGAATCGTTCTGCAGCACCCAAATACTAATGTACAAGAAAGCTATTAAAAATCCTACACATAGATACATGGTTTCGAGGGTCATGGAAAGCTGTAATAAACCTATTTCAATCCCACTTCTCAGGCAGGTCACTAAATCTGTGCCTATAATATTAGGAGTGTGCTGGCTAACTGGCCACAAGCTATACAAAAGCCTTTTCTCTCCAAGTTAAATCAAAAGGACAACAGCATATGACAGACCCCTTGTATCTTTTGGTATTTTAGCCTGTCACATCAGGGACCTCCTGCAGCGCTAGGAAAAGAGGGTTTTTCTGCTGGCCAAGCTAAAGCTAACAAAAATACCTAATGAGTAGAAGAGCTGAGGAGCTCATGCATTTAGCTATGTCTGAAGTAGCACGTGTATGTGGAATGGGGGCATGAAAAATTAATTCCAAAGTTGCTCTCAGAGGTACCTTCATGTGACTGGTTGGACTTCAAAAAAATCCCTATTTTTTATAACTATTTTTACTTCATTTAAAAATATTTAGGTGGAAATGATACCATTCCTCCGCATCCCCATTTTCTCCGTAGAACAAGGGAAAGGAAATCCTACCCGACAGCATGAACACTGTCACTGACCGGTGTCCTGCAAGCTTTTGGTCTGACTCATCCCCTCCTATCTCTAACACTGGTTCCTCTCCCTGCTAACCTCCACCCCTCCCACGGATTCCAACCCATTTGAACTACTCTCCCTCCAGCTTCCCATCACTGTCCCCACTTGAATTCATCGGTGCTTTGAGGAGCTCTGTGCAGTGTGGCTACACCTCTGGAAAAGGACACAGTGAGTTAGAGAAAGCCCTGCCCTGTTCTGGGAGAGGAGGAACTGAATGTGCTGGAAACACACACAAGGTTAGTGGACATTGGGACACCCCACATGCTGGGGTTTGGGATGGGGTTGTGGCACTGGAGTGGAGGAGCATTCCCTGCAGAGCTCCCAATGGGAGAAGTACGCGATAGTCTGTCACGTGAGTGTTGCCTGAGTCCCCTACTAGACTTTCAGCATGGAAAATATTCCCTGCTGTTGCTCTAAAATATAAAGTGTGTCCCTGCAAATAAAAAAAATTGAAAACCAGTTAAAACGCCTGGTGTTTTTTGGCAGCTGAAGGCAAGAGTCACTCCCATAGGGAGAATATAAGGAGAGCAAACCTTTCACCTGTGATGGCACCTTTGGTCAAAAAAAAACCCTAGAGGAGGGAGAAAACCTAGTGATTTAGTTCAGTATAACTGACAACAAAGTACTCATCCTGCTGTTACTCTGTGCTGCAGGTGTCACTTGCTTCAGAAGAACTTTTAGAGGCAGTGAGGAGAAGGCAGGCATAACAAAGTTTTGGTCTGGAAAGGATGCGTGTACACAGGCCAAGGAAAGCAGTTAGAAAGGTACAGTGACTGCATGAACATTGGTTAATCCTTGCTCTTTTTCTCCAGGACAATCCTAGCCTATAGGCTTGATGACATAATTTCCATGATTAAGTATCCGTTAATTAAACACACGGTATATAATTACTACATGCAAGCTGTCTGAGCTCTTAGGAAGGCTGGGGGTCCTGCAGTTCTAAACAGCAACCCAGTACTTGTCTTGGACTCCCAAATACACATTTTGTGAAAAAATGTCTAGTTGGATTATGTGTGTCAAATCTCATTAGAGATTTGATGGAATTTATTTGTCTGAACTCCAAGCAAAGCTGAAGAGGGAGCTACAGTAAATGCAAATATATTGAAGGAAACATCCTTTAAAAGAAGTATCTGTTAACTTTACCTGTGTAAAGGGAAACTTGCATCTGAAAATCCAATTTAATCAAAGCCTTCTGTAATTAGGAAACTTGGTTTCATGTTCTTTAATCCAAAGAGGAGCATTGTTGATGGATTACCTGCTTCAATAACTCTGGCAAAGCTAAAGATTCAATAAAAATTGACTTTGTCTTGCAGCCCACTGCTGACTCACTTCATGCTGCAAAGAAAGAGCACAGAGAATGACCTTACAAACTCCTGAAGACCACTAAAATAAGGACAGTGACACCAGCTCCTTTGTCAGCATGGGCTGGTATGTTGCTTCCCTGTGAAAACTCAGTATATGATCATTTATAATATTTAGAGCAACAGGCACCTGTGTAACAGGAAGGTTCAATTCCTTCTTAACTTGGAGGGGTCTGTACAGAAAAGCACCACCCAAAAGCAACAAAAATATTCACTTCATGACAGAGAAAGGCCAGATTCTTGCTACAAAACAGTAAAAATGCCCTCGTTGAGCTATACAGAGGGATCTTTATTTTTAAACTCTGAATAAAACTTCCATTGAGGAGTTTTGGGAACACTTTAAGGAGTTTCTTATATTTGCATGACTAGTGACTGCAAATCTGTTTAAAACTATCTTAAGCATCGCCTGTGAACCTATCGCAGGCAATCTGAGCTTGTTAGAAAGTAAGGAGTTGTTCATCACCGCCTCATGCCTACATTGTGATAGTCAGTATAAAGTGTGTGCAGTGAAAAGGTTCCACAGGTGCACGATCGGGGCCGATTCTCATTAACATACGTGTCATCCATCACACAATAGGCAAGTTTGAAATAATGCAGCGCTCAAAGCAGTAAAACTATGGAAAAGCAAAGCCCAGTAACAAAAATTGTTGTTTCATTAAACTTAAAATACAATTTGACTCTGTCATACCAATGTATATGAGCTATCTGCATTAAATTGTGTTTAATTTAACTCTAGAACTATAGGGCCCAATTAAAAATAATGAGGCCTGTCTCCAACTGTCAGGCTCAATTAGAGATAATGGGAACTGATAGCTCCTGGAATAGATTCATTTTTGTCTGATAGACGAACTGGGGCAGGGGTCTTGGCAGGGGTCATTGGAATAGACCCGGCAACAAAACATGGGTCATTCAAGCTTAAGGAGTCTTAAGGAACCTAGTTATTAAATAAGGAAGTAGGAAGTAAATCAAATCCAAAAGCACATGAATAACCCCAACAGATTCCTTTTTTCTATTACATATCCTCATACTGCAATTCATCTAACCCTTAAACTGCCTGTTCTAAACTAACAGAATAAAAAAGGTGAAATGTATTGGACAAGACAAAAGAAAACCAAGAAAAATAACTGCCCAACTTCATGTTCCACTGCCAATTGTCAGGATCAATATTTTTTTCTCAGGTTATGCTCCAAAGATCGCAGCAAAATTACTGAGCTTTTATTTTACATGGGCATTATAAAAAATTAATCCGGGGAAGAGAATCTGAAAGTATTAAGAAACCTGTCTTGATGGACTAGTATTACATACGATGAACAGATTAGTTCCTATTCAGCCTCAGCAACAAAAAATAGGAAAACTTTGTCAGCTTTCACTACTTCCAAAGATGTGATTGAACAGGCAGACAACTTCAGAAACGCGCCCGAGAGGAATGAAACCATTTGTCCTTGAAGAAACATGAATGGGCAACGCGGCGCCTGACAACTTTTAGGCGCTAGACAGTAGCTGTCATTTTAGATGAGTAATTAATCTTGAACTGAGAGGGAGATGTGGAGCCCTGTTGACTGTTTATTCGGCTAGAATGACAGCCAGTGTCTGTTAGCACCCCTTGGACCCTGCCTGGAACTGGTAACCTCTCCCAGGCAAAGCTTGCCCGTGCATCTATTGTCAACAGCAATGACTCTGAAGTTCACGTTGGGCAATCCTGACGCGCGGTGCCTTGGCTCGCCTTTTGTTTCTCTCTGAAGACACTTTTTTAATCTAATGATATCTTTCTCAATGTCTAACGATGCTCGTGCAACGTGCTGCCAATGGCATTTTATCCTCCGCTCCCCTCCCCCCCTTGCACGTACAGGCCTGCAAAGTCAGGCTTTGCATTTTAAATCTGTTCCTAAGGAAAGAAAGAAAGAATAATCGAGCATTCGAGCTTCTCCCCAGTGGGACTCATTCTGAAGGAATGTGCGCATTTATAACTCGACCCATTATTTTTCTTCATACTTGTACACTAAGAACCTCACGAGGGGACTCTGTGGTCACATCAGGACAACACAAACATGTCATTGCTAAAATACAACGTAAGGTTACTGGGAGTACAAGGGACTGATGTTATTCCCTTCCTCCGGTGCCTTCTCTTAGTTGGAAGCACCAAGAGGCAGTCACCCTAGGCTCAGTGGCAACCTGCTTGGCTTGACCTGTTCACTGTTCACTACTCCATGGCTACGCTCAGATGGGAATCACCAGGGACAGGGAGATCTTTGGAGTCTGAGCCATGACTATCTCAGCATCTCTGTAACACTCTGAAGAATAGGGCACAGACTGAAATTACAACCCTTAGAAATGACACGGTTTTTAAAAAACAGTGTAAAAATTTATGTATTTCCTCTTGTCTGAAGTACCTCCAGCCCGTGTTCTCCAGACAGGGTTAGCATATTCAAGTATGAGGATTTAAAACATCATTGAATTAAATTCACAACACTGAAAGTTCAAGGCACTCCTAACAAAATGATGCTGCATTTCCCAGACAACTGATCTGAAAGAGGTTGCTTACAGTTCCATTTTTGCAGCTTTTCAAAGTCAGAGCCTGTTTATCTGAACTGGGATCATCAGGATTTGTGGAACTGGGCTGAGTTGAATTCATATAATTACAACTTTCTCTGTGAGGAAATTTAAACATATTTTCTTCATTGCAGCAACAAATGCCGATGATATTTTTGTATTTCTACAGCTTCTTCCATCAAAGTATCTGGAAGTTCTATCAAAACTAATGAATGAGGCCCTAGCGTAGTAATAGAAAGGGCAGTATCTGTTGTACAGAAGAATTAAGCAAGGCACAGAGAAGCCTGTTGCAGCACTATCTGGTTAGCAGGACTCACCTCATTAGTCATTCCAGTCATCAATTCCAAATAACACATTTTCGAGGAACTGAAGGTTACATTTGTTGCTTTTAATCATTCTTGGTGCTGTTGTTTTGGTTTGATTTTACCCAACAGATGTAGGAGCTACAGCGTGTGTACATCTGCAGCTGCAGACCGTGTGCCTCATGCATATTTCATAAGCAACCAGCACTAAAATTAAGAAAAATTGCTTTTTCTGAGACAGTCTCCGGCCAAGTACTTGTTTAATTTTACTATACTTCTCCCTCACAAAAAAATAAGTGCTCTCAAGGAAACTAAACAAGGATTTGAGATTCTAAGTGAAGTATTTAGATCACAAAATTATACTACACATCACAAAGGCACTGTCTCTTTTCTAATAAAGTGAATGGACAGATGGGATTTGAACATATGAAATTGTTGTGCCACCTTATACTGTATTCCTTTTTAAATATAACACATTTTCATTATAGATCCAGTTACCAGTCTTCTTCTTCTCATGGCCTTACTCCTTTCATTACTCCTGAAATACAGGAGTAATCTATGTTGTCATCTGGAGGTTAAGAAGGTGATGAAGCAACCTCTGGACATCAATCAGAATATTTCTAAAATACCTGAGTCACCATCCCTGGAGGGATTTAAAAACATGTAGATGGGGCACTTAGGGACATGGCTTAGTGGTAGAGTTGGCAATGTCAGGTTTATGGTTGGACTCAATGATCTTAAGGGTCTTCTCCAACCTAAATGATTTTACGATTCTGTGATGAGTAAAACCTTACCCAAAGATACAGATGTGCATTCATAGAATCATAGAATCACTAGTTTGGAAAAGATCTCTGAAATCATTGAGTCCAACGACACCTATCTGCCACTAAATTATATCTTGAAGTACCTCATCTACCCATCTTTTAAACACCTCTAGGGACAGTCCTAAAGACAGTTACAATCATGAAGCAACAACCCTGACAACACATGTGAAAGTGCCAATGGGTGTGACAAAATAGCAAAAGCCAGAAAAACCCCCATATTTAAGGTAGGAACTCCATGTTCACATGATACTGAACTATTTTCATTTCACCTGAGGGCACAGTGATGTAATCTAGAATTGCTGGGTATGTTAAAGGAGACACTTAGCTTCACAGGAGGATCCATGGCATTCAAAGTCACGCACAGGGAAGCGCTGAAATAATCCACACAACTAGCAACCTGTAAAAATGAGAATGAATACATCAGGCTTCCATTTGTTAAGCTGGCCAGGCATAACATTCTGACACTGAGGAAAAGGGAAAAAAAAATCACTTCTCCATGCAGCTTGCAAGATGGTGTCACAATCCTATGCTTATGTAGCACTGACTTAAAAGCAAAGCCAAATGCCAGCTCTAGATTCCATTTTCCACATATCAAATCCTACCTAGAAGATAATTGTATTTATGGCTAGGTCTAGCCTCCCTTATGAAACCAGAGATTCTTTTTTACTTCAGTGGCCAGGAAGCCCTTGGTTTCTTTTCAGTTCCACAATAAAATCAGCTCACTGTGGCTCCCAGTGTGATCTTTCTTAGAGGGCTCTGAATGGCTACACCTGACTTCCTTCATCAGGTGCAGACCCTAAATTGATTCCTAGTGCTCCAGAGAATGCCCTTAATTTGGAATTAAAAGTGAGATGTTGCTATCACTTAATTCTAAAGACTGTCGCCAATGGAATAATCAGACGTTTATCTTTCACTGCCATTTGAAGAGAATCTGAAATACAAAGAAACTCAGCAGGCAGTCAATGAATTCCCCCCCGGCCTCATCTGAAAAAAACCCAAAAAGAACCTTGCGGAAGGAAGAGAAAGAGACACATAATTCATCTTGAAGACACCGGAGATTTTCTTTTTTCCCTGGAACAGGCTGTGGTGGAGTCCATCCGAGCGCTGGGACAATTCCCATCGTTTTATCGGTCACCTGGGTGCTGTAGCAGAAACAGCCAAACAATCAGTTTATTCTCTTGTGATAGTAATGCAGAAACCAAATCTATGATGACACTGTTACATGCATTCATGAACTTAGTGGCCTTGTAGGTCACTGGACAAATCTCTCTAAACTGAACTGTTGACAGTTCTTTGCAGGGTTCCCCACAGGAAACTCAAGGTTAATTGACCATTCTTTCAACCCATGAAATGCTTTTGAAAATGTTAGTTTTAAGTCTCTGGTGAAACAGCGTATCTGTACCGTGGTGTCTTCTAATTACTGAAATTAAGATTTTTTTGGTTGGGAAAGGTGCAGAAATGGTTTAATTAGATTCCTGCATCATGGAAACATGAAACATCACTCATCTAAATTGTGCTGTTATTGAAAACAGAGTTGCTGAGGTAGGACACCTTCCAGAGAAGCTGTCCCTAATAGAACTGACTACTTTGTGATTATTTTAATTTGAGGATGGCCTTATTAAGAAAAGGGATCTTAAAAGTCTTAGATCCTTAGAAAAATATGTATACTTTTATCTTCGCTTATGTGGACAGTCTCACTGATTTCAAAGGAATAATCACAATCCTGGTTTCTGCAGGATGCTTCCACCTGTAAAGATCAACCTGATCCAGTGGGAGGTGTCCCTGCCCCTTGCAGGAGGGTTGGAACTAGATGAGCTTTAAGGTCCCTTCCAACCCAAACTATTCTATGATTCTACGATTTGCTGAAAACAATCAGGAATGTTTCTTCAGGAAAAACTCGATTCTATGGGAAGAATAGGTGAGACCCACACATGATTCTCTGCAGTGTTTGTCAGCTGTAAATAAACCGAAAGAGCAATAGAGATCAAAATCAACAATTGTCTGCAGCACTCTCTGTTGCTGGAGTAGCTTCTTTCACTGACAAACTAGATTGTAAATTATATCCATCAGCCAGCAGCATTTTGATTTCTTTCTCGGAGATCACTTTCTCATTAGTGAAATTTTGAGGGTTAAAACCTACTAACAGCCTGCGATAAGAGCAATTAGTTTGGGCATTTGCAGTGGTGGAAAACATGCCAGCCAGCCAGACTTCTCTTGTCACAACACTTGCTTCATAACATCGTATATAACAGCTATTGCACTGCACAGTTAGACTACCTATAAACTATGTTTTGCCCCAAAATAGACTCGTACCAAAGCAAAATATTCTTGTACTCCACTCACAAAAATAATATTGTGCTATGCTTATGTTTAAGTGGCAAAATTATAAACAGGTTGTCAGGCTTTATGTGTTCTAACAGGTCTGGGGTTGTAGTTCTGCCAGCTCTTAAAGAGCATCTAATAATGGCTCTGTATTATTTCTTTTCCAGGGGCACTGAGAAGCCCCAGACTCATTTTTCCAAGCACTCTGCAAATGTCCAGTAGGGAGATGGTTTCAGCTTCAGAAGAAATTATGTACCAAAAGCATAATTTTCTGTAGCATTTTAGAAACCCCATAAGATTCACATATAATAAGAAAATAAGCACTGGCCCAGGCTGCCCAGAGCAGTGGTGGCTGCCCCATCCCTGGAGGTGTCCAAGACCAGGTTGGATGGGACTTGGAGCCCCTGATCCAGTGGGAGGTGTCCCACCCCATGGCAGGGGTGGAACTGGCTTTGAGGTCCCTTCCAACTCGAAAAGAAGAATTAAGTTGGGACATGAGAAAAGGAGCTTCTCCTTCTGCTCATCTTGCCGTAGTGAACCTGGGCACACTATGATGGATTACACAGTGGGATGGATTTTGTTTCAAAGCATCAACAATATCACATTAAAATCAGGCAGCAGTTTTAACTTTGTGACTATACAGGACAGCAATATCACCTTTGTGGGGATGAAAATTAATTTCTTACAGGTCAGACTACCAGCAAGATAACTTTCTCCCTGCAGAATAGAGAAAAGCAGGCATTAGTTTTAGTAACGAGGACAGAGATGGTGAGAAGCTGGCAAACTCCTTCTAAAGGAATCGCCACTTGTTTGTTGCCTAAAGATGCAATAAAACAAAACAACAGCAATAAAAGAATAAGAAAAGTAGCAATCGCCTTAGAAAGCAAAAATGGGATCCTAAAGGGAGTAAAAAGAAGGTTTCCCTTTGGTTGTGTTACATATTATGAGGTTTCTCAGCAGTAAAGGCATTTTAAAATGTAGCTTTTCCTACCAAGCCAGGCACTAGGACCTCCACTGTGTTTTCCTTACCTTAGCCTTTTTGTCCGTTACATCCATGCATGTAATCAGTGATTGTGCCTTTTGTCAAACCCAGATTCACCATCTGTATGCTCCCAAGTGGCTGGACGAGTGCTAAAACCCCATCCCTGTGGGATTAATCTGCAATTTCACACTAAATGATTTTTAAGTATCATTTGTTACGATACAGTATTTGAAAATAAAAAAACGGTCAGTGCTTTCACATTGTAATGGAAGGAGGAAGCTTGTAAAGTTTCCTGTATTTAAAACGGGTCGTAGGGAATCCACTTGCACATTAGGTTCATTCAGATACGAATGTGAATGTCTCAGGAAAAGAACCTTTGGGTAATTGAAATAGCTGGGGGTTATTTCTGAGGGAAAGAATACAAACACAGACTTAGAACCTAGGTGCTGGTAGGGGGATGAAGTATAACACACTTACCATCTTGTTCAGGGATTGAGAATTTGCAGTTTAAAATGTAAATAGAATATTTCACTTTTGTACTGAAGGGAACGGAGGGATGAATTGTAAAGGCACTGGGTACATAAAGGAGGAGCTAAAGAATCTACTCTTTCATGTAAAACAAAGCTGGCTTGAAGTGTGCAAGGAAATGATTGCTTTTTAAGAAGCACAAACTGCTTTTAGCAGCACCCCGTTTCACTAAATAGAGGGCACTGATCATAATTCACATCTTTATTTTCTCCACACATTTTAGACGCTCAGCTGAAGAAGGAGGCAAAGTAGAACTAGAAAAAATGCCAAGCGAGGATCGAGGGTCAGGATGCACTAATGTCCTTTTATAAGGAAGGTGATGAGTAAACGTGAAGCTGCTTTTCAGCCACACTGGGTTCAACACAGAAGCTGAGTCCCAGTCCGAATTGGTCTGAGGTGGGAGAGAGATTCTGATATTACAGCCTGACTGGAGGGAACAGAGAGGTCATCAAAGTCTTCATGGAATTCTTATAAATCCCTGGATTTAAGGGTTCCACAACTCTCCCTTACTTTTTTTACCTCTCTCCCAAAGCACACTTGAGAGCAGGGAAAATAAAACAAAGTTGTTTTATGATGACCTCAGCTGGTAGCAAAATGAATTTGGTTCAACATCCAAAGGAAGCAACTACAGTTTAAATGACAGTCTATAGAAATGCCAGGTAATTTTAAGAGAAATTCACACAGAGAGAAACCAATGCCTTTACAAAGCAAATCCTCTTTCATCTCTGTTGTTTTATTGTATTATTTATTTGCTACAAACTAGTTATTCCAAAGAAAGGACACATGTAATTGCTGTTCTTTTAAAGGCTAGATGTGATTTTTACATGCTGCCAAATAAATTAGATAGAAATATCTAATACATATTTCTTTGCTAATGTTCACTGTAAAAATAACTTCAGTTGTGTCAGGTGAACTTGACCCATTCTGTTACTTAGACAAGACTGTGAACTAAAACAACAATTGCCCGTATTCTGTTTTCTCTCATTTTAAATCATGTAAAGGACTCCAGCAAATGTTATAAGAAAACAATACCCACGAATATTCCTTTTCTTGCTATTTTCATGCTATTCTCTTTGACAGAATAATGTCTCCAGTGCAACCGGGTGAGAGAACACCTAAAACAACAAAAGATTGGCTACAATCAGTCTCTCTAAATGCAATCATCAACTTGCAGATTACCTGCCTTCAAACTTGGTGCTGATGGGATGTAACACAGAGCAGTCAAAGAATTTCTGACAAAAACGTATGGAAGTAACAGCAAAAGCATCTGTGGTGGCTTTGAAAGCCAGTTGAGGAAACTGCTTTTCCAACTATTTGATAACGTTAACAGCAGTTCAGCTGGGAACTAGCAGGCTCCTCCAGGCTCTGCTCAACAGTCACAAAAACCCCAGCCTGCAAACGCTCCTGTGTGTGTTTCCCAAGGAGAACTGCCTGCCACCACTACGGAGACACAGAGTAATTTAGATTGGAGGGGACCTCCAAAGATCTCAGCTCAAAGCAGGGTCAATGCAGATCAATTTGCCCAGAGCTCTGTCCAGTCAAAGCCTGAGAATCTCCAAGGGCAGAGAATCACCATCCCTCTGTGCCCTCTTGCAACGTTGGATTCCCTCGCTGGGGAAACTTCCTTCGTAAGGTTGAACTAGACCTCTCCTTGTTGCAACTTGCCGCGCACTCTGCTAAGTGTTTAGAGAACTAAGCTCTTTATCCCTTCACATTTCAGTTCAAGCTCCCCTAGTGAGCAAGACGGGTATAAGCCACCCTTGGACTCCTTACCTGTTATAATCTGGCCCTTCCAAGCGGGAGGTATGCAAATCACCTGCGTGAGAGAAACGAATCTGTGCACTGAATGTACGGCTACAAGGAAAGCAGTCAAGCGAAAAGTTCAACACAATGGCTCCAGCAGATTGGGAGAAAGTCTAAAAGAAATGGCATGTTTTATCCTTACCCCTCCTGCAAATACGAAGTTACAGCAAGGCATTTTGTGGAAAAAAAAAAAAAAAAAAGTGTTTTTTTAAGACGCAGCTATAAGTTGACCTTGTAATAAGTTACGAAATGGCACAACATGTCCTTTAATTAAGGGAACACTTGCAACTGTGCAAACTCCGTGCCTTAGGCTCTAGCAGTACTGTGACTTTATATTTTACTCTGCTTTTTGGTTCTCCAGATGTGGTGAGTATAGGCCTTGATGCTGAGAAGTATTGATTACTCTTCATTTCTATTGACAGTAATTAACAGAGAGTGATTTGATGCTCATTAAAATGAACAGAATCTCATTAAGAGCAGAAGAAAATATCTCCCCGGTCCTCACGTCTCATTCCCTCTATACCGTGTGTCAAGCGGACGGAAATACATTTCTCATGAGATCCTCTGGGTTTTCTGCAAATACGTTTAGAGTATTTCTACATTTATGCTTTATGTGGAGTTGAAACGACCTAGTTTCATCACTGATTTCAAAGTGCTTCTGCATAAAGGCCACCTTTCAAGAAAAGTATGTTTGATGATGGGCTTAGAGGAAGAAGACTTTGGTCTCAAGAAGAGACCCAGCAAGTCCAGGCCTCTGGTTTCTGGGTCAGGGTTTGGCTCTAGTTCAGTCATTTCATAGAATTATGGAATATCCTAAGTTGGAAGGGACCCACAAGGATAATCGAGTCCAACTCCTAACCTTCCCTCGGCACATCTTCCTGCCGTTCCCTCTAGTTCTACCATTAGTTGCTAGAGAGAAGAGCTCAGCGCTCGCTGTTCCTCCTCGTCTTGTCAGGACTTGTCACTTTCTCCCAAGGGACAGGGGACAGGACGAGAGGGAATGGCCTCAAGCTCCGCCAGGGGAGGTTCAGGCTGAACATTAGGAAAAAATTTTTCACGGAAAGGGTCATTGGTCCCTGGCAGAGGCTGCCCAGGGAGGGGGTTGAGTCCCCTTCCCTGGAGGGGTTTAAGGGACGGGTGGACGAAGTGCTAAGGGGTATGGGTTACTGTTTGATAGGAATGGTTGGACTTGATGAGCCGGTGGGTCTCTTCCAACCTGGTTATTCTATGATTCTATGAAACTGCAGAGCACGATGAGGTTGCCCCTCAGACTCCTCCAGGCTGAACAGACCAAGTGATTTCAGCCACTGCCAGGAAGAAAATGGAAACAAAGAACTCCATCAAAGATTTGGAAAGCCCTTTCTCATGTTGATACTCCTCATCTGGAGCGTTGTGTCCAGTTCTGGAATCCTCAACATAAAAAGGAGATGGAGCTGTTGGAACAAATCCAGAGGAGGCTACGAGGATGATCTGAGGGCTGGAGAACCTTCTGTATGAGGACAGGCTGAGAGAGTTGGGGTTGTTCAGCTTGGAGAAGGCTCTGAGGAGACCTTAGAGTGACGGGAAGGGGCTACAAGAAAGCTGGGGAGGACTGTTCACAGAGGCTTGTGGTGACAGGACGAGGGGCAACGGGGATAAACTGGCCAGGGGCAGATTTAGACTAGATATAAAGAGGAATTTCTTTATGATAGGAGTGTGGAGGCTCTGGAGGGGGCTGCCCAGCAGTGGCTGCCCCATCCCTGGGGGTGTTCAGGGCCAGGTTGGATGGGGCTTGGAGGGAGGTTGGATCTGGATGGTCTCTGAGGTCCCTTCCAACCCAAACCACTCTGCGTGATTCGCCGATCCGACTTGGTTTTAAGCATCACCAAAGAAAGGCGCCCGTGCCCGCCAGGCACCTGCAGCCACATCTCCTCCTCCCCCCCCTCGCTCCCCTCCCGCTCCCGTTCCCGCCGCCGCTCCCGCCGCTCCCGCTTCCCGCCCGCCCAGGAGGGGCCGCGGCGGCCGAGGAGAGCGGGACCGGGACCCGCGGGGGGCACCGAGAGGGGCAGGGGGGCAGCGGGAACTGAGGGATGCAGGGGGGCCTGCGGGCACCGAGAACCGAGAGGGGCACCGAGAGGGGCGGGGGGGGCACCGGGCCCCAGGAACTGAGGGGTGCGGGGGCGGCTGCGGCCACGGAGAGGGGCACCGAGCCGGGGGGGGGACCGGGCACCAGGAACTGAGGGGTGCAAGGGGGTCTGTGGGCACCGAGAGGCTTACGGGGCGTCGAGCATCGGGCACTGAGAGGGTCACGGGGGGCACCGGGCACTGAGAGGGGCAGGGGGGGCACCGAGCATCGGGAACTGAGGGGTGCGGGGCGGGGGGGCTGCGGGCACCGAGCACCGAGAGAGGCACCGAGAGAGGCACCGAGAGGGGCAGGGGGGCACCGAGCATCGGGAACTGAGGGGTGCAAGGGGGGCTACGGGCACCGACCACCTAGAGGGGCACCGAGAGGGGTAGGGGGGGCACCGAGCATCGGGAACTGAGGGGTGCATGGGGGCCTGCGGGCACCGAGCACCGAGAGGGGCACCGAGCATCAGGAACTGAGGGGTGCAAGGGGGGCTACGGGCACCGACCACCTAGAGGGGCACCGAGCATCGGGAACTGAGGGGTGCAAGGGGGGCTACGGGCACCGAGCACCTAGAGGGGCACCGAGAGGGGCAGGGGGGGCACCGAGCATCGGGAACTGAGGGGTGCAAGGGGGGCCACGGGCACCGACCACCTAGAGGGGCACCGAGCATCAGGAACTGAGGGGTGCAAGGGGGGCTACGGGCACCGAGAGGGGTAGGGGGGGCACCGAGCATCAAGGAACTGAGGGGTGCAGGGGGGTCTGCAGGCACTGAGCACCGAGAGGGGCACCGAGAAGGGCGGGAGGGGTCTGCAGGCACCGAGCGGCCCCAGTGCGACTGCCCCCCCCCTCGAACCCCCCCCCCCCCCGCCGCTCAGCCCCCCGGGGCCGGTTCGAACGCTCTGGGGGGTCCCCTTCCCCCTCGGCTGCAAAGGTTGGAGTGGGAGTGTGTGTGTGGGTGCTTCTCCCCCTTTTGTTTCTGTTCCTCTGCAAAATTGCAGTAGGGGGGTGTTGTTTCCCCTCTTTTTTGTGCTCCTCTGCAAAGTTGCAACAAGTTGCAGTGGGTGGGGGTGCTGCCTCCCTCTGTTTTGTGTTTCCCCTGCAGAGTTGCAATGGGGGGGGTGCTGTTTCTCCCGTTTTGTGTTTCCCTACAGAGTTGCAATGGGGGGGGGGCTGTTTCTCCCCTGTTTTGTGTTTCCCCTGCAGAGTTGCAATGGGGGGGGTGCTGTTTCTCCCCTGTTTTGTGTTCCCCTGCAGAGTTGCAATCGGAGGGGGTGTTCTTTCCCCGCTGGAGTGTCCCGGGGGGGCTGGGGGAGGCTGGGCTCGGCCCCGGCCGCGCATGCTCGGCTCTGGACAGCTCCAGAGAGGGAAATTTAAACCCGCCGCCGCCCCCGCCCGCTGCCCTGGCCGCGCCGGGACCCGCAGGTTGGTGCGAACGGAGGGGACGGGGATGGGCTCCCCGGGCTCCTCTCTTCCCAGCGACTCCCTCTTTCCCAGGGCTGGGCTCCCCGGGTGCGGTTAGACCATCCCACGCCACCAAACTGGTTCCCCCCACCTCCCCTGCCCCCGCATGCCCTAGGATTCCCTCTTCCCCCGGTGCTCCTCAGGCTCTTTTCCTGGGCTCCCCTCTTTCCCGGGGTTTCGCAGGGGCTCCCTGTTTCCCCAGGGCTGGGCTCCCCCCCTTCCCACTGGGATCCTCTCTTCCCCAGGGCTGGTCTCTCCACACTCCCCCCTTCCCCCTGGGATCCCCTCTTCCCCAGGGCTGAGCTCCCCACCTTTCCCCTGGGATCCCCTCTTTCCCAGGGCTGGTCTCTCCACGCTCCTCCCTTTCCCCTGGGATCCCCTCTTTCCCAGGGCTGGTCTCTTCACACTTCTCCCTTCCCCAGGGCTGGGATCCCCTCTTCCCCAGGGCTGGTGTCTCTGCACTCCTCCCTTTCCCCTGGGATCCCCTCTTCCCCAGGGCTGGTCTCTCCACACTCCTCCCTTTCCCCTGGGATCCCCTCTTTCCCAGGGCTGGTCTCTCCACACTCCTCCCTTTCCCCTGGGATCCCTTCTTCCCCAGGGCTGGTCTCTCCACACTCCTCCCTTTCCCCTGGGATCCCCACTTCCCCAGGACTGGGCTCCCCACACTTCCCCCTTCCCCAGGCTCTCCAGGTCTCCCCTCTTCTCTGGGAGGCTCCCTTCTTCCCACGACGCACTCAGACTATCGCACACCACCGCAGCTGGCGCTCCCCTCTTCCCCAGGTGCATCTAAACCACTGCAGCCGGCTTTTCCTAAGTGCTACGTGGGTGCTTTCATGGGATTTTAAGAGCAATCCCAAGACAGGAGCGTTTTCCCGGCTGCCTCGGGTGCTCCTGGTACCACCAGCCTCCTGCCATCCCAACCGTCTGCGGACGCTCCCTCCATCAAGGGCAAAGTTTCCATCCTGGGCTGGTTTTTCTTTGCCCCGCCGTAAAACATCTCACTCTGTTTGCCTGGCCCAAACCCAAGCGGCTCTCCTGGAGGTGAAAATTAGGGCTTTCCTTCCCTCTGTCCCGGTTTTCCGTGGGGATGCCGCGCGCTCCCGCCCGCTGCTGAAGTGCTGGATAGCTACTGCGCCCCAACCGCCTCGCTCTTCTCTTCTCTTTGCCAAGGAGATGATAGAGAGCGAGATCCCCTCCATAATGTCAGGCATCGCTAGGAACTCAGGGCACAATCACCACCCTTCCCAGGAGTACAGGTGAGGCGTTTCTCGGCTTCAAACAGATCTCACAGCCTGCTAATTGATGTTGTTTTCTCATTGTTTCCTCAAAAAAACCCCTTAGCGTATAGAAATCAACTATTTTTTTTTAAAAAAATACATTAACTGCATTATTTCTCCACTCTAAATTGTATTTCTATGTCAGTGACTGTGTTACTTTAGAAACATTCCTGTTTTAAAGTATTTTGATACTAGACTCTGTTTGATAAATCCACCTTCAAAGCCTTGGGTTGACCTCCCAGTAACCTCTCTCTACTGTAGGAGCGTTGCCAGAGAAGGGTATTCTTGTTAAATGAGAATTATTTAAAAGTTCCCTTTCAGGTCACAGTTTGTATTATTACGAAGCGGCTATGGAGAGACTAAATCTTGTGCAATAGACACTAGAAGATCTTTCCATTAAAACAAGTACTTAGGTAGTTCTCCAAAGCACTGAGGTGTCAAAGGTCTTCTTATACCAGTGGGAGCAAACCTGGATTTCTTGATAGTTTTTGATAATTTAGCTCCACCGCTGCACATCCATTTGTTGTTGGAAGTCCCGGGGCAGTTCTGCATGAATTCCAGTGCACTGGGTTAAGTTAGGTTATGTCTTGTCTCATGATGCAAAGTTCCAAGAAAAACAGAATAGCAGAACGTGATCTCGTAGTAAAAAAAAAAATAAAAAAATATATATATTTCTTCTTGTTTTAAAATGAGGGGTGAGAGAAAATCACCTTCCTCCCAGCTCGAGGGCATTCTTGTCCTTTCCTAGGGCTGCCACAGGTATTCTTCCATCAGCCTCTATTCAAAATGCAAACGCTGCGCTGCAGCCTCTTGCAGCTCAACAAGTGGTTTGTTATGCTCTCTGAAGCTACTGTGGAAAAAGGTTTGTGGATCTCTGTTTTGCTGTTTATTAAAGCGCTGTTTGCTCCAGGCATTTTTGTTGGCTGTGTAAATATTTGTGAAGAAATTATTCAGTATTTAATGAAGGCTGTGGGCGAGAGAGGCTTCTGGGTGCTTATATTTAAGCCTGTATCTTCAGTGCCCCGAAGAACGTACCGCCTTAACAAAGACCCTTTTTAAGGAGAGAGCTATTCTTTAGCTCATAGCTGCAGAAAAAAACACATTTTTTGGGGAGAAAAAGATAAGATTTATCGTACTTCCAGTATAGGAATTGTAAGAGTGTCTTCTTTTATTCAGAAGTCAGCTGCTTTTAAAAACCACTTTCAATTCACTGTTAAACATTTTGAACTCAAAGATCTCTAAAGTTTTTAACCCACTTGTGATTTCTTTAACGCAGCTTAAAAATGAATTATTTGACCTCATTTAATAGTGGCAAATTCTGATAAAAATGCATAAAATCTGAACTGCGCCATAAATGCAGAGCAGCATTTGTCCTACTTCATGAGAAAACACTTTGGATTATGTAAAAGAAAATCTTTTAGACTGAATGATTTTAAGAAAAGAATAGACCTGTCAAATTCTATCAGCTCTGTTTACTCTCCTGCTGTCACCACAGTCCAAGACTGGAACCCACAGTCCCGAGTTCTCCATGGGGGAGCATCAAGGCTCCACAAAATGGGGAATGGGCTCCAATTAGTGAGAGGGAGGCTGGGGCTGCGCTCAGAATACTCTTCTGTCTCACTTGGAATCTTTCAATGGGACAGTTGGACTTGGAGGAGCCCAGGCTTTCCTGCGAGAGTGCAGGAGGAAACGCTGAAAAGGGAGGGAGCGCAGAGAGCGTGAGCGGGGGAGCAGCAAATGCCAATAAGTTTTCATGTGGCTAGTGCTGACAGTTTGAAATGATGACATTTTTCTTTTATTATTTTTTTTTAATGGATGAGGAGGGGGAAAAAAATCCCTAATTGTAGCAGAACTTTGTATTCTGTGGATCCTATAGTAAATTTGAATTGGCACATAGAGTTGTGAGGATTAAGCTACTGTGTGAAGTCCAGGGACTGTTGGCACCATAGTGAAATGATTTTAGACAAATATACCTTGCAGCTGTGGGATATAAACTATCCTACTGTCCAGGACTGATAAAGGGCCATCATATCTTCTCTGATGCCCGTGTTTTTGTGTCACTGTTACAGCCTGGGTACCAATGTAAAATGATATTTCACATTAACAGATGCCTCTCCCTCTCCCAAAGAAAACATCACTACCTTCAATATTCTCATAGCTGTAGTAGAAGCAAATATTCCTAACGAGTTCATTTTATCTTTCAGATGATGAAAGCAGGGAATTGTCACACACTGGGTTTTTTAACCCTTCACACTGTATTCTTGTTAATTACAGTTAATGATCTAACATTATGTCTTAGCGTAAGTAGTCAGATGTTGAAATCAAAGCAATTAGAAAGTTTGCTGTGTGGTGCAGCACTTGCCGTTGTTTCAGCACAAAGATATGTAAATTATAGGCACCACCTCAAAGGTTCCTGAATTCATGGAGTGCTCCCATGGCCTCCAGTGGGCTCTGGGCTGGGTCTTCAGCTCATGAAGGTTGACATCTTCAAGCGGTACTTTTAATTGAAATCTACAGTCTATCCTTTCGCACTCTAACTCGATTTAATGTACGTAACAAGTGCAAGAGAAGTAAAACACCTACTGTGATGGACACAAGTGCAGAATTGGGTTTAACGTGCAGGTCCTGAGCAGCAGAAGCCAAGGGAGGCAGCTGAGAGTCAAGGGTGGGCCTGGACTAAGACTCAAAACCACTTACAGAGCTCTAAGTTCTCTTCCAAAGAAGGCTCGATATTATCCTAATTCAACATTTTTGGTTTTCAAACGCAGCAACATGCTTAATTTTCTCAGGGACTATCCCATCCCAAACTAGGTACAGTTATTTGTGGTTTGTTACAGATCACGTAATAAATCATCACATGAAAAACAGGCTGTTAGAAGGGAGACAAAGAATAACTTTCTACAGATTATTTGGCATAGAATCATAGAAAGGTTTGGGTTGGAAGGGACCATAAAGCCCATCTACTTTCAAACCCCACTGCCATCCAAACTCCCACTGGATTAGGTTGCTCCAAGCCCCATCCTTGAACACCTCCGGAGAGGAATCAAATCATCACTCTAGATAACGTGGAATCTGTATTTTGAATTGAATAACTAAAATGTATAATTCTATATGAAGAAATGGCATTATTTAAGATGTAAAGGTAACCCTAGACAAATTAATTTCATGTTTTGCCCCTCAAGATTTGCTGTGAGGATCCCATTTCTGGTTTTTTTAATATTACTATGTATTTCCAGCTGGTAGAAGCCTTACGCAGTATTTTGAAAGCCTTGCAATGCACCTTCTATACGTGTTAAACAGGAATTAAGTTTTAGATAGACCTATTTTTGATCAAAATATGTTACTTAATTGTTAATCACTCTACATACGAGTAGACCATATCCTCCTTCACTGTTGTATTCTTTTAGAAGTGGCCTATATTCATTATTTCATTAGACAGCCTGAATTTTTTTTTTGTTGTAATAATTACTTTATGCTAACCTAGCTTAGCAGAAAATCCTGTTAACAAGCATAGACACAAAAAGACCCAACTGCTGTATTCCATACATTCCAGCCATGAACTTGACATTACAGTGGTGGAAAAAGGTGGAAAGCCTTTATCTAGATGGCACATGGTGCATTTTAGCTCCCCTAAGTGGTAGTCTCATATCTGGTTTTGCACTTTGGTTTCTGGAAAGCGAGCCAGAGCTCAGGGCTCCTGGCTGTCACCTCCGGGGATGGATGGATGGATGGAGTCTGGGAGTTTGCACGAAGGAAATTTCCGCAGACAAAAGGTTACAAATGCATAACTAACGAAACCGTAATTGTTCCTGAAGAAAATGTCAGTGTCCATTCCCTTGACACCATGTGTGTCTGACAGGGAGTGAGATAATGACTCGATGTGTCGGAGGAATTTCATCACAGTAGTTGCTTCATTCTTTCAAAAAAATGTGAGAAACCTCCTAGGAATCAGTCAAACTCCGGCCACTGTGGATTGATTTAAGTGGATTAGCTCAACTGATTCCTATGCGGTTCCTGAAATGTGCTAATCGGTATTAATAAAAAATTGTGGCCCTTGCTCCTCAAACTGTCTTGCAGTTACAGGCAGAGGCAGGAAGGACCGGTTTGTACCCAGGCAATGCCTTGCAGGCTTCTCTGCCTCCAGTGAGACCAGAGTAAAGTTATCTTACCTCAGAAATGGTGCTTAACATCCCATTCAAAACAAGGAGGTAGAAAAGGAATTTGGACATTTTCAGCATTTCTATGAGATTTCAGGTGCTCACAGCACATTGCTTTTATTTTACCCATTTTAAAAGTCTCATACCAGCAGAATTGCTGCATGACCACAGCAAGTAATGCAATGGGGACAGGTTGTTACAACAGCGTAAAGCAGAGGATAATGTATTTTATATTCTCTTTACACTGAAGTAAATAACTACTTAAGATCCCATGCGGGCAGCTACTAAACAGCAGCTAAAGCAATGTTAAAGGGGAAAAAATAGCTTCCCAGATAGCTCCTTTACTGAAAGAGTGGTCAAATGTTGGAAGAGGCTGCCCAGGGCAGTGGTGGAGTCTCCTTCCCTGGAGGGGTTCACAAAGCGTGTGGATGTGGCACTTTGGGACATGGTTTAGCAGGTGGTGTTGGGCTGATGGTTGGACTGGATGAGCTTAGAGGGCTTTTCCACCCTTAACAATTCTATAATTCCTGGTTTGAACAGAAAACATTCCTGTAGTGCCTGGTACTTCAACATAATTTAACATCCAGGAGAAACTTATCTTGACATTAGTCACGGGGTTTGTTTTTGGTTCGGCTTGTTTTTTTAACAAAACAGATCGTGGAGTCAGTTTTGCATTTGACAAATCTGAACCTAGGCATGGTTATGTGGGTAAAGCCCAGCAGGGAGTGAGTGGCTGCGATTTCAGTGCTGACATTGCTGCTAACTTCCTCCTGAGCTTAAGCATGTAGGTCACTTGTAATTCAGTTTCCCTTCATCCCGTACCAAAATGATGTAATGACGGGTTGTGAAACTGGAGCTGAAGTGTATAAAAAGACTCCCAGAGCTTACCTATAGCCAGTTTTGTTGCACTAAGTTCCTTTGCAGAAGTGGTTTGGACAACCGTCTTCTCTTCTGAACCATGGGGTAAGAAAAGGAGAACAGCACACCTGACAGGTTAATCATGTTATTTGCTTTTTTCTCGCTGGCTTTGGTTCCTGTAATCCAAAGTTTCTTGAGTTGTAACTGAAGAGGGACTTTCTGGTTGTCCCTGGAAAGCTGCTTGAGTTCTTCTTTCTGGCAAGGCCAGAAATTACTCAAAAAACTTGAAGTAGGGGAGGAGAAAGGCAAGCTGGTGGCTTGGGACTGGATGGGTGGTGCGTCTTCAAAGAGGAATCGTAGACTGAACACAACAGTGGGAGCTGCTGCCTGAAACAGGAGAGGAGCTGGTGCAGAAATAGTGAGGAGAGAGGCAGATGGTTGTGAGTGTGGAAAACAGATCTTAGTGCAGGGAAAAGCACCTGCAAGGGAGGAAAACGGGAAGAGAAGTGCATAGAGGGAAGGAACAGAGTGGATGGAGTGAGGAGCAAAAGGAGACCGTGAAGCTGACTCTTTCAAAGGGAGAGTACTCACCATGGAGACAACTGAGGAGCCACTAAACGTAACTCTTTTCGTTGTGATGTTTTACATATGAGAAATCACTGCGCTTGTTCTGAGGACATTGCATAATCCCAGACAACAGCAAACGGTTCCTCGTCACGTTTTCAAGAGGAGGCTTTGTTGAGGCTCTTCCTGTTCAGTTGTCACTTACGCTGGATAAATCACTGCAAACTGCTAATTAAGAGCCTATCACCCCGGATTGCTCATCCCTGTTGGACAGTTGTATTACTTTAGCGTAGGCAAGAAGCTCAGATGTCAGTGCTGGTAGCCGTTATAAAATCAGGGAAGAGACATAAAACGTTGATTAAGTTGAATATGTCAAATGAATCTGTGGTGTTTTGGTCTGACTTTGTTTAGAATGGAGGTGACAATGAGTTGCCACTGTGCACTAATCCCTTTGAGAGAAGCTGTGGCATTAGATTTGCTCTACAACATCAGCTGGTTTGAGTCCTGTGTGTATTTTAGGTGAAGACTCCGTAGCAAAGAAACGGAGTCCTCTGAAGTCTGGACAGTGTAATATGCATAGAAATATGTAACTCTGCACACCACGTCAGACACCCCGTTATTGACTAAATTACATGGAGATAAAATAACGTATGCTTGTCGTTGCTGAGCTTTCCATTAGTCTTAACAAACTTGTTTGGCAGACTGTTCTGTTGGAGAGAGGCTCCCTGTAGTCTCCAGCGATAAGTTCACTCTGCGATGGTGTTTGCAAATGTAGATGTTGACAGTTCACCTTGACAGCAGTTTCTGTGGAGATGAATTACCTCGGATCTAGTTCATTAGAACAGCTCAGCATGATGGTAAAGCTAAATCTGTGAATATAGATTCCAATTCAGCTCTGAAGTTAGTTGGAAATTCGCAACAGGTTATGCCAGGAGTGAACTTCATTCCATCTAGCCAGCCGTTGGGTCAGCAGGATGTATTTACAGGGGGAAAAAAGGTAGAGATATCTTTAGGTACATCTAACCTTTGATTTTGCACTGCTGATAGGCTCTGGTGAGCATTGTCAGATGTGCAACCAGTGCAGGAGTCCAGTTTCTCTGTGACTGCAAGCAGCCAGGTCTGGAGCTCAGTGCTGGGACACCTGGAAAGGGGGTTCATTCCAAGGCATATTTTTCTTGATTCCAGAAAAATAAACTTTCTGCAGCCTGGCTGGTGTTCCCTTGATTAGATAAGTATTTAGGGCACTGCATGATGGAGCAGATAGCAAAGACTGATGGCATCAGTGAGCATTTCTGTGTCCTCTATCAGAGTTCTCAGGACACATTTCACAGGAAGCCAGCATCCTTTGACAGACAGAGGACCACTGGGACATACATCCACGGCACCGTGTGGATTCTTATCAATGCAGGTGCCCTTCTAGGTCAGAAACATGTAGAAACAGAAAGGTGTTTTCCTGCAGAGATTTGAAAGGAGAGGGGTAAAACCAGAGTTGCATCGTTTCACCACACCTTTATAATAATGTCACGTTTGCAACATATTCAGTGTGACTGTAACCTGTTCTTTGCAGGGGTTTGTTAGTTCAGCGACGTACCAGGCAGCCCTGGGGAATGTGCAGCTGGGACACTCTCAGTAGTGTGCATTAATTACAGCGTATCACTATTTATCTCATTTACATGCGCTGAAAGGCGATGGCTGCGTTTACCACAGTGCCTCATTGTGCCAGGGGCTCCCAGCGAAAGGCAGGATCTCTGACTCCTGAAGTTTACCCTCAAACGTGAGGTGAAAGGGTGGCGGAGGGGAGCAGAATCAAAGCACACATGATATTACAGTGTGTGCTTGTTTATTTGGCTTGGCACAAGCGGTTTCTCGGGTCAGAAAGATTGAACCCTGTGAGATGACAGTGTTAGGTGTTGCTGCGCATCGTGATTTTTCCACAGGGAGTTACATTAGCATTTTTGCACTAAAAGCAGGATGCTGTACTGTGAGATGAACCGGTGGGTCTCTTCCAACCTGGTTTTTCTATGATTCTCTGATTCTATGATTCTGCAGAATATACCTGGGCATTTCAAACTCCTCATTCAGGCAGCAACAGGCATGCTCTGAACAGTTTCACCTTCTTTAAGACATATGAAATGTCCACCTAAAGAATAATCCTTAAATGGAAGATATTTTGTTCTGATATACATGAAATAATGAAAACAACTATTCTGACAACTAACAAGCCCATGAAAAATTGTGTTAGTGAACAACCAGAGGTGGTTTAAAAGAACTGTAAACTAAAACTCAAGCAGCTGTGCCATGCTTAGTATTTGATGGGAACGGTTGGACTCGATGATCCAATGGGTCTTTTCCAACCTGGTGATTCTATGATTCTATGCTGGAATGGGGAAGGGAAGAAAACAGCTTTGGTAAAAGAGCTGACTCGCACTGTTTGTCTAGTTATTTTGTATTATGGCATCTTCATGTCTGTTTAAAATGGAGCTTAATGTCTGCTGGATCAACTTAAGAGTTCAGTCACTTTCCTTGCCCCGTTTGGATTCCCAGCATTCGTGCGAGAGGGAGGGAGCCACATGGCTCTGCATCCCGAGGATGCTGAGGGGGAACCGCTACGGGCCAGGAGGAGAGTTGTGGCTTAAGCTTCTGATGGCATCCAAGTGTGCCCAGGGTCTGGCCAGTCATTCCTACATCCAGAAGGAGCACCAGGACGGGCGCATCTAGGGCGAGTGCGAAGCGGAGACCTTCGTTTCCCAAAAAGCTAACACCGGGAAGGCTGCCGAGCATCACGGTGGCTCCCGCGGTCCTCCAGTGTGGAGCCGCTTGTCCCATGTGGAGGAGCCGTGAGGGCATGTGGCGGATTCATTGCCTGACAGGAGGCGTGTGCGGTGGGTGCTGACCCTCGCCGCCCATCTGACCCCGTTATTTGTTGAAGGAGCTGACTTGTCTGGGAGGACTGGCAGCGGCCGGGGTGCCAGATGGCATGTGGATGTGTTGTGTGTCAGCTGTCATTCAGCCAGATTAATGTGAAGTTTGTAAAAAGGAGGAAAGAGGAGGGGGGAGGAGAAAAAAAAAACACAATTAAGCAAGAATCCCAAAAACAATCGAGGCCACGTGCCACCGGGCAGCGTTCGTTGGCCGCACAATGGGTTATCGGCTTCTCATGAATGGGCCCAACTGTTGCAAACGACATGAGCCTGCCCAGTTTTCAAATCATTTAATGCTCTTGTTTACTTCCAATCCAGCCAATCTCCAAGCCGGGAGAGCCGTCACCTGATGGTCTTTTTATGTATTTAAGTCCCAGGCCTCACAAAATAACTGAACAGCGGTAACCATGGCAATGCTAATTATTGCACTATAACTACAGTAGGAGAAAGAAAACAGCGTAGGCTGGAAGAGAGATTTGAAGATGTTTTTTGGCCAGGATTTGAGCTTTTGGCTCCCAGTCAGGTGTTGTGGCTTTTTTTTCCCTTTTCTTTTCAAATTCTTTTTATAAACAAATAAATTAGATTCTGCTTTAAAGCTTTCCCAGATAATAGTTTAGGGAACTTTGATACATGTTTGTGGGAATCATGAATAGAGGAGCTGAAAGCTCCTGAGCAGCCAGGCACTAGAGTTCTGCCTTGTTCTTTTAAGCTGATGTTGAATTGTGTAAAACATAAAAGATACTTCAGCAAGAGACCAGATTTATTTGAGGCTTCTGCATTGTCATTTAGCAATGAACAGGCATTAGTACCACACAGCTGGCTTTAACATAGCTAGGAGAGAGCTCTTTAAAGCCTTCGTTTTGAAAGCAAAATCAACTACAAACAACTAAACTGTGTTCTTCTGAATGAGGAAGATGTTTTCGTATACCTGAATCCCTTTGGGTTTCCCCTGGCTGTCTAATGATGTCTTCCTGATGTGCCCTAATTTCTGTGTTACTCCTTGAGATACCCGTGACTTCTGTAATACTGTTTAACATGAGTGAAAATAGTTTCATTTGCAATAGTTCTTTTATTGACTTTAGTGGGAGCTTTGAGCTCAGAGGAGTTTTTGAGTGCTGTAAAGATATGCCAACATTTCGGTTTTGTACCCAATGTTCTATCAAAAGCTAAACAAAAGAGGTGGGATGGAGCATGCAGAATGTGTCAGAAAGAGCTTTAAACCAAAAGCAGTTTGGCATCATCGTGCCTCAGTTTTGTCACTAAGAGCAGACTGGGTGTTACTGTGCATTCATTCACTAGCTTTTCATTCTGATCCTTTATGATGTCAAAAACTGCCTGAAAAATTGTTTCCTGTGCTTCATAGTTCCTTGTTCGATATCAATAACTTCATACATCTGAGTGAAAGAGACGACTAGTTGGTTGTGTCTAGTTTTGTTTATGCAGCAGCTCCCTGCTGATCCATCACCACTGACGGCATGCGGTGTCTGAGAAAAGCTCTCTCCAGGTGTACAAGCCAGCAGAACGCACAGGTCCTTGAGGATCCAGGCACAGACCCTCCTTCCAAGGCTGGCTGGTCACTGGATTTCAAGGTTAATACAAAACTGGCAGGTTAAAAGTCCTGACAGGTTTTCTTCTACATCAAGTGCAAATTTCTGACAGATGTGAAAACAATGAATCGACTTTGGTTTTGTTCCTAGGTGGTTTCTCTTCTGGGTTCTTATGCCTTCTTCCCCTACAAATACTGCACAAGTTTTCTTAACCAGAACATTTCAAACTGTAGGAAGGAACACGTGATTAGGTGAAGGGTGACAGTAAGTAGGCAGCTGTGAAACCAAAGAGCACGTTGAATTCTGCAAATGGGATTCCAGCCTGATGTGTTTTCCCTGCTACGTGAGCTTTGGCGTCCCAGTCATCCCCACTCTTACCGGGTCCAGTGCAGCAGCATCTCCGCTCTCTGCTAACCTTTCACGCTGTTTTGCAGACTCTTAGCTTCTGACCCCTCCCAGCTGAGTGAAGATGACCTCCCCAGTGACTTGCAGTCCTTGTCGTGGCTGACATCTGTCGATGTTCCTCGGTTACAACAGATGGCCAGTGGAAGAATGGATTTTAGCCTCGGTGCCCAGAATGCCATGCTACAACAGACAGGTAAACTCTTAGGATGTTAAATAACTCCTTTTCAAACCACGCAGCCTGCTGCCTCCTTTCTTCCCCCCACCCCAGGCTAGCTTACCTGTTGGTGGATGCCATAGAAGTGCATTACATTTTGCTTCTTGTCAGAAAGCGCAGAGCCTGTTGTCTTCTGATAAGGCTCTTGCTGAACCATTTCCTTCGTTGAGAAGGAAAATGAGAGTCCTAGCAGCGACAACAGAGATCTTGGGGTCCGATTGGCTTTTCTGCTGGGTGTACTTGCTGGTGCCTCATTGCGTCAACCTGGGCCAAGCTATTTAAGACTTGCATTTCAAAGGTTTTCAACAGCTTTGAAATTAGGTAATTAGTCTTTCTTGTTTGTTTCAACATTGATAAGTCTAAGAGTATCTGATTTGCCCCATAGCTGTTTGCTCCACACAGACTTACAGCATATGTTCATTGAACACCTTTCTTCCCTTTGTGAACATCTTTTAGGTAAACACACTTGTTCCCCGAGGCATTCTGCTAAGAGGGCTCAGCATATCATCTTGCTTGCTTTAGAGCAGAAATCCTTGCGGAGCATAGATAATGCTGAATATGGTTTTCTTTCTTTTGTAAGATCCTGTGTCTGTAACACCACCACGGACTGTTAAACAGCTGTCATCTTTCATTCCCTGCATAACAAGTTTTAGAAGCAGCTGATGTCATCTTTGCAATTGGGTTCTTTGGGGATGGAAAGCCGGAGCGAGGTGTGATTATCCACTCCAGAGCTTAGCTGTGTTCAACTGCCTCTATAAAATACACATAACTCGCTTTTCTGAAGTGTAATTTCATATGAACATTCACTGTCTTTGCCATCTCCAAAACAGGTCCTGTAGCAAGCAGCCTGCACTCAACAGGAGCGCCCGGAGCAATGATTCATGTCCAGGCCAGCCTGCCACAGGGAATCCTGGGCCTCAATTCTCTTTCAACACACGGACCAAATGTAAGAGCGGGCCTTAATGGTTTATTATTGCACCACTTCTTAGGAAAAGATGTTGGTAATTTCAAGACTGACATGTCTGTTGTCTTTATCTCAGCAGATGAGCCAGTATGCTGTAGGTGGGCAGCTGTCTCCTAGTTTACAAACACAGCAGCAACTCTTCCCTCCTCCTCATTCACAGCAAGTGTTTGCCCTAGCACAGAACACACAACAGGTAGTGCTATTTGGTACTTTATCAGGTACTTTATGCTTTTATTATATGTTATTTGCTTGTTATCTGAGTCTTGAAATACCTGCCAAGGTCGTATCTAGAAATCTTTTTGAAGAAAAACAATAAAATATCCCTAAACCCGCATACCCGTGGACATTTTGCATCTGACATTTTCCTTTTGTTCCTTCTGCATCCAGTGCAACCCAGCAGCGATCTACAACACGTCCTATGAGGCTCAGCCACACTATCCCCAACCACGCCTGGCTCCTCACTCTGCCCAAGAACTGCATCCAAAGCATTACCCCAAGCCGATCTACTCCTATAGGTGAGCAGGGAGCGGAACAGTGTAGTGCCTACAGCCTCCAGTGGGGTGATGGTGACACTGTAGATGTGGGAGCACAAGAGGGTTTGATTCCTTTTGAAGGGAGCAAAAATCCCATCATCAACTACCTAAAAGAAAGGTGTGGAGAGGAGGGAGCTGGGCTCTTCTCCCAAGTGACAGGGGACAGGATGAGAGGGAATGGCCTCAAGCTCCGCCAGGGAAGGTTCAGGCTGAACATTAGGAAAAAGTTTTTCATGGAAAGAGTCATTGGGCACTGGCAGAGGCTGCCCAGGGAGGGGGTTGAGTCACCTTCCCTGGAGGTGTTTAAGGGATGGGTGGACAAGGCGCTGAGGGACATAGTTTAGTGTTTGATAGGAATGGTTGGACTCGATGATCCAGTGGGTCTTTTCCAGCCTGGTGATTCTATGATTCTGTCTGCTGGGGAGTCTGTGGAAGCTGCTTCTGAGGGGCCGCAGGAATGAACAAGGAAACTCATTCCTGGAGATAACCATGGAGTAATAGCACAGAGAAGTAAAATCTGCAGGATCAGAGGGTGGCTTCTGAGCACTTGAGAATGGTAATCCCAGGATCAGCCAGCCCTTTGTGTCTCAAGAGATGGGTCCAAGGTTGCTAGACCAGGCGTGACAGCTAGGTACAGGCAATCCGTTATTTCCTCTGTTTCTCTGTTCTGTAGCTGTTTGATTGCGATGGCGCTGAAGAACAGCAAAACGGGCAGCCTCCCAGTGAGTGAGATCTACAGCTTCATGAAGGAGCACTTTCCCTACTTCAAGGTATGCGCACGCCTGAAGTAAGACACCACAAATACTTTGTTCACGGCTTATTTCACTAACACCCTCCTGCGTCTTTCAGACAGCCCCTGATGGCTGGAAGAACTCTGTGCGCCACAACCTGTCTCTGAATAAATGCTTTGAGAAGGTGGAGAACAAGATGAGTGGCACCTCTCGCAAAGGGTGCCTTTGGGCTCTCAATCCTGCCAAGATCGACAAGATGGAAGAGGAGATGCAGAAGTGGAAGCGGAAGGACTTGGCTGCTATTCACAGGAGCATGGCTAACCCAGGTAGGGCTTATATTATGCTTTTGTTGTGTGTATGAGAGGCAAAGGCAGGGTGAGGAGGCTATTTCAGCAGGAATGCATAAACCTGAAGGTATAGAAGAGCTGGTTGGTGCAAAGTCTCGTGCCTTGCAAGGACCTCCTCCTCTGCTCTGCTGAAATACCCCATCCCTGCACCAAACGCAGTCACTGCTGCTGCCCTGAGGATGTGACAGTGCGATAGCTACAGCAGGAGGGGGCAACTGACCTGACCCTCAGTGCAAATGCATCTCCATCTTCAAAATGAATTGTCTTTTTTTCCCCCCGTACTGACCTGTCTAGCACATCTGAGGCCTTCTGAGGAGTTATGCTGCCTCCAGTGTTGGTGTTTATAGTGTCACATTTTAATGCAGCTTTTTACTTTGCAAACCTCTCCTTTTACTAGGACTGTTTCGTTCTTATTTATAAAGACACACACTACTGAAGCTTTCCGGAGCTCAGGATTGGCAAAATCAACTGGAGTTTTTTGCTGCAAAATCTGTAACATACAATCAATGATAAATTCTCCATTACTTAAAACAAAAGTTCCAATGAAACTGTCGGGAGTCTCTCGTGCGAATCTTGTTTGAGACACCAGGAGGATTCAGAGTATCACTAGGAGCAGGAGACCTCCTGAGGACGCTTAGCTCTGCAGCTGCAGGTCAGCTGCCACCGGTGGTGGTTTGGATGCTCTGTGTAAGTCTCGTGATCATTCCTTTTCCTCACTTAGGGGTTTCCATGGAAGATGACTAGGGTAAGGGCTAGGGTTAGGGAAGTAGATGGCATTTCTTTGCTTTCTTCACTCAATGCCTGCCTTCTGTGCTGCTTACATGGTGACAGACACTGTCTGCGTGTCCAGTTTTGTGGCGAAAGCCTGTGGCTGTGCTCCCTTTGCAATGCTTTGGTAGGGCTCTCCTTGAACAAAAGGGTTAAACTGTCTCTTTTCTTCCTTGGGAATGGGTATCGCTGGTGCAGAGGAGCTAGACAAGCTGATTACTGACAGACCTGAGAACTGCAGGCGGCCCAGCAAACAGGCAGAGGCTGAGGTCTCTGCCCTGAACCACATGGCAGCAGCTCAAGGCCGAATCTCCATCTCCCAGCTGCAGCCTCAGCCGATCATGACGCTCTCGCTGCAGTCCATCCCCCTCCACCACCAGATCCAGACCCAGGCTCGCATCGCCCCAGACTCGCCAGCACCTGCCCAAACGCCTCCTCTCCACACTCTGCCTGACATGAGCCACAGCCCTCTTCCCCACCACCCCCTGGGACGCGCGCCTCCGGAATTCCTGAACGTGGCAGCAGACATGAACACGGAGGTGGATGCGCTTGACCCAAGCATTATGGATTTTGCATTGCAAGGTACGGGGGAGCGACGCTGGGGTGTGGCAGGTCATGATTTATGTGGTTACGTAGTCACTGAATGCTCTAGGAGGGATGTAACTGAGCTAAAAACTTGTGCTGGGTGCTGGCTTCTGTGCTGTGACTTCCCTGCCCTTCCTCGCTGCACTTCTGCCCCGTTAGGTGGGGACAGCAGGCTGCCTGCGTGGCTCAAGTGCAGGCACTGCAATAGGTGTAAGCGAGGATGTCCAGCTAGCTGGATTGGGGACACCAAATCTCTCTGCCCATGGGAAACCATCGCTCTACTCATGTCTTGGTTTTCCTGTTCTGTAGAAGCAGAACTTTGTGGTTCATGACAGAACTTTATGGTTTATGACGCTGCCTAGCGTGGCCCCTCGTTTTCTGGTTAGCACGTGGTAGCAGATGCTGCCTGGAAAGGTCTGGACTCCTGCTGGAACCAGAGAAATCAGGAGAACAAACACGCTTTACTGCCCTTGCGCTACAAATAGTACCATCTGCAAGGCAGCACTGGTCCTAAGCAGCAGGTGAAGCCTTTTAGTTGTGGACTGACCCCATAATTACAGTGCCCGAGTGGGTTAAATGTCTTTCTGTGACCTGAACTTAATCTTTTAAAGGTAACATATGGGAGGAAATGAAAGATGACAGCTTCAGCCTTGATACCCTGGCTGCCTTCAGCAACTCCCCACTCCACCTCTCAGACTGTGACCTGGGCACCCCTGGCCTCACCCCGGTCTCCAGCGGCAGCGATCACTCCTTCTCAGACTTGCAGGTCACCGGCCTTTATACCACCTACACGACGCTGGACAACGTAGCGGCAGCTCAGTACATGAACACCCAGGGCAACAAACCCATCGCTCTGCTCTGAGCTCTTTGCACCACTCCAGTTTTCCCATGGACCTCTGACCCAGGGGCCAATTCTCCTGAAAATCCAACCTGAAAGCAATAACAGAGCTCCTTCTGCAGCCGTGTGGAACGTGTTTTTACTGAGACACAGAATGTGATGCCAAAATAACTTAAACTCTTGCTAGTAGAACCACTTTCACCTGTGACAACACTGAGGAATGGGCATGGACACTCAAGCTGCAGGACTGGTGAACTCTCAAGAAGGACGTGGAAGGCATCGGTCAGCAGGAACGTTCACTAGAATGGAACTGAACTAAAGAAGAAAAGAGTCCAGTTAAGGCAAATACACGTAACGGACGCTGTCACCCAGATGTGGATGCTGCTCACCACCTGCACAGAAGCCAACACCCCTCAGCGGGCTGCCTAGCGCCAAGTTGGAGTCCAAAACTGCTGATCACGTACCATGCGTATCTCTTTTTTCTTTCTTACATTGCCAAATGACTCTTGCCCTTGAAGAAAGACCCCACGTGGTTTCTGCAGACACTGGCACCGCTAATTCTTTCCTGATGTAACTATTGTTAATTTATTGTTCTGAGGCAGGGGAAAAAAAAGGAACAGAAATGTAAACCCATAGCAGTTATCTCTGGGATTAAAAACAAAGTCCTTGCCTGGTGAAGGAAGTGGTGCTACTGAACTATTAAACTGATCGCTGGCTAGAAGATTTTAGGAATTGTGCCTATTTTATTTAGGTTTTTAAAAAACAAGATTAGATTTGTTTATAGCCTTGTGTATTGTGCTTCTGTCTATTCTTGTGCTAGGCAGTATTACTATTTGCAAATTTATTTATATTTATTGTTATGAAAAGAAATTATGTAAACTGAGCACTGTTCAATTTTTTAAAATGCTGCAGTAACCTCTTTCACATCCACTAAATTATTCATAATCAAAAATGCAAACATTTTCATCACTGGTTTTTACACTACATTTCTTTTAAATAAGCACTTTTGATACTGTGAAACTCAAAACTTCAGAGACCAAATATTGTAACTGTACCGTTACTGGTCCATAATAAGTCTTTCTTTCCTGATTAACCAAGTAAAATCAATTCTAATGTAGTTTAAATTTTCAAACCCTGCTTTGTACTTGGTAACACACATTGTGAAAAAATGTGATGAAACATCTGAAAATATAAAAAGCAACCTCTATGTTGGAGTTTAGCATTTAGTTTACTTATACCTCTGTGACCATGAAGTGATATTTATATCTTGTGTGTTGTCTGTTCCTCTGCATTAATAGAATCCCCCTGCCTGGTTCCCAGTATCCATGTGCTCCCAGGCTCCTCTCTCCCAGCCTGGTCCATGTGCTAAAAACCCAGAGCATGGGGAATGCTGGAGCCCCCCCTTCCAGCTGAAAATCACTGTTGGGAAGGTCTGGGGCTGGAAAACCTCGGTGCCTTTCCCCTATATCCATGGCAACCTCTTCCAAAAGGGCACGATGCTCCATGTTATAATTTATTGTTTGATAACAAATGTGATTCATGATCATTTGCTGTGATGGGCATCAATTACGATGTCTTCGTTGTTTTAAATAAACATTTCTTAGCACTAAGCCTGCGTCATTGTGGATGTGCTGCTACAACTGCTCCGGTGTCTCCAAATGTTTAAGTTGAGACTTCATGCCTAGCTCAAATCTTCCAGGAGAATAAGGGTTTACAGCTATTTACTCCATGAACTCTTTTTTCATAGAATCAGGGAATGGTTTGGGTTGGAAGGGACCTCACAGCCCATCCAGTTCCCCCCCTGCCATGGGCAGGGACACCTCCCACTGGATCAGGGGCTCCAAGCCCCATCCAACCTGGCCTTGAACCCCTCCAGGGATGGGGCAGCCACCCCTGCTCTGGGCAGCCTGGGCCAGGGCTTCTCTCCTCACAATAAAGAATTTCTCCCTGCTATCCAGTCTCTAGGTTTCCCTTCCATCAACCTATTCCTACAAATCTCTGTGCCTAAAGGTGTGGCAGGGTTCTGGCTTAGGGACAGGCGTGTGCAGGAGGGCTGCTACGAGCTGCTCTGTGCCTAAACAGTTTCTGCGGGGCAGGGAAGGGGCCCCTGCTTGGAGCTGCCACATTGATGCAGTGACAAAAGAAACCACTCAAGAAAACTTTCTTGAGAACTGTGCTGACTTTATTGGCAGTGGTTTGGCTCTCGTACAGCGAACATCAGCACCCCCTTCCCTGACACTGTGCAGTGGCACCTTTCAGACCAGAAAGCACCTCATAACACCTTTTCTCTCCCAGCCTCCAGGCCAGGGAGACCTTCCCACACAGCCTGGTGGGACTCCCCAGCCAGAAGTGACCGAGGAAGTGACCATCACCTCCAGAGCACAGCAATAGCAGCGCTGTGCTCCAGCCAGGCACCCCACCTCGTGCCTCCTCCTTTGCCAGCCAAGGCTAAACCTGTGCTGGTGAAATGATGCGCACACACAGCCAGAGGCACTGGGAGGCACATACTCAGATTTCTTCTCCATGAACCAAGCTGATTAAAGGCCACTCGAGAAGCAAAATGGTCCAACAGACAGAGAGCTCACCCTGCCTCCAGTGCTTCAGCGGAGGAACTGGGTCACGGGGGCAGGAGCACACAGAGCACTGTCCACCCTTCTCTCCATCCTCCACAGGAGCCACAGGCTGAGAACACTTGAAGAAGCTTTGGCAGGAGCCACAAAGGATGCAAGATGCGAGAGGAAGAGTCAGGTCAGTCAAACCATAGTGAATCCCTTGATGTTCCTGCTGCAACAGCTCCCAGCACGGCTTGCTGCTGTCTTTTCTGGGCTATCAGCTACTCAGAGTCACACCTACTGTTCACTCCCCAGCAAGAGGAAGGATGAGACAAACCGCTCCTCGCATTCCTGAGTTTATTCTAAAATGTCAGTTTGAGACTGTTTCTTAAGCAGGGTTACCTTTCCTTGAGCCGGTGTCTGGTCAGCCTCCACCTGACCGTACGGAGTCCTCCTCCTCCTCCATGTCCCTGTGGTGCCTGGGTCAGTGGGTTTGTGCTTCCAGCTCCGTTCAGTCTCATGAGACGTGTCTGACACTGGAGCTTGTTTTAAAACTGAAGACCAGGGCTTGCAGCTAAAACACAGTAAAAGAGATCAGATTCTTTTCAAAACCGACTTCTGCACCAGGTCCAGACTCCAGACTTGGCTTGGGACAATTTTATCTTCTGCCAAGCTGCTCCTCTGGCGAACTCTCCCACCACCAGAGGGAACTTTGCGTGAATGGCAAGACCATCTTCATGGCTTAAAAAGCAAACACTGACATCCTGTATTTAGGCACATGAGTAAGAGTCCAAGGCTTCAGGTCGAGGGCTGAGGGACCAGGTGGGGAGTTGAGGTCTGGCCTCTGAGCAGCAGCGTGTCCCGGCGCCCCTCCTGCCCCACGGCAATTGCCCCGCACACCGCTGGCCACGGGCTCAAGACGGGCCATCGTCATCCACTGTCGACAGGAGACGGGTGATCTGGGCCTTCTGTGCGCGGGTGATGTGCTGAGCCATCTGGATGATGCAGTCCATGGCCACCTCAGGGTTGGCTTGGACCAAGCTGCGAGGCAGACAGAAGAACGCAGCTGCCTCAAGGGCTGTAGCAAGATCTGCCTCTTCTCCACCACCCTCTGTCCCCGACCCAGGGGCAAGCATTGCCCTTTGCATCGCGCCTCCCGCCATCGCTCACCTGCGGATGCGCTTGAGCACATAGTCCCGCTTCAAGTACTTGATGTTCTCCCGGATGGCCGACTTGGTGCTGTCGTCCTCCCGCATGTGCTTCTCCAGCCACTCCACCACCACCTGGTTGTTGTCCCAGAGGTAGCCCTGAGGAGAGAAACACCGTGAGCAGGGGCTCCTGCTGCCCACCCTTCCTGCTGTGGCCCCAGGCTTCTTCCTCCCGTGACAGAACCAGGCAAGGAGATTTTTCTTCTCAGTCCTGCACATATGACGCGGCACGGCATGCTCCCCCACTCCCCTGTAATCGCCACCAGGGAAAAGGATCAGTCTGGAAACTGAAACCAGGGAAAGCTTCCTGGACTGTTTAAAATCATAGCATGGTTTGGGTGGGAAGGGACCTTAAAGCCCATCCAGTTCCAACCAGGGACACCTCCCACTGGATCAAGGGCTCCAAGCCTCATCCAGCCTGGCCCTGAACACCTCCAGGGATGAGTTAAGGTAAAAAGTTAAGGTAAAACATGCTTCCTTTGCAAGCCCTCGCTCCCCAGGTCAGCAAGCACAGGGCTCACCTGGTAAGATTCATGTCACAGCACTTGCATTTGAAGCAGCTCAAATGCAAAGATCCCAGGTCTCACTTCTGCCCTATCTGATGGTAGAAAATCTTTATTTGGAGGCCAACCTTGCCACCACTAGACAGCAGCATCCAACTAGCGTCACCTGACTTGAGAAGACAGCCCCAGCCTCAGGGCTACTCAGCCACCCACCCTGGTGATTCCCATCGCACATATAAACCCTCAGGGAGGCACCAATGAAATGACTGAGCAACAGAAGAACAAGGCGACAGCCTTTGGGAACCGCACGGGATGCAAGGACACCTGGGGAAGCCAGGGCTGAGAGTACCTTCGCAGCTCCTTCTGTCTCCATGAACCAGCGCCGCAGCATGGACTGGATGTGGATGTGGCTCAGCTCACTGTTGGCCTTCAGGACCTCCGCCTTCACCGCCTCCTCCAGCAGCCGCCGTCGCAGCCGCCAGTAGAGGAAGGAGCGAGCGTTCTTCCACTCCAGGATGTCCTGCAGAAACAGGGACACGGCCCAGGTTCACCTTTGCAGAAACAAAAGGAGCCGGTGCGCAGGGAGACGAGGAGCTGATGTGCAGCCGCTGCTCGAGAGCAGCTCTGCTGGGCTGGAGCAGCAAGAAGGACGCAGGGCAGGAACAGCACATGGAGCTGCAGCCCAGATCTCCAGAGAGGACTTTGCCTCCTGCCTTCGTGCCACCACAAGTCCCTTCCCACCGACGCCCAGGCTCACCGTGATGACGCCTTTCTCCTGCATGCGGCCCGGGGTGTCGTGTAGGTCGGCAAAGCGCACGGCCACCTGGTAGTAGATGGGCAGGAGGAGCTCCTCGCGGGCCTTGAGCTGCTTCTCCAGCTCCTTGCGCTGCGCCTCGGACAGCTCGGGGGTCCCTGCAGGACACACTCTGCTGAGTAGCCCACCCCCCACCACTGTGATGGGGTCCAGCGCTCCTACATCAACCATCTCCACCAGGGAACAGCATTTACAGAGGCCCCTGGAGGTAAAAGTATTTTGAAGCACCACCACATCCCCTTGTCAGGCTCCACCATCAGAAAAGCCACCAGGAATTTTCACAGCAGAACACCAAAGGATTTCCCTTACCCAGCTGCTCAACAAGCCTGGCATAGACCGTATCAATCCTCCTCATGGTTTTCACCAAATCTTTCTTCCTAAACTTGATCTCAACTGTTCCTCCAGGCTCCAGAATGCCTCCCCTGGAAGGAAAGTTTGGTAAATCAGGGATTTGTCTTCACAGAAGAATAAATCCTGGGACAAAATGTTCAGGCAACCCTCTCTTCTAAGAATTAGAGAGAAAGAAATCCTGAAAGAGTTCTGTTTCCAGTCTGGGATTCTTGCCTGTCCTCCCACTCCTTACTCCAATGTGCATTAATTCAGGTTAGAGAAAATGCCTTCTCTCCCTCACAAGCATGTTGTACACGCCCACAGCCTTTGCTGGATGTAGATATCTCTGAGAAGATACCTGCCATGCTGCTCTGTAAGAGCCCTGAAACTTTTAGCTGATGGCTCTGATTAACCAAAGGGTCAAAAATAGACATCTCAAGCGACTGGAGATCCCTGCCAGCGGAACTACGGCTCTGCAGATCCATGCACTGTCCTTTGTTCCTCTGCACATGGGCTGTGGATGATGCCCACGTATTTCGGACGCTGACCTGCTTTCCTTGTCTGCGTAGAGCTCCACACACAGGGGGTTGATGGTGGAGTCAATGACCACCCAGGAGCCTCCTCGCAGCTCGGCGTGTGGTGGGATATAGACCAGGACAGGCTGCTTAAATTCCCGGAGGCTATCGACGATGAAGGCACCGAACTTCAGCATTTGGTCATACATGTCTGAAAGCCAAAGGGACTCAGTGGTGCGAGCAGACCCGGGTAGGCTGGGTCATCCCAGGACCCTTGGGGTGGCAGGAGTGGTGGCAGCACGGCACAGCGTGCGGATCTGGGCACCTCGAGCACGGATACCTTTCAAGCCACTGGAGAAGCCTCGCCAGTTGGCGAAGATCATCAGCGGGAGATGCTCCCGGTTGAAGTCCCGAATAGCCTGGGCTGTTTTAAAAGCAGAATCTGGAAACCAGACCTGCCCAGCCTGCTGGATTATCTGGAGAAGAAGGTGAACAGCAGTGCTGAGACTGGCGCGGGCGCTTCCCAGCACACCGCACTGGTAGGTCAACAGCACGCGGTGCAAAAGCACAGAAAGAAAACTGACCGAGCCACCTTGATTTCCCCAGTCTTTAAGGAAAATCAAGACATGCCAAAGGGTTACAATAAGCTTTTTCCCTGCTCTCCCCTCCCAGCTGCCTCTTGGCTACACTAAGGTCTCCCCACACACCTTTGCCTCCGAGTCTGGGTTGGCAGGGTCCGCAGGTATCGTCACTTCCACGGAGCGAGTCTCGACAGCAATGACACCCACCGGGAGACCTCCCAGCCTGCAGTGAGGCAGGATGGCCTCAGCAGAGGCCACCAGCTCCCCTCCGTGCTCCACCCTAGCCCCACCAGAGACGTGAACCCCCTCCAGCACCCCAAAAGCAGTGCCATGGCCAGGGCTCAGGTGCACCTGAGATGCATGCAGGCTCAAGGCAACGTGCTCTGCCCTGGGACTCCATCCCTTGCACCTGATAGTACCTTGCTCGGCCAACCACGACTGTCTGAGCCCACGGCCTCATGATCTCCAAGAAGCTGCCCTGGTCAAAGAAGCCACTCTGCCAGGTCCCCTTGAGAGCTGCAGAGCACACGGAAAAGTGAAGCGGTGCCACAGAGAGTGCTGAATGGCTCCCTGTGCACCGACCGAAAGCAAAAAGCACCTTCTGCGTTGAAATGGGGGGGTTGCAGTCACAAGATGCACTGGGGAGTGTTGCTGCACAGGTCTCAGACTTACTTGGGTGGGGTCTCCCTGCCAGCATCCACCTGGGGTCGTAGGGGACTTTGGAAGGGACAAAATCGATTTCTCTCTCAATGGGGTCACTTATGGCAATGACAGGCACTGGGCTTCGGTTATCCTGCAAATGAGAGCCCCGAAGGGCACGTCACCAGTCAGGACTGGGGTAACACCTCCCACCAGTGTCCTGCAGCACCCTCCTACCTTGGGTATGTATGAAAGCCACTGCAGGATGGTGTAGACCCCTTCGAAATCATCTGGGACAGTGACGTGGGAAACGCCGTTATTGTGCATGATCTGCACACCTCCCAGCTGGTTATTGGATGTATAAACTTCACGCCCCAGCACCTGGCCAGAATCATCAACAGAAGCAAATTGGTTTCTGCTAACATAGGAGTCGCTCCTCCTTGCTGTGTTTGTCAAGTCAAACATCTGTACAGGTACGTTCCCTCTGGTTTGAGGCTGGATTTCCACCTCAGCCTACCAGGCTAGAGGGAAATCCTGCTTTACACAGCGCATGGATTTAGCTAAGCTGGTTTTAAATGAGCTCAAATCAGTGTTATTCTGCGCAGGGATGAGTCCTGTCCCCGGGACCAGCGCTGAGCAGTTCCTGTGTGAGCTCCCCTAGGAGCGATGCCCCATAAAGTGGCCTCTAAAGCGACATCAAAGAGCTGTGGGGCAGCGTTCTCTCAGTTCTCAGAGATGAGCCCAGCTGCAGTTGCCCTGCAACTCCTCCAGACAGGTCCCATGAGATGATGTGCAAGGAACTGACCTCCTCTTCCCAGGTCAGAGAAGGAGCCCACTCACGTATTGCCACGAGGGCCAGTGCTGGTGGAGGACACGCGGCCGGAGCACAGTACCTTATTGAGAGCCGTGACGCCCGTGAGGATGATGTGAGAGTTCTCCACCTGGATGACGCGCTGGCCCAGCCTCACCAGGTAGGCACCGATGCCAATGGCCCGACAGGTCACCTGGACACACACACACAAGGACAAGCAGGGTTGCAGCACGGTCCCTGAGCAGCAGGTCAGCGATGCTCTGCAGGGGTTTGCACAGTCAGGTTGGTGGTTGCAATCTGTTATTCCCCCAGGATGACCTCAAAAGCAAGCAGGAGAGAGGGGAGGAACAGAGCAGGAGCAGGGCTGACAGCTGTACCATGCTGATGGTCACTATTTCATCATAAGCACGAGAGGACTCCCCAGCGATGGTCCCAGCAGCACGCAGGTTTTCCACCCCAAATCCATTATCCTTCCCGATGATGTCCAGGAGGACATACCTGCAGGAAAAGCAGAGCCACGGTGCTGTGGGCAGGACCAAAGGAAGCACGTGCCTGCATGAGGTATCCAGCAGGATGCTGAGCCAGGATGTGGGAGCTGCGTCCTGGCAGGGAGGTAGGGCAGGGTTTGGGGTGGCTCTCTGCACCCCATGGTCTAGCGGGGCTCACCTGGACTCGCCCCCTTCCTCCACATGCTCACAGTGCACTGAGTTCATGGTGCTGATCCTCGTGTAGTCCTGGGGAGTCAGGTAGAGGTACTTGAACCCCTGTAAATAAAGAGGAGGAAAACTTATGGACCCCCTTTGCACATATTCAAGTGGGACATGGCTCTTCTCTAATCCCAACCCAAACCCATCCCATGCATCAACAGCAGCTCAGGGACCAGGGCTGGGCAGAGCAACCACCCTTTGTCTCCACTCCACTGGTGCCTGTGGCGCTGGGGGCAGGTTTGTGCTCCCCCCTCAGCACCGATCCTGTGGGTTTATGCCCCAGTTTAGCTCTGATCCTTCCTTCCCCAAATAAACCCCCTGCTGTTTTCTGTGATGGCTGGAAGGGAGATGCCCACACACCTTGTAGGGGTCTTCAGGGTCCACCCAGGCCACCTGGAACATGTGCTTTATCTCGTCGGCAAAGCCGATGCGGGCGCCGCTGTTGGCAGCGATGTAGATACGAGGGATGCCTTCGGCCCGCGCCAGCTCTGAGGCTCTCAGGAACACCAGGTCTTCCTCTGGCCCAAAGGAACCAATCTTGTGCGTGATGTCATTGCAAATGAGAACGATGTCCCGGCCTTCCGGATACTCGGGGGTCTTCAGCTTCATTTTGAAAGCAACCATCCCCACCTGCCCCAAAAGAGCACGAGGTCACAGGGCAGGCTCCTCCAGAGGAACGGGGTCAGAGCCAGAGACCACGTTAGCAGACAGACAAAAATACTTGCTTGAGGAACATGCTCTGGGCTTTAAACACAGCCAGACCGGGGAAGCACAGCTTCCACCCACCACATGTTCTCACCCCATTCCCAAATCATCCCCCACTACCTCATTCCCTCCAGGGATTCTCTTCATCTGCACCAGGTGCCCCTGTGAGTCCAACACCAGCTCAGTGTACGTCAGGACATCCTTGGGGTACAGCTCCGAGGAGCCCCACAGCTTGAAGAGAGCCTGCAGATGCATCACACAGAGGATAAGCTGAAAGAACGGGGCCGCAGCAGCTCCGAGGCTGTCACCAAGCGCAGACACACACTCCTGCAGCTGGATGGGACTTGTAGGAGCACAGCTTCGTGTTAGAGCCACCCTCCCTGCTGCCAAACCTCCTTGCACAGTGCTTTCTGGTTCACGTTCTCCATGAGTACAGCTACAACAATTTGCAAAAGCTAGGAATTGGCTTAGAAATATTTCATATAATCAAAAGCGTTGGGGCTTGGGCTCATTTCTTTTCCTCCTTTGCCAGCACAGGTGAGAGGATTCTTTTCCCTAGATGGGAATGTCTGGGGGAGGGGGAAGGTGGGGAAGAAAAGCGAATGCAGTCACTTGGAGCCTCTTTCTGTTCAGCCAGACTCACCTGCCTGATCATCTCAGGGAAGTCATACACGTAGGTGGTGCCCAAGGACTGTGCCTGGAACCGCTTGGCCTGAAGCAGGTCCTTGGTGACGTAGGGGGTGTTGATGAGCATCCCGTGCTGTGGCCCTTGCTTGTCCCCATACGAATGAAACATGATCTGGAGAGAAGGGCAGTGTTGGCTACGCTCCCTCAGTGTGCAGGAGAGTCCCCTCTGAAACACTGAGGTGCAAGGCTCTGCTAGACCAAATAATGAGATTTTCTACCCCAGTCTTTGATATGAGGACAGGCTGAGGGTTGGGGTTGTTCAGCCTGGAGAAGAGGATGGTCCAGGGAGACCCTAGAGCAGCTTCCAGGACTGAAAGTGGCTGCAGGAAAGCCGGGGAGGGGCTCTTGATCAGGGAGTGCAAGGATAGGATGAGGGGAATGGTTTGAAGATGAAAGAGGGGAGATTGAGATGAGATCTTAGGCAGAAATGTTTTGCTGTGAGGGTGGGGAGGCCCTGGCCCAGGTTGCCCAGAGAAGCCGTGGCTGCCCCATCCCTGGAGGGGTTCAAGGCCAGGTTGGATGGGGCTTGGAGCCCCTGATCCAGTGGGAGGTGTCCCTGCCCATGGCAATTGGACCTCGATGGACTTCAAAATCCCTTCCAACCCAAACCATTCTGTGATTCCATTTAGAGCACAGAGTGCAACACTGCTGTGCTGCAAGCACTGGTAACATCAGAACACTGACCTTCACCTACCAGACCTAAATACTGTCCGATTCTGCACCAGCAACATGAGGATTTTTGCAGAAACCACCCCAAAGCTTTGTCATAGCCGATGGCAGCCCCAGCACTTGTGGTTGGGTTCCCACTCACTACTGCCTGCGGTTACTCACACTGCCGGTGCTGGGGTCTCTCACTTCCTTGTAGAGGCTGATGTCCAGGTAGTAGCCAGACTCGTTGGTCAGGAAGAGGCGGATGGGGATGGCAGTGGCGGTGGGCGTCAGGCGGATGTTGATCTTCACCTCAGCCTGCAGGACCCGCAGCTTCCAGAGGCGGCTGCCGTAGCGCATCACCATGGACCGCACCGACTCCTCGATCTAGGCATAGGGCAGGACACACGTGGTCTCAGGGATTCCACTGTCCCTGATGCCGAGGCTGGAGAAGCCCTGGTGTATCTCCACCCCAAACTGCCATTTCAGACTTGCTTTGGGCAAGCCCCTTCGCTCTCTCCATCCCTGGGGGCTGGTGCTGCCATCCAGCCTCTCCGCATCAGAGAATGACAGTGTCCTACAGACATAGAATCACCAGGTTGGAAGAGACCCACCGGATCATCGAGTCCAACCATTCCCATCAATCACTAACCCATGTCCCTCAGCACCTCGTCTACCTGTCCCTTAAACCCCTCCAGGGAAGGGGACTCAACCCCCTCCCTGGGCAGCCTCTGCCAGTGCCCAATGACCCTTTCCGTGAAAAATTTTTTCCTAATGTTCAGCCTGAACCTCCCCTGGCGGAGATTGAGGCCATTCCCCCTTGTCCTGCAGAGGTCTCTGGGGCTGCCAAACCCATCCCCCATCCAGGGTCGGGTGGGCACTGGGTGGGATGGGGTCTGACAGCCGCCGTGGGGGATGCCACCCATCCATGTGGCAGCACCAAGCACAGGGCATGGCGCAGCCTCCACCCTCACAGCAGCACCGCGCTGGCAGTGGGAAGCAGGACATGGAGAAACACACCTTGGAGGGGTCCATGATGACAGTCGGGACAAAGTTGAGGAAGATATGGTTGCAGTCAGTGCGGACGGCAGTGTTGTTGAAAGCCACTTCCAACTCATCCATGGCCTCCAGGAGCAGCCGTTCACCCTCGTTCTGCAGGTACTCGAAGGAAGCCTCCTGCAGGGCACCGGCTGGTTCAGGAGCCACCAGAGCAACCCCTGCACCCAGAGAGCCCCCACCTCTCCCTGACCAAGCAGGGAACCCAGCAGCAACCGCCTTGCCTTGGTGATGAGGTCCGAGTGGCGCACGATGGCGCGGATGAAGAAGCGGTAGTCGGTGGCCTCGGCGCCCGCCTGCACCTTGGCAGCGCCCAGGTAGAGATGCATCTTGTGGTTGGCGCAGGGAATGGCCGTCAGGTCAAAGTTGCGCATGCGGCTCAGCTCCAGCTGGAAGGCCAGTGCTGGCTCCAGGTGCCGGTAGATGCGATCCTCTGCAAACTAAGGTGGCCAGGAGGAGTGAGCAAGCAGCCAGACAGCTCAGCACCACATGGACCCCACTCTAACCACGCCTCTTACCTCATCCCTGGCTCTGAACGTGAAAAACTTTGGGAATTCTCTCTAGAGGAAAGCAGAGAGAGGAAAACATGAATAATCCTGGCACACAAAGGGTTTCTCTGATTTTCAGTGAATCCATTACAAAGAAAAAAAAATTGAAGTCTTCCTCCTCCCTCAAAAGGAAAAAGAGCTGGGAAGAGTTGATGCTTTTGAAAGGCAGCTTAAAGCTATGGAGAGGCCACACAGGAACCACATTATTGGAGACATTAGCAGCATAAAGAATGATACAGGAGAAGAGTCACTCATTGAATTCCTTCATTAATTAACTCCCAGCTCCCAATGTACATGAAGCGCATCCATCACTCAGTGCCGTGTTTATAAGGTCTTTTCCAGGCATTTTAGGGAGGAAGAAGCACGATATCTCTAAAGCCACTCCACCCATCCACAGCTCAGTGTGCACTCACCTGCTGGGCAATGAGAAATGTGATTCTTCGGAGTCCGCAGTCAACAAGGATGTTTTTCTAGACAGAAACAGAAGATCCCACCAGTCATGAGACCTTAAGCACCTTCCCCGAGAGAGCAAACAAAACCCAAGCGGCAGCCACGGGGTGCAGTGTTTTGGGGAGGTGTGGAGGTGAGGGGAACAGTGCCCTGGCTCACAGGGTCTGCAAAAAGGGCATCTGGCCCCAGTGTCCTACCTTGGACTGGGCAAAGGCTCTGAAGATGGGCACCAGCTTCTCATCTTCCACATGGTCAGCCCAGCGGAGCGCGATGTTGAGGATGTGGATTGGCTCCTCATGGACGTTCTGGCAACAAAACCTCCCAGTCAAGCCTGACCAGCAGCACCACAGCCTTCCTGGCACCATCTAGCAGGGACAGCAGTGGCATCGTGCCCACCTTGGCATCCTCCTCCTCGTAGATGGTGGCTCGCGCCTCACTGAAGATCACGTTCTCTGAAGGTGGGTTGGTGAAGCACGAGATCACTTCATCGAAGTTCCTGCCCAAACAGTGGGGATGGGGTGACAAGTCAGCACGTTGTGCCCACCCACTGCCCGAGGGGACGATACCAGGACCTGCTGTGGCAGGGACCAGCTAGCAGTACAGCAGCCTGGGGGCACGCGCTGGCTCCACATGTCCCCAAATGACATGTCACATCCCCACCAAGTAACTTGTATTGAAAATATCAGTCAGCCCCGACCTCCAGCTCTGGGAGGAGCAAGAGTTGTCCCGAGCATTGTCCAGACACCATCAACTTGGGCTCTGCCACCCACTTTTGCTCTCTAGTGGCTGCAGCAGCACCCAAAAGGAACATGAATGAACATCACTGCACCCCCACCTCGTGAAGTCCTCGAATCTGTTGAAGGCCACCATAGCTCCCATCCGCTGGCTCTGGGGAGAAAAGCCACTGTCCATGAAGAGCTCAGTGCTGTGCCGGGCCAGGTCAGGGTTGGAGATGCTGATGGGGACAGACATCCTGCACAGGGGAGGAAGGCAGGCATCAGTCGTGGGTGGAGGCACCTCTCCTGGGTCTGATGGGAAACAATCAGGTCCCCTGAGCCAGAGAGGGCACCTCCTGCTCCACTGGCAAAGGGAGAGCATGCCAAGCAGCTCCCTCTGAGGGTCCCAACAGCTTTGTGAAAGGACTATGTCCAGGGGAGCAGGACAGACGTGTGGTGACGCCCATACCTGTTTGGGTGGGAAGAGGGCAGCATGAACTGGAACTCCACCAGGCAGGTGCCATCTGAAAGCTGCCGGTGCTGCAGGCTGTTCAGCTCGTAGGCAATGTACCCACGGCGCACGTACACCTAGGAGGGGTCAGCAGGAGATACCGCTGCGCCCCTACTCCCAACACACCCCCTTCCAAGTGCTCGAGTGTCCCCCCCAGCCCTCACCTCCAGCGCTGCCATGCGCACCACCTGGTTGGTGTGGTAGAAGAAAATTGGAAGCACATCGAAGATGGTGGTTTCTGAGAGGATCAGTTTCTGGGGAAAGAAAGTAAACTTGGTGGCAAAGATGAAGCTGGACCTCCTTGCCCCACTGCAGGGTGGGGGAGACGTGTCCCAAAGGGGTCTTGCAACATGAGGCTGTGCGGGACTGGCCACTGGGGTGACATGGGACACCACCAGATGATGTGGATCCACAGGTCAGTCCCCAACCAAAGTGGGTGAGGAGCAGGAGATGAGGACAGGCAGGAATAGAGCGTGCCCCATCCTCTGCTCCACACAGGCACTGACGCTGCACAAAGGCTGGGACTGCTTTCTTGGCTGTTTCTGAGACCAAGCCCCTTGCAGCCTGACCTCCTCACCAAAGCCACCCATCTTCCCTCTACAGAAAAACACGCGATTCCCAACCTTCAGGTTTTCAGGGCAGTACTCGTGTCCGTACATGTCAATAGCGGAGAGGAAGATGGACTCCACCTGGTTGTGCCGCAGCTCGTAGGAGGGCAGGTGAGAGGCGATGAGCACCTGCACAGGAGAGGAGGCTGGGAGTGTGGAGGACGGGGATGGGGACGGGGATGGGGACAGCGCGGTGTGGCGCTCGCTGACCTGCCGGGCTCTCAGCGCCACTTTGGAGTGCTCAGTCTTGCTGAGCTGTGTCAGCTCCTGGAGGATGGCTGTCAGCTCGTCCGTCAGCGTGGGGTCACGGCCACACAAGCGATCCTGCAACACACACACCACCATAGCCCAGCTTGGGTCCCTTCGCTGCAGGAGAGCTTTGCCCTGCGCCTCTGCCCCTGCACAGGCTAAAAGGGGAAAAATGCTGCTCTTTGAACCGAGTGAAGCAACGCAACATGGCAGAGGGGTGACACAGTCACCCCAGAGACACAGGAAAAGATGCTTGGATGTAAAACTCAAACCCTGGGGATGCACTAAATGGGAGCAGAAAATCAGCTTCTTGGGTGTCTGCCCACTTTTGAAGAGAAAGCAGAGGGCGGTGGTGGCCACCCAGAGCCACGTGCCATCCCACAGCGACACAGAGCTTGCCTCGGCTTATGGGCTTTTCCCTGGCACCACCCTTTACGTCTGGCGTCTCGGGGCGTGGACTGTACTCACTATTAGCATGGTCACCAGCAGGTTCTTCTTTGCCACCTGGGCATGGGAGAAGATGCTCTCCAGCACGGGGGTCATGTCAGGTTTGCACTGCTCCCGCAGGCTGATGACACACTTGTCATAGTGAGCTGCGGGGCAGAGCGTGGTGAGCCAGGCAGATCTCCCCGAGACAGCCCTGCAGACCCCTCTGGAGACCTTCTCAAGCCCTCACCGTGCTGGAACTGTGTCTCCACTTGCAGGTAGCGTCGCAGCAAGTCCAGCACCACCACCTTCATGTAGCCTCGGATGCCGCTGCGGTACCTGGGGAGCGGAGAGCCCGGCGTGCTGCGATGCAGCAGAGATGACAAGGGGGCTGGGGAGGGCCAGGGTGGGACACAGGGCTCACCTCTGCACCAGCTGCACCACGCTCTGCGTGTTCATGAAGAAGACCTCCCGCTCGGCCTTCCTCTGCAGCGTGGCCGCGTGGGTGTCCAGCACGCTGGCGATCTGCAGGGAGAGGGCACGGGGAGCGGTGCAGCTCAGGGACAGAGCGGCCGCAGGGCTCCTGTTCCCCCAGCTCAGCGCTGCGGCAACATTTGGGTTTGGGTTTTTTCTCCCAAGGTAAAAACGCAAAGTGAGAAGTAAATATAGAAACACAGATATAGAAACACAGGCATCAAAGCACTGCTTCTCACACTCTTCTAAGTTTCTATATTATCACTAGGCAGGACATATTCAGGCAGAACCTCCTAAGCAGCTCCAGCTAAAAGGGGAGCGAAGGCCAAGCTGGGGAGCACAGCCCCTGAACCACTCACTCACCTGCTGGCTGGGGAAGCGGCAGAGCACTGAGGTGATATTGCTGGCGTACTGTGCCATCACCTTCCGGATCGACTTCTCCACGGACAGAGGGATCCTCCCCGAAATGCTCGTCATGATCTCCTGCAGCTCCAGCAGGGGCAGCGAGGGGTCCCGCAGGGTCTTCATCAGCTGCACCACCCACTCCTTCACCTGTGGGGAGCAGAAGGTGGTGCTGCCTGCACCTACTGGAGCTGCTTGAACGCTCCAGAGATGCCTTCACCCACTGGAGCTGCCCACATCCCCAAGCACCGCATGTCTTGCCACCATGATAAACATGAAGCAATGGGGCAAGCAAACCCTGGACCACCTTTGCCCCCAGCACCCACCTTGGCACTGAAGTAGGGCTCGGGCAGGCAGTAGCCATTCATGACGTTGGTGAGATTCTCCAACACGTTGCGGAGAACCTGGTGCTGCTTCTCTCCGGTGATGGGAAGGGCCTCCTGTGCCGGGAGCCCCCCTGTAAACAGCTGTGCCTGGAGAGAGAGGTGGGCTCATTCAGAGTCCTCGCTGACACGGGATGCGACCCTCCCGAGAGCCCTGACGGCCCCAGAGAAACCAGCACAACCCCTCCAGCTTTTGGTTAGACACAGAGGAAGCATCTAACACTCAGCTTCACGTCTCTGCCAATTCCCCATCCTGAAACCACTGCAGATAAGCTGGAGATGTAGACAGAGCACTATAAATACATTAAAAACTGCACATTGAGCAAGTGTGCATGGGATGCTTATGCAGAGCAGCTGCCAGAGCCCCGGCTCAGCTGGCTGGGGGATGCAGCATGACCATGTCTGCACCACCCCATGCCAGCATAGGGACACATGCTTGCTGATGCCCCAGCCAGGGCAGCTCCTCTGTTTTGTCCCCTGCTTGAGCATCCTTGACACCCTGTGGGATGTTTTTGGGAGCAGATGAGAGAGAGCAAGAGGACACGGCCTCAAGTTGTGCCGGGGGAGGCTCAGATTAGATAACAGGAAAAGTTTCTTCACTGAAAGGGTTTCCAAGCACCGGCAGAGGCTGCCAGGGAAGTGGAGTCACCATCCCCGGAGGGATTTAAAAGACAAATGGATGAGGTGCTCAGGGCTACGGTTTAGTTGTGAACAGGTATGGTTGGACTCAATGATCTCAAAGGTCTTTTCCAATCAAACGGTTCTATGAACAGCAGGGTGGCTGGCCCCCAGCAGACTCACGGGCTTCACTTTGGTGGGATCATCCAGCTCGAGCTGGGCTATGACGCAGCCAGCCTCCAGCAGCGCGCCCGGCCGCTTCACATAGTGCACGCGCCCAGCCTCCTCCACCGTCAGCGTCATGATGATCTTCATCACCTGGGCGAGGAGGGGTGGAACGGTCACTGAGTAAGAAGCGCCTGTGTGCAGACTGCCTTGGGCACCACGGAGGCACCAGAAGCTTTGATTTCATCCGTGCGCCAGCACTGCAGGAGCAGAGCTCCTCTGGGCTCTCCTGCAAAACCCACCTCGATCTCTGCATAAACGTTCCCCTCAGCTACGTGGCCACCATCATCCACCGTGTACTGCAGCAGCTTCCCCGCAGAGGGTGAACGCAGTATTGTCGGGTCCTTCTCCTTCTCAAAATCACACGTTTTGTTGCCGACGGTGATCCGGTATCTTAAAGAAAGGGAAAGGTCTCACCACCAGGCCACCGGTCAGCATGGGAAGCTGTGGGGAGGCAGCAAGAAGGTACCTGTCGATCTCCTCCTTCATGTAGGTGGTGTAGCTGTTGCCATTGTAGGAGAGCAGCAGCCCGCCGTCGTTCAGCCGGTGCACGTCGATCTCGATGTGCGTGCGGTTCATGATGATGACGTACGTCGTCAGGGACTGGCGGGCAACCTGCAGGCAGCAGCCGGTAAGAACCCTCAGCAAACGGCCCTTCTCGGGGCTGGTGGGAACAGCGAGGGGTGAGAAACATCTCCCCACGTTCCGTGCAGGAGCAGCACGAAGCCACGGATGGGGCTGTGCGAGGGCGGGTGGAGGCAGCCACCTCAGGCTGCACCCAAAGAGCTGCTTCAATGCAGCCTGGAGCTGGTTTAACTCACCTGCTGCTTTTGCTGTAAGTGGGGAGGGTTTGCACGAAGTTTGACTAATTGAGTTTAAAAGCAAGAAAAGGACATCCTTTATTAAACTCAGGGCAACCAGATCTACAAAAATGTCTGTTGAGTTAAAATGAGGTGGTTGTTATTATTATTATTAGCCTCATTTTTATGTTGCATATTTGTAAAACACAATCTCGTATTCCTTGTTCCTTTCTCCTTCAGGACACGAGCACACAGCCCTGTCCCCATGAGAACTGGTTCAGCAGGAGCCCAACCTAGCCCTCACCTGAAGAACATATTTCACACCCTCATAGATGAGCTCCACGTCGACGATGTTCAGCAGGGAGGCTGCCGGCAGCACTTGTCCCCTGAAAAACAACAGACGGGTCTGGCACTGGAAAAACACGCTCAGATAAGGGTGCAGGGGAGAGCCCCACGTCCTCCAAGGCTGGAGGAATAACCTTGACATTCTAGTGCAAAACCAAAAGCAAGCTGCCTTCGGTCAAGCCACTTTCCCTTGAAAGCTGTTTTCCCAACCACATGAAGCTTTTTCCCCACTCTAACTAAAGCGATAAAGGAGATGCTGGAGCTGTGGGTCACAGCAGATCCCCCTGGTTCCCAGGCTCTTGCAGCACCCTGGGCACTGCGTCCGGATTTGCAAAGCTTTTACAGCAAAAGTGGGAAGGAAGACGGCCCAAGGAGAGAGAAACTCGGGTTTCCATGCACGCAGGCTGCCAGGAGCTGCCTTTGTAGGATGTGCAGCCCCTGCACCCAAGCCCCAGTCAGGCAGCCGCTGCTTCTCACCTCTCCAGCGAGTGCAAGAAGTCGGTCATGCACGTCCTGAAGGTGGCATCTGCGACATTCAGGGCACCACAGACAACACCCAGCATCGTGTCCGGCTTCTCTGCCTGTACGAGGCAAAACCAAGAGGGTTTGGGTCTTCCCCCAGCAGGGGAGCAGTGACCCCAGGGAGGGCAGCCACCTCACCTGCACTTTCTCAGCGATGAGATGGTCCAGCCAGCCAGTGTCGATCTCGTTGTTCTGGAAGCTCTCTGTCTCCAGCAGCCTAATCAGATACTCCACCGTGGTCCGGAAATCACCGCGGATTGACAGCTCTTTCAGGGCCACCACCATGTTCCTTTTAGAGAGCAAAGCCCTCCGTTAACGACCAATGAGGCAGCTTTCAGCAGAGGAAACCAGGGAACCACAGGGACTGGGGTGATGAGCACCCAAGCCCTAGGCACCCTCATGCCTGGACAGTCTCACAGTCAGCATTGACTTAAGAACACACCTAAATACCTGGGACAGATTTGTTAAGCGTTTCTTGATTAGTGAATAAACATCTCAGCTCACTGGCACTAAGCGCGTGCTTAGCGGGTCACTACAACCTGAACTGAAGGATCAGGTTGATGACCTGATCCAGTGGAAGGTGTCCCTGTCCATGGGGCTGGAACTTCATGGGCTTTAAGTTCCCTTCCAACCCAAACCACTCCATCATTCTATGAACTGGGGCCGTAGCACCAGCGCAGTCTGAAAGCTTTGGCTTTGCTCAGACAATCTCTGCAGCACAGAGAGGCACCGTTCCCATCCTCTCTGATAATAGCCCCTTTTCCCAGTTCATACACCGAGCACAGGTAATCCCACGGACGCTGGCTCTCTGCCCTGGCCCACCACACTCACGAGATGGCCTCTTCCCTGTTCTCTCCCCACGAGAAGCAGTGCCCGAACTGTGAATCCGCAAATTCATGCAGCCCCCCGGCTGCCGCCACGCTGAAGTACCCCCAGACGTTCTTGCTGCTGCGGAAGTTCAGCTCCTGCACCGTCCCCGAGCTGGGCTTGAAACCCTGAGAGAAGACAGAGGAGAAGGCATGGAAAAACCAGGCTTGAGACTCGTGCAGGGTACACAGGGAAAGAGAATCCCTGTGCCATGTGTCGATCCGGAGGCGGATCTCACTGATGCCACGGGTGGAATGCGTTGAGTGGCTGAGGAGGAGGACTGTGCTCAATTCATCCCCCGAGTGGCAGGGTACCCCCTTGTCCCCCACGCGGGGACAATGTAGGAGAGTCCATCCCCTTGGCTCACCTCCTCAGGGTTCTCACTGGTGATGCGGGCAGCGATGACGTGGCCCCTGGGCACAGGGGTGGTGGTGGGGCTGTGGAAGCAGATCGGCGTATCGCCCCACGGGCTCTCCCCGTACAGCACCCGGATGTCTTTTATCCTGTGCAAAGGGATGCCCATTGCAATCTGCGTGAGAAACAAGGAGGATTTTAGCTGTTGGATCAAGAAATTAGCATCAAAATTATAACTGGGAGGCATCAAGAGGTGGTCTGAATGAAGAGTGAGGGGAAGAGGAGCCGTGCTGCAGGCAGCAGCTCCCAGCGGGGAGCCAGGGCAAAGGAGGGATCATAGAATCATGGAATAGAATCATAGAATGTCCTGAGTTGGAAAGGATCCACAAAGATCATCGATTCCAGCTCGTGTCCCTGCACAGGACACACCAACATTCACACCGTGGGGCTGAGGGTGTTGGCCAAATGCTGCTGGGATACTATCAGGCTGTGACTGCTCACCTGGGAGCTGCTCCAGTGCTCTAACCCCTCTGGGAGAAGAACCTTTCCTCATACCCAACCTTAGAGGCAAGAGGGATGCTACCTTGCTTCCACCCTCACCCTACTCACAGGTGCATGGGACAGCTTCCCTCTGCCAGGTTCCAATCCAGCACTTCTCCCTAAATTGCCAGGCTGCTTCAACTACTACACCTCCCCAAGTCACCGGTGTGCGCTCAGGTACCTGCAGCTGAGCAGCAGGGAGGTTCACATCTGCGATCATCTCTGTGCAAGGATGTTCCACCTGCAGGCGCGGGTTCAGCTCGAGGAAGTGGAAGCTCCCGTCCTCGCTGTAGAGGTACTCGACGGTGCCCGTGCTAACGTAGCCCACCATCTGGGCCAGGCGGACCGCACACTGCAGGAGAGGGGGAAACCACCACAGCAGGGTCAGGGTTATCCCAGGAGAAACATCAGCAGTGTCCTTGCCTGGATCCAAGCAGGGATGGGGCTCCCTACTCAGCCTGGGGAGTCCCTCCCTTCCTGAGGAGCCTCAGGTGCCAAAACCCACAACAAGCTCGGCAAGGACCAGTTTCTCACCAGCTCCCTGAGCTGCTCCCGGAGTCGCTCACCTGCTCCATCACCTCAATGACAGAGGGAGCTGCGATGGTGGTGGGTGCCTCCTCAATGATCTTCTGGTGGCGGCGCTGGATGGAGCAGTCGCGGCCAAAGAGGGAGATGGCGTTGCCGTACTCATCGGCCAACACCTGCACCTCCAGGTGCCGTGCGTGCTGCGCCAGCTTCATCAGGAAGATGGGAGACCCAGGTGCCTCCGCCTGCACCTGCAGGGAGGGAGAGAGTTGTGTTTGGCATCACTCCCCAGAGTTCATCCCAGAACGGAGGCAGGTCCAGGTGGGAAGCACAAGGCACCTGGGGGGGGAGCAGGACTCCGCTGCATGCCCCAGGATGGGACAGGGATGGGGAAGGCTTTGAGGGTTCTGGGCATCTCTCACCTGCCGGAAGCAGGCACCAAATTCCTCCCCTGCCTCCACTTTTCGGATGCCTTTGCCCCCACCACCTTCTGCTGCTTTGATCATCAGTGGGTAGCCGATCCTCTTGGCCACCTGAGGGGCAACAAGGACTGCAGTGACCAAAGTACTTTGAACCTCAACCCAACAACCCGCCAGCCCCGAGCAGCCCCAAGCAGGATTGCCTCAAGCAGCATCTGTGCAGAGGGGAGAACGGCTGTCACATGCCCTGGAAGCTCAAAGGGCTCCAAAGAGAAGTATTGGTGGACAAGAAACAATGAGCTGCCCATGGGCTCAGCTTTACCTCCAGGCCTTCCTCCACGTCCTTCACGCAGCCCTGGGCGTACGTCTCGAGGGGGATGCTGATTGTCTTCTGATGCTCCTGGTCCTCCTCAGACCACTGGGCCACCAAACCTGCAGGTACGGTCAAGGCTGTTGTCAGCGCCAGGGCAAGGAGAGCCGAGGACCTCATGGGGGCCACCCATGCCATTCCCTTTGCTTCCATGCACCCCATTTCCAAGAACCCAGAAGAACCACGGATCCCAGCCCCGGCACTCGCTTTTGGGGGAGAAATAGAGGGAGGGGAGAAATGAAGTAGCAGGGAGAGTGTGCAAGGATGGGAAGGAGACACTTACCGCTCCCGCTCCATGGCAGCGTAGGGATCTGGACTGTCTGAGCCACGATGGTGGAGGCAACTTTGTCCCCCAGCGCCCACATGGCATCACTGGGGGGACCTTCAAACAGGGAGGGACAAGGTGAGCTGAGACAGCCTGGCCAGACAGCCCTGTTGCACGGATGCTGCAGAAAGCTGCTGCCTACCGAGCTGGCACCATCAGGCCTCCTGCAAAGAGTAGGGGCACGGGGAACCCCCCAAACCCACTGCCCAGCTCAGGACAGAGCTTGACCCTTCTCCAAGAGAAGGTTCCTCCATGAATGCTGCATTAGTGTGAGCATTACAGGGGAAGCCCAGCAAACAGCAGGGTTCCTGGGACGGCTGGAGGAATCTGGCCTGGGGGCTGCCACACCGCAGGGTGAAAAAGCCAGATGCACCGAACGGGCACTGCCCACCGCGGCGTCCCCGGGGACACCTGCATGCACTCATTACCGTGATGTCCCCCGCTCCCTCCAATGCTGGGAGGACAGGGAGACCTTACCTAGGAAAGCTATCCCATTTTTCTGCAGCAGCTCTGGCAGCTTGGGGTTTTCTGAGGCGTGTCCCCAGCCAGCCCACACCGCCTGGCACAAGACAAGCCGTTACCCCCTTGTGCTACTCTCCTCCCATCGCCCCCATCACACCCAGCTCCTCTGCAGAGAGGGATGCCACCCCCTTCTGAGTGCCCTTTCTTCCCCTTCTCCCTCCCTCAGCAAGGAGGTGGGAGACTTGTGAGCGGCTGCTACCTGGACTGGGATCCGTTTGGAGATGTCCACAATCAGCTCCACGTTGGCGTAGTTGTTGTTGTTGGTCCCCCCGGGGACAGGCACGTAGTGATCTGCCATTTTGATGTACTCTGAAAGACATTGCGTGGTGGGGGTGCTGGGAGCCGCTCCTCCAAGCCACACGCCGCTCACACACTGCCCCGTGCACCCCCTCCCCAAATCCTCCATCCCGGGGAGGCTGGAAGAGGGAGGAAATTATTTTCTCCTAGATATGGATGAACAGGAGAAAAGCGTGACCCTGAGGTCCCAGGCAGGAGCGCAGGGAGAAGGAAAGGGCTGCCCCAGCTCCACCCCAGGACAGGGAACATCCCTTGCTGGGATGCTTTTAGGAGTTACCTGCGTTGGCTTTGAGGTCTTCAGGAGTCACCATGACCACAAACCGAATGGCGCGCTCGTTTCGGAACATCTCGTAGGCCCAGCGGCGGATGGAGCGCATGCACTTGACGGCGGCGATGCCGTTGTTGGCGATGAGGACCTGGGGGACAGGGGGTGGGACATGAGGCTGAAACCTCTCCTTGCTGCTGGGGTGGCAGGGCTGGGCTGAGGGACAGCAGCAAGGAGAGGAAAGCAGAGCAGCCGTGTTAACGTGGGCACTTTGCAACCGTCTGTGACAGCAGAGCAGGAGGCTGAGATGCCTGGCGCTTGGACTAACGAAGGACAGGACTTTGGACTTCGTTTTGCCTGCCATGCCAAGGCACCGCAAGCAGCCGCCGTGCACCGAGAGGGTTTCCCTTTCCCAGCCCGCGAGGGTGGGTGAAGCTGAGGATTGAACAGCTCTGGGCTGCCGTCGCTCCGAGCTTGCCGGGCAAAGAAGGTTTAGGCAATACTCAAAGATGCCACCGTGAAAAGCCACGGCCCCCTAGGTGGGCAAAAGCAGGGGCGTGCGGGGAAAGACCTTCTCGATGACTCGGTTGCCGCCAAAGCGAGCGATGAACTCCGCGGGTGAGGCGACGGTGAAGTCCCGCTGCAGATCCATCTTCCTGTGCTCGCGGCCCCTCTTCACCAGGTGCAGCCCCGACATGCTAGGCCTGCGGTGGGACGCGACGGCGGTCAGCGAGCTCGCAGGGACGCCAGCAAACCCTCGCCAGGCACGAGAGCTGCTGCTGCTGGCTGAGGTTTCCTTCCCCAGGGGGGGATCTGCCAGCAGCCTGCGGCAGCGGGGACCAGACTTTGCCCCTTCGCTGTTTCTTCCAAGGAAAGCAATAAAACCCTTGGTCCTGCTGACACACACAGGGAACATCAGGATTCACTTTCCTTGCTACCAGCTCTGCTGTGCATCAGGACTTAAGGGGGGGCTCCAGGAAAGCTGGGGAGGGGCTCTGGATCAGGAGGGCAGGGAGAGGATGAGGAGGAACAGTTTCCAGCTGGAAGAGGGGAGATTGAGGTGAGATCTTAGGGGAAAATGTTTTATCGTGAGGGTGGGGAGGCTCTGGTCCAGGTTGCCCAGAGCAGTGGTGGCTGCCCCATCCCTGGAGGGGTTCAAGGCCAGGCTGGATGGGGCTTGGAGCCCCTGATCCATGGGAGGTGTCCCTGCCCATGGCAGGGGGTGGAACTGGCTGGGCTTTGAGGTTCCTTCCAACCCAAACCATTCAATGATTCTGTGATCTCTCTTGGGACATTTAACACTCACTACCACACTGCAGAGGAAAACTGGGATTTTTTTTTCAGCTGAGTTATATGGGGCAAGACATTCGGGGCGAACAGGGTGTGTTTAGCAATTAAAATTCCCATTCCTCCTCCCTCCCCCCAGCAGCTGTGCATTCACATTCATTCAAACACTGGGAGAAGCAAGAGATTTGCAGCCACAGAAGCTGGACTGAGACCCTGCTGCACCCGACAGAAGTCCCAGGGTTTGCGTTTTGGGGAGCTGGAGCTGCTCAGGTGTTTTGGAAGCATGTTTGTGTCCCGAGCACAGCCATCACCGTGCCATGGCCATGCCTGCTGCCGCGCCACTAACAGCTCCCAGCCCGGCTGCAGCTGGAATTGTGCCACTCTCCGCTCCGAGGGGTGAGGAATGGGGAGTCTCCCACCAGGCTGTATTGCAGCACTGAGCACAGATCCTCCCTCCCACTGTCAGTGATGTTACATGCACAAAACCCCTTTTGCAGTGGCCAAGGTCAGCTGCAAAGCCCCTGCAGGTCCTGGTTCACCCCAACCCCTGTTGCAGAGCTGTTTCTATCCCCCACATCCTTGGAATACGCCCAGAGCAGCCAAACTGGGTGGTATACATGGCAGGAAAAACAACGGGATGAGCATCCCAATGGCACAGAGCATCCCTTCGAGGCAAGGGGGAATACTGCCTCCAAACCCGTGGCACGAGCACCAGGTCTCCCAGGGGGGCAGCCAGAGATGCCCCTGCAAGATCAGAGAATCATAGAATAGTTTGTGCTGGAAAGGACCTTAAAAATCATCCAGTTCCAACCCCCCTGCGATGCACAGGGACACATCCCACTAGATCAAGCTGCCCGAGATCACCTTGAGCTGTGCTTGGGCTGTCAAAAAGGACAGAGAGCAGGCAGCGCTCCAGGAGAAACTTTGCAAAGGGTGTGATGTACCTCTCTCGGCATCTGCCTTGGGATTCTGCTCTCGCACAGCCTGCACTGCCTGCTCCACAACCCCAAAACACCTTCCCAAGCTCACCACGACTCACCCCAGCCATGGTTTTCCACTGATGGCATCTCCATGCCCTCCGGAGCCTGTTCCTTGTCTCACACCCCATCACGCATCCCTGAAGCAACCAGGTTGAAGCTGCCAGGCAGCAGCCCCAGCAGTGCTATGAGACTGTCCTCCCCCATCCCAGCATCACCGCAGCCCCAGCAGGAGGGTCTGGCAGCAGTGGGAACACTCCCCAGGCAGGCAGGGGCCCCCCTGGCAGCTGGGCACATGCCTTCCCACAGCTCCGCCCAGAGTTATAAGCAACTTTCTATTTTAATTACCATGGCCACATTTCTCCCCCCTCATAACTCGGCCAGATTTTGCGCTGTCGATTGTTATTCAGCGGGTGTGCTATAAATAAGCAAAGGAAGAGGTACCAGCCCAGCCTGCTTCCCCAGGAATGAGCTGATTTCACGTGAGTAGCGCTTGGCACATTTATTTTAAGGGGGAAAGTGTCAAAATCCTCTGGGAGGCTGGAAAACATCCTGATCTCTCCTCCATGCACTCAGGGACTTTTCCAAGTAGCTTGAGCGTGGCACCAAGCAGTGCTGGGTTTCTATCAAGCAGTGTTGGGTTTCTACCAAGCAGTGCTGGGTTTATTGTGCTCAGACGCATCCCTGCTGATGCTCAGCAGCTCTGCCAGGGCTGGTTGTGCCGCCCGCTTCCCTCCTGCAGCCTCAAATCCCACCGCAAACCCTGTGCTCACTGCACCCGTCCTGCAAACTTCACCAACTGCATCTACAGTGGGACTCGGGCAGCAGCGACGTAAGGAGATTCCTCATCACAAGTGAGCAGCAGCGATGCTTCGCCGGCAGCGTGAAACCCCCCAAAATCCCAGCCAGGCAAGTAGATACCACTGGGCTGCACCCGAGGAGCTGGCTGTCGGGTTTCACAACACGTCCCTGCAGCTGAAGGTCTTTTATTTTTAACTGGGAGCAGAGGAGCTGGGCAGCAGCACTTTGTTTGCAGTTATTTATAAGGGCTGTCAGCTGCGCTCACAAGGGAATCCGCTCTGCCCAAGCCAGCGGGGAGCAAGGAGCTGCCCCAGGGCCCTGCCAGCAGTGCGGAAAAGGCACTGAGGAGCTGCCCATGGATCAAAGCTCTTCTATTTTTTTATTGATTGATCGCAAAACCCACCAAGTACCACTTTTCTGCCTTGAATCATTGATCTACAAGAGCTGCAAGAGCAGAAGAAGGGCAGGAGTGGCACCTACATAGCCCCCCAACTCCTGGATGCTGTGTTTCCCCACCAACAATACCAGCAGCACGTTAGCATCGCAGCAGCAGAGGGAACCTAGGGGCAGGAGATCCCTGTAGGATCAAACCTTGGGACCACAGGACATCCTTCAACACAGACAAGTGCATCTGCCCCATCCAAGGGCTCAACTCTGCTTGCAGGTTTACGCGCGCCCCGCGAAATGCACACAGTGATGCTCAAAGAGGCACAACTGGGGCGTTGAACCGGGGCTCTGAGAAGCACAAACACACACGCAGACTGATTTTAGCAAGAAGGTCCTCAAGAAACGCACCCGCAAAGCAGCTGCCCAACCCAAACGAGGCATTTCTGCCCCCAGCCCCGCGTGTCGTACCTCATACCGGCGCTGGGCTCCAGCGAGGCGGCGGCCGTGGGGAGCTCGATGCCGGGTCCCCCCGCCCCGGCCAGGCTGCTGCGCCGGCTGCCCACCCTGAAGGCTGCGGCCACCACCTCATCGTCGGAGGAGTTGTCCTCGAAGGAGCCCAGCACGAATTTGGCCAGGGCCGGCCGGCGGAGGGCAGAGGGGTTGTACACCACGATCTGCTCCTTCTCCCTCGCCACGGCCTTGCCGGCCTGCGATGGGGGGTTGGGGGGCTGCAGCGTGGGGGGATCCTCTGGCTTCTTCTCCTCCTCCCCGGACAGAAGGTTGGACATCTTGGCCCAGACGAGTAGCAGCAGTGCCAGCAGGAGCAGGGCAGCCAGCAGCATTCACCCACCCTGGGAAAGGCACAGAGACACCTTGAGAACGAAGATGGGGAGGGGGCTGGAGAACAAGAGGAGCGGCTGAGGGAGCTGGGGGTGTTTAGCCTGGAGAAGAGGAGGCTGAGGGGAGACCTCATTGCTCTCTACAACTCCCTGAAAGGAGGTTGTGGAGAGGAGGGAGCTGGGCTCTTCTCCCAAGGGACAGGGGACAGGACGAGAGGGAATGGCCTCCAGCTCCACCAGGGGAGGTTTAGGCTGGACATTAGGAAAAAATTTTTCACAGAAAGGGTCATTGTTCCCTGTTCGAGGCTGCCCAGGGAGGGGGTTGAGTCCCCTTCCCTGGAGGGGTTTAAGGGACGGGTGGATGAGGTGCTGAGGGACATGGGTTAGTGACTGATGGGAATGGTTGGACTCGATGATCCAGTGGGTCTCTTCCAACCTGGTGATTCTATGATTCTATGCAGTCAGGGAGAACCCCCACTTCCCAGTCTGGGGGGACAGAAGCACCCCCCAAAAACACTGAGACCGCCTCCCCGGTGCTCCCCACATCACCCAGCTGGCCCCTGCTCGGTTCAACCAGTTATTTTCACTCCCCCAAACAGGAGGGGTACTGGTCAGTGGGGGATGATGGGGAGCACAGCTCTGGACATGGCCCCCCACCTCTCACAGTGTCCTAAGGGTGGCAGCAAGGTGACCCCAGCCTTGGCCCCTCAAACCAGAACCCCAAATCCAATCAGAGGTGGCGATGGGTGTGGGGAACCCCCAGAGCCCCCCACCTCCCCTCAGCCCCAGCCCCTTCGCAGATACCACTCACCATCAGCAGCGAGTCCCGTGGGTCCCCAGCTTCCCTTCCAGGACAAACACCGGCTGCGGCTGCTCACGTCGCCGCTCCCGGTCCCGCTTCTCTCCACCGGCGACTCCGGACTGAAATTCAGTGTGTGGTGCCAGGGCCTGGTGGGAACCCCTGCCCGGCCCCTGCCCCTCGCTGTCGCATCGCGGTTGCGTTCTCGCACGTGACAGCGACGTCAAACACAAATATTTCCCCACTAACACGTCTGGAAAACTTCTGCTGGAAGCGAGGGTGGAAAGCAGGGGGGGGACCTTGGCATCGCCAGCTGGGACACACGATCCTTGGGGGACAAAGGTGCCTGGCCCCATGACCAGCCACGGGGACAAGAAGCTCCAGCACCTGAAGCTTTGCCTCCCTGTGAAGGGAACAGGGAACCCTCAGCACCTATTTTTGGAGCCAGGGTCACACCCCAGCACCCCTCTCCTCCCTCCCTCTGCTCTTCTGGACACTAAAGATCACCCCACGACATAAACAAAGTATTTTTTATTTAAAAACAAACAAACAAAACCCACAACAGAGCCACAGACAGTGTAAACTTCATCTAGTGTTACCTGTTGGAGCAAACACCAAACATTTACAGCGCTATTTTACAAAAACTGACGCGATTTCCCAATGAAGAAGGCACTTCACTTCCAGTAATTATGAAGCCAAAGATGGACTGGAAACCCAGAAGTGCAAAGTCCAGCCTTGCCTCCATCCTGGAAGTCTCAAAAGTTATTTTTAACAGTGGCCAAACACCTCGATTTGCTCCTATGAAGGCAAAGCACAAACATCCCTCTGGCTTAAGATCTTAAAAGATCTTTAATCAACTGCATCCATCAACCCATCCATTGGCAGATCTCGATGAACGAACCATGGGCAGGTACCACAGAGTTCATGGTCATCACAGCTCCCCAAGTGATAACACACCCAGTATGAATCCAAAAACTTAGGATTCTCCTCTCTAAATGCCAACAAAAGCCTCAGGGCACAACCAACGCCTCAGTTGCAATCTCCCCTCAGCCACTGAGGGGATTTAGCCTCAAATCTTGAGAGCAAGGACACACCAAGTAACACATCTGACAGTGTATGGTCATTATAGTGCCAAGCGGCTGTATTTCTATCTCAATTTGTAGCAAAAACCTAAAACTAAACACATTGGCCTTTTCTCCCGCACAGGCAGCTCCACAGCCCCAAATATGAGATCTGGGTTTGCACAGCAGAGGGAAAGCAGCAGGAGGAGGCACAGCAGGGTATTTACAAAAGCTGAACAGCTTCACCTGTAAGAACCGACATCCCTTCACAAGAGCCTGAAAATATGCCCCCTTCAGACCAAGGAACACAAAGTGATATAGATTTCTTTTTCCTTTGCTATAAACCAGGCTGAGACCTGTTCAAACAGCAGAGTTGTCTGTGTAACACTCTATCTGCTCTTTAAAAAAAAAAAAGTGTTTTAAAAAAATATAACATTTCTGAAAGTTTGCTCATTTCCTCCCCGATCAACATCCAAAGAGGAATTCTCAGGTCAGCAAAGGCTCTTCAGGAACAAGACAACTCCTGAACCAGGGACTGCTCCCAACCCTCAGCCCCCGCGTGGCTCAGAGCGCTCTCCAGTCAATGGGCGTCTTGCCGGATTTCTTGAGCAATTCATTCGTCTTGGAGAAATGCCGACAGCCGAAAAACCCTCTGTTGACGGAGAGAGGCGAGGGATGAACCGTCTGCAGGACGTGGTGGCGTTTCTGCAAAGCGTTAGAGGAAACGGTTGGTTAGATTTGCATGCCGGCAGCTCCCTGGACACAGCTGGCTGCTTCTGCTCCAACAAGCAGGGCTGATCTCTCTACATCTCCTCAACCACCAGCCCGATGACCCAAAGAATTGGCTGCGAGACCCAAGACTTTTGTCCCACCGAGAGGAGGATGGACTACGTAAAGCAGCAGCAATACCCTGGTTGTTTCCAATTGCTGTAACCCCAACCGCAATGTTTACACTTCCTTTTGTGCCTTTTCCTAGAAAATGCACAGCTCCAACCTCAGCTGAAGGATTTTCTGACAACAGAATGTCACGCTTGCTCCACTTTTGTTGCTTAATTCTGGCAAAAGCTAAGCTGGGACAGGAGGAAAATGGAATCTGACAGCAGAGTTGAAGCAAGGAGAAAGCTCAAACTCTGCATGGGAAGTGCCCTCTAGTGTCTATCTAGTTGTGGAAGAACTGGAGAGAGGGAAGGCATGGAGGAACCCGTACCCTGTCGATGGAGCTGCCCTTCCTCTGCGCGTAGGCTCCCCATAGCATGAAGACAACTCCGTGCAGGTTCTTGTTGAGCCAGGACACCACCACGTCCGTGAACTGCTCCCAGCCCCTCTCCTTGTGGGAGGTGGCATGGTGAGCGCGCACCGTGAGGACAGCGTTGAGCAGGAGCACTCCTGCCAAACAAAGCAGGTACACAGAGGATGAAAAGAAAAAGCAACTGCTAGCTGCTTTCCCCTGCCCCAATTAACAATAAATCAAACTTTCATTCTAAGGTGCCCAGTAATCAACAGGCAGGGGTTGTTTAGTCTGAAGATGAGGATGAGGAGAGAGCACATCACTCTCTACAGCTCCCTGAAGGGAGGTGGGTGCTGGACTCTGACAGGTGATAGGACAAGGGGAAACAGCCTCAAGTTGTGCCATGGGGAGGTTTAGATTGGATATTAGGAAAGATTTCTTTACTGAAAGAGTGGTGAAGCACTGGCAGAGGCTGCCCAGGGCAGTGCTGGGGCCTCCATCCCTGGAGGGTTTCAAAAACTATGCAGACTTAGCACTTTGGGACATGGTTCAGCAGGCACAGTGGGGTTGGGCTGATGGTTGGACTGGATGAGCTTAGACAGCTTTGCCAACACTAACAATTCTATGATTTTACAGATAGATCGTTACCGTCATAGGTCTGGTGTCTAGATCAGCTATTTAATGCCCTACAGGGGACACAACAGAGTGTGTGTTAACTCACCTTGCTTGGCCCAGCCAGTCAGATCACCGTGACCAGGATGCGTGAAGCCTTCAATATCCGTAGATAGCTCTCTGTAGATATTTTCCAAACTGCAAACAAAATCCATCAGAAATTAATAAACAAACAGCAGCACTAACTGCTATTACACTAGGCAAGAAGAGCATGGATGTTTAAGATAACAAAGCCATTTGCAGAAGCAGGATAACAAGGACATGGACCCGTTAGAGCAAGTCCAGAGGAGGCCACAAAGATGATCTGAGGGCTGAAGCACCTCCCATAGGAGGACAGGCTGAGAGAGTTGTGTTGTTCAGCCTAGAGAAGAAAAGACTCCGGGGAGACCTTAGAGCAGCTTCTAGTGCTGAAAGGAGCTCCAGGAAAGATGGGGAGGGGCTCTTGATCAGGGAGGGCAGGGACAGAATGAGAAGAAAGGGATTTAAGCTGAAAGAGGGGAGATTGAGAGAAGATCTTAAGAAGAAATGTTTTGCTGTGAGGCTGGGGAGGCCGTGGCCCAGGTTGCCCAGAGCAGTGGTGGCTGCCCCATCCCTGGAGGGGTTCAAGGCCAGGTTGGATGGGGCTTGGAGCCCCTGACCCAGTGGGAGGTGTCCCTGCCCATGGCAATTTTCAAGGGCAACACACAACTCAAGTTTCTGCAGTCACACCTGCTTCCTATCACTTATCTGGCTCACAAGCAGAAGTAATGCAGAACCGAAAACAATTTGCAAACAAAAGGGGTTTTGCAAATTGAGTACTGTCCTACCTGGGGGGAGGAGGAACCGGCTTCTGGACACTGAAACAGAGCCCATGAGCTTGATTCGGACCATGATATGGATCTTGTCCCAAAATGACAACCTTTACCTGAAAGCAGACCTTCGTTAGGACTGAATTATAACCAGTATCACTCCCCAAAGAGAAAAAAGCCTTATAAGTAAGCCTAGAACAAACACACAGACTAGAGAAACCAACCCCAAGAACCCGACCACGTCTCAGGAACTGAAGTTAAATCACTGACATCTCATTATAAACAAGTTAAAGAACACAGTTCCCACCTCACACTAAGGGCTAACATCACCACAGCTTTGCTGCTAAGATTATGAAGGTATTCCCAGTGTGAAAAAACAAAGCTTTCAAGGAGCCACAATAAAACACCTTGCTGAGGTATTTTCCAAGGAGATTTCCTCTAAACATGTTAGTTTTGGGTCATATTCGCTGTGCTATTTTTGGCACAGTTTATTTGCAATGGAATTACACTATTATGGGGTTTTCCATCATTATAAAAATAATTAAAAACATGAGATGTACAAGAACCAACAGTCAGGTTGGCAACACCGGCAGTAAGGTCAAAAGTCCAACAGAAGTTTTAAAGTAAATTCTGTGGTGAGGGAGGGTAATAAAACAATAAAACCACAATTTCTTATCAGAGATAAAAGAGAAGCCAGGATTTACAAGTTCTTTAAGGGAAACAACAACATCTGCACCACATGGCGATGAAGCTTAATAGATCAAACATCAAAGGAACAGGTGTGTGCATCCAGCCCTGCGTTTTCGTTGCAGCAGCAGCTGGGGAGGCCTCCTCTCCACCCCCCGTACACAGGCTCTACTCACATCCCTGATGTCACACATCTGCGTCCAGGTGAAGACTTGGTCTGGGGGTGGATAGACCGTGTAGCGCTTCCTCTCGTCTGCCACAAACTTCATCAGCTGAAGGGGAGAAAGGGGAGCAGGTTCAGCCCAGGGAGAGCAGAGAGCTCGAGGTTCCCTTGAGCCTAACACTAATAATGCTGATAATGGGAATTAGGGCAAGGAAGGCAAGTGGAATCCCATCACTGCCGCTTCTCCCACATTCCCTGACTCATTTACAGCCCAAGTGGACAAACACTGAGCATCTCCACGGTAGGAATGACTGTGCTGGGTGCCACAGGAATCCCTGTTTCGTAAAGGTGTCACCGAATGGTGTGGGTAGGAGGGGATCTCACAGCTCATTCAGTTCCAAGCCCCTGCCAGGGGCAGGGACACCTCCCTGCTGCTCCAAACCCCATCCCAGCCGGCCACTCACCTCAATGAAGTAAGGCTTGGAGAATTCCCCTGCCAGCTGCCTCCGCCAGCTCTCCCCGAAGCCCGGAGGGACGTTCCTCTCGCTCAGCCGCTGCAAGGCCAACTCCTTGTTCTTGCGGATCCGCTCCAGCTGCTCGGGGCTCAGGGGTGAGGCCTTCCCCGACTCATCTCCCACCGCTCTGGACTTCTTGGGGGTGCTAACCTGCGAACAGCGAGCGAAGAGGCAGCTGTAGAGAAGGCGGGGGGGGCAGCAGAGAGGACGTGGGGCGCAGCAGCGCAGCCCCAGCCCGACCAGCAGGGCCCCAGCGGCCGCCATGGCCCGCACGCGGGATTTTCGCGGCAAAAACAAGGCCCAGCCCGCGCCCATTGGCTGCAGCGCGCTCAAGCCCCGCCCACGCGCGCTCTCATTGGCCAGCGGGAAAAAGCCCTCTCCTTCCTATTGGTTGCTCACTCGCCGTTCTGCCTAGCAACCGGCGGGCTCCAGCGCCCATTGGGCAGCGAAGTCAGGCGCGCCGGGAGCGCGCGGGTTTTGGAGCGTGATGCGGAAAATGCGGGCAAATAAAGTCTTTGCGACTCGTTTGGGAGCGTTAGAGAGCAGGGGGGGGCTTTCATCAGGCCTGGGCACCGCCAGGCAGCGATTTCCATCGATCCTGAGAGCTGGGGTGCAAATACTCGCAGAAATCTTACGCATATTCTGCTACTTTCCATCTTATGCACGCTCTGTTGCTTCCCAAGGACCCATTTTAACATTACTGTAAGCTTCACAACAGCCAAATCTCTTGCTAATTTGGAGCTTTTTCCTCCAGCTGTGCCCAACTTTGCATTTGAGGTGGGGAAAGGCTGCAAACAAAGGGGATGGTAGGAACCCCCCCCCCCATTCAGCACAGACTGAGCACAACACGTTATCACCTTCAATGAATGAACAGCGCCTGGGAAAACACTCTCTGAATGAAAGCACGCCATAAAATAACAGGCTCGGAAAGACATTGTGTCCCTCCCCACCCAGGACCACCCCCCCCCCGGCAGTCACCAGCCCCCCCCCCCCCAGGACCCCCCTCCCTCCGCAGCCACCGGTGCCTCCAGCCCGCGCCCCCCCCAGGCTCGCTACCTCAGCATCGCCGCCCGGCTCCGGGGAGCGGCCGCGCTTCTTAGCAGGGGCCGCGTTGAAGAAGCAGTGCAGGGTCTTCTGCCCGATCATGGCGGTGCCGGGCGGGGAGAGGAGGCAGGAACGGGGGATGAAGAGCGGGGATTTCGCGCCAAGAGCGCGCGCGTGCGCCGAGGGGGCGGGGCCACCGCGGGAGTGGGCGTGTCCACCGCGTAGAGGGGGTGTAATCAATGAGCGTGGGGGCGTGGTCACCGCACGAGGGGGCGTGGCCTATGCGTCGTTTGCGCATGCGCACTTCCAACCTTCTCGCTCCTCCCCCGAGGGGGCTATAGGGTGCGCCGGTGCCCTATGCGCATGCGCAGCCACCTCTCCCTCTGACCAATGCGCATGCAGCCCCGTCCCCGCGCCTGTGCGCATGCGCAGATTCCCCGTCTTCTGCGCCTAATGCGCACGCGCAGTCGTCCCCGGTCCCGCCGTCACCATCGATTGCGCATGCGCAGTCGCTCCACTTCCCTCTGTTTTTTTTCCCGCCGCGCTCCCTCAGGGGGTCAGTGCGGCAGCTGCTGCCTCCGCCGGGCGGAGCCGCCTCGGAACAACCGGTACATGGACCGGTACGTGGTGAAACGCTCCCCCGGGGAGACCGGGAGCGGGAAGAGGCCGCGGCTACAGCTGCAGGAGGAGCCTGGGCCCGGGCAGCCGCTGTGGCAGGAGATCCGGGCCCAGGGCCTGTGCTGCGATTACCGGCTGCTTTTCGGCAAGGCCGAGGCGGATGAGATTTTCCAGCAGCTGGAAGAGGAGGTGGAGTATTTCGAAGGTAACGGGGCTCCTGCGGGCCCGGCTTCCAGCTCCGGCTGCCACTCGCACCCATCACACCACCTCGCTTCCCAGCTCCCCGAAGCAAATCACAGAATCGTGGAATGGTTCGAGTTGGAAAGGACCTCAAACCTCATCCTGTTTCACCCCTGCCATGGGCAGGGGCACCTCCCACTGGATCAGGGGCTCCAAGCCCCATCCAACCTGGCCTTGAACCCCTCCAGGGATGGGGCAGCCACCCCTGCTCTGGGCAACCCGGGCCAGGACCTCCCCTCCCTCACAGCAAAACAGATGACAGATTTTTGGTTGTCATAATCACCCCATATCTTCTATCCCACTGGAGATTCACAGAAGTTCCAAATCAAGGTGACGGTTGAAACGAAACTGCAGGCCTAATGCAGCCTTTGTTTTGAATCTTATTTAAATCTTGTTTAAACAGGTGAAATGACAAAATTGCACATATTTGGCAAGTGGCATGACATTCCAAGGAAGCAAGTAACCTATGGAGACCCTGAGTTAACATACACGTATTCAGGCGTTACCTTCTCTCCAAAGCCATGGATCCCAGTTCTCAACCGTATCAGAGAGCGCGTCGCCTTGGACACGGGACACAGTTTTAATTTTGTTCTTATTAACAGGTATATCTGATTTTCAGTTGCATCAAGCAACTTGTTCAAATGAAAAATTGCTTGTGAAACACTGTTGATGGATCCCTGAGGAGTTGTTTGATATTCATTTAGTTAATAGAATTAACTCATTTGTTTTGCATACAGATATAAAGACGGTGAGGACCACATAGGTGAACATCGAGACGATGAGAGAGAACTGGTTCCGCGCAGTCCTATTGCGTCTGTGTCCTTCGGAGCCTGCAGGGACTTTGTTTTCAGGCACTGTGATTCCAGAGGCAAAAAGGCAACACGGCACATCAAGCCCATCAGACTGCAGCTAGCCCACGGCAGCCTGCTGATGATGAAGTACCCCACCAACGTGTTCTGGTACCACAGCCTGCCCATCCGCAAGAGAGTACTCGCCCCAAGAATCAACCTCACGTTTCGGAAAGTGATGACTATAGCCAGCAAATGAAATACTCAGCAATCAAGCACTAGGTCTTTTGTCTCTGAAAACAGAAGCTTTCTTCCCCAGCATGGTTGTCGCTTTCTTGTTCAAACACCATCTTTGATGATTCAAGGTACTGGATGAACAAATTAAACCAGGAGCGTACTTTGTAACTTGTTAATAAAGACTGCAACTACTGATCTTAAATACCAGGAATACTTTTTCTCTGTGCGGTGTTGCTGTAGTCCTGCCGATAGGCTCTTTTAAGGAGTAATACTCATGTTTTGCTCAGGAGGAAGTTTGTTCTCAAGTGATCTTGGGCCAGTGTCCCAAAAAGGTCAAAAAGCTTTGTGTGTTTCAGATAGCAGAGAAAGAGTTTACAAATATTATACAGTGCAAGATATAATCACTTAAGAGTGAGCTGGTAGCTGATACTGTTCAATAGGTGACACTTTCTTGTTTGTTTTTTTTTTTAAATAAACTATAAATGGGACTGACGTGAAGGAGAATAGTGCTACAATATGAAATTAGTGAGCTCAACGTGGCTGGCACTGGATGTTTTGCAGTCATTGTGACTTGTGTCTTCTTATGTTCCTTTGCTGGTATGGGAGACGGGGTTCTTCGCCTCCATGGTGTGGTCAGGCAGGCAGATGCCTCTGATCTAGTGGGATGTCCCTGCCATGGAACTGGGGTTGGAACTAGGTGATCTTTAAGGATCCTTCCAACCCAAACTATTCTATGCTGCATTAGGTGCTGCTGCACAGGGAGTGGCCTCTGCTTCCTTAGGTCTCTTCTCTGCACAGAAACCAGGGAGCATAAGTTCATCGACTGGGGAAGGACTGGACAAGGCAGTGTGAAAGGCTGTAACTGAGGGTGTCTGTTTTTCTAAATAATTATCCCTAGGGATTCCATTCTGACCACCTGGAAGCCATCACCTTCCATGCTTACAGTGAATCCTGCTGGAATGAGGAAAGACTGTCTGAAGTCACCACCAGGCTTTGTGGAATCAAGCAATGGTAAGTACTGAGCAAGAATGAAATGATCCCTGTGCAATCAGGATGTAACAAGTTCCTGAATTAACAACGGACTCTGCCCTCCAGCAGTAGGTCCCTTAAGAGCTATGGAATTAATGTCTATTTAGACAATTTGGAGTTGGTTCTTCCCACCCTCTGCCACTCCAGAAAATGCCGTATGTAGCCTGAAGAGCTCCTGCGTGAATGCTTCTTATCCAGAGAATGTGAAGTGCTGCTTCTATCACGTATACTGAATGCAGTTAGGCTTACAGTTTGGTTTTTCTTTCAAGATGTCACCATGCATGAAGAGCTACTTTTTCTAATAACATTGTTCTTTTATTGCTACTGTACAGTTACAAAAATACCCTGAAGTGAAAACGCAACTTCAAACAGCAGTGCAGTGATTTGACTATAGTATCATACACTTTTAAATAACATACAAGATAAGAATAATCCAAACGCAGAGATGTCATTTCAGAGGTCTTCTCTGACACTTGTTAACCTTTTACATTTTATTAACACTTTTTTCACAATGGAAGCTAATGAGTAACAAACAAGAGTGTTTGATGAGCCTCAAAGGGCTGGGTGTCAAACACCTGCAGAGGTCTCCGATGCTCACAGTAGGCTTGCAACTGTCTTGCATAGCTTGGGACCAGGACTGAGGTGCTGATACTTGCTTCATTCCTCACGCCAAGGTCTAAGTCAAGACATCTATTTCCTAACAGTGAAAGCTAGAACAAACACTGACTACTCAACCCACATCTTTATAGCCCTTGAGGAAGTTTTCAGAGTAAAGCTGCAGCTGAGCAAAACGGAGCAGTTTATCAGTGTCGTACAGTGACTGTGCTTTCATTCACATTAAACTGGCCCCCACTGGAGTGCAGCTTTATGCAAAAGAAAAAATATACTGAACGCTAAGCTTTCAGTAATGTGTGACTTCATGTCCCTGTCACAAGCTGATGAGTTTAAGACTCAGTCTGTTGTGTGCATATGTTCTGACCCACCTCCAGCATTACCGCTTTCTAAACAGGAGCGACCTGTTCAGATGAACTTCTCAAAAATGCAGTTAAAAACTCCAAACAGATGCTGTTGAGAATGGGTGTTGCAGAATATACACTGCTGGCAGTGAAATGGTTTGAAGTCCCGAGGTACAAACAGACCTGCTGGAGCTTTGCATGATGTTTTTCTTTAGGTGACACCTTGCACTGCTTTACTTTTCCTGCTGCACACCCGTGCTGCCTGCAATGGAGGATTTCCACCTTCTGCAAGTTTGTTAGGTGTTAGTTCAATGGCCAGGGTGTTTTTTGGCATTTTGCATCTTCCTAGGGTTTGGGGTTTTTTGTTTTTAGTTTTTTGTTATTAGTTTTCCATCACTTAAAATAGAAAGGTTAAAACCATGCTACTGCTAGCCTAGTACAGACAGGGAGACTTCTCAGGAACAGTAGGCTGGTGAATTTATAGAGTATTTTATGTATTCTGAGCATTACTTGGAGCAGGAATTGTAATCCAGCTCTGGAACGATGAGTTGTATACTGTTTTTCACATACATCCATTACCACTCCTGTATTGGCTGGTTTTGACCCTCCCGTTAAGGAACTCTGCTCAAAGCTCATAGGCACTGATATGAATCTATGAGGTACAAAGTTGCCCTAAAAATGGAGTAAGACAGCTGTTACCATTTAAAAACCTAGTTGCTGTTTTACACTGAGAAAGCTTATCTGATTAATTAGTCTTCATTTACCTCCAAGTTTACAAGGATAGAAAAGAACTAAAAATAACCTATGTGATTTCTGTAATTTAAAAGCAGTCAAAGGGTAATTTTCGCTGCCTCTGTCTCCATGCTTTGTTTGGGATTTTGTTTTTTTACACATTAAACAATCTGGAGGAGCAAAGTACACCTTCCTTCTACTTGTGTGGTGATCTGGGTCAGTGACACCAGGCTTTTGGGACTGCTCTGCTGCTTCATGAGACAAGCACGTGCCCACCAGCCCCAATTCAGTTGTGCATACGCTAACTCACCAGGGTGCTTGGGTGGCTATACAGCTCAGCTCAGTCACAACCAGTACCAGCTCTAAAGCTCAACTGCGAGCCGGGCAGCACGTAGCTGAATGGTTGATGAAAAATGGCATTTTCAGCATCAAAATAGTGAAGGCCAAGTCTAGAACACCAGTTACGGTAGCCTGGGAATCACAGCATTAAAAGTTGTTGTTGATACTACAAGCAACGCTATCCAACAGCTTCATAGTGATGAAGGAAATTACAATACTGATCACAAGCAAGTGCTTCTGTCTCTTGCTTTCAGCCATATTCCAAACAGCAATAAATCAGGGTCTTAGATCTTAACAGATTAAAAAAAAAAAAAAAAAATCATCTTTACTCTTGGAAAAGGGAAGCTACAGTTTGAATCAGCAGATGTACTTATATGATTTATAAAGAACTAAGATATTAGGAAAATTATGTGAACAGGGGAGTAATTTTTGGATTGTGCACTTTGCATTGAGATGCCCTACTTTATTGATTAGCTGAGATATCAAGAGAAATCTGGCTTCGTTAGTAGTTCATCCCATCACCTCGAGACATTTATCAGGATGCAGTGGACTCGGATAATGGGAATATAGCCATTCATATAAGCACAAGGCACTTTGTTTCTTAAATCATTGCCTTTGATAACAGCAGCTTCCCATCAACTGCTTCTGGGGCTCCCCTGCTCAGAAACATCCGCAGTAAAACGTGTAGGGTTCAGCATCGCCCTTTGAAAATTGACATGTGTGTCAGACTAGGGAATGCAGCCTCAGGAATTCTTTTTGAAATGTCTGTTTCAGAGCTGTGATGTCGACAAAATTGCTACCTAACAGCATAAATACTTCTGTAATACAGATACAAGGGTAGCAGACCAACCTTGGGTAGCGTAATTTTGGTTCAAAACACAACTGCAGGCAGGAGCCAGCCTGCGCCGTGGAGAGAGGGGAAAGTTAAAGGGCCTGTGGTGGGTTATTTGCATAACAGACAGGAGGTGAAACACAGACCTCATTACACAAATTTTGTCAGTTTTTGTGTTCCTTCTGCTCCTTTAATCACTCTTCAGCCCTGAAGTGGAGGCTTTGGTGCTGTACCCTGGAGTGAACACGCTCATAAAACAGCAAGTAAGCACTAGAAGAAAGGACTTCCTGCAAACTAGCTTTGCGAACAGTGTCATCCGAAATCCATAGCCACTGGCTGCTGACAGAGAGCGGGCTCTTGGGAGATGGTGGAGAGCGGCGGTAGGTCACAAAGTGTCCAGAGTGCATGTCTCCATGATGAACTACAACTGCCATCAGACGGTAAAGGTATACGGGGGAACTGGAGGACAAATGAGAAAGGAAAAAAGGGTCAGCAGCTCTTGAGGATCACACGCACACCAGGAGCCAGCCCTGCTTGCTTTGTCTTCAGTTGCACTTTCTTTTTAGAGTAAATAGATAACTTCACAAAAGACACAGTGCCTTGTAATCACTTTTCAGTGTACCGAGTCTTCACTGCAGCGCTGCCTCATTCTGTTATTGAGAAAACTGAACCACTTCTTTTAGGAGTTTATGCTACAGAGGGCGACATTTTGTACAGTATAACTGAATTTTGCAACAGTGTGTTCCATCAAACCTACCACTGTGTCAGTATTTAGTTCTTAAGGCACTGTTATTGGACAGAAAAGCTATTCCAGAAGAATGTGCTTTTAACTAAAAAGAGGTAAAATTGCAGCAGGTAACCCAGAGCTAACAATGGACAGAGTTTCAAGGACTTCTCTTAAAACTGTGTTCACACTGATACATGGCACAAAGTGCTTCCAGGCTTCTTATTTCACACACCGATGGTGGGAATTGTCTGGTTGATGGTGGGGAAAATGGGCAAAGGTAGTTAGAAGTAGTGTAGAACTATCATCAATCACCAGCATGAAATAATGCATGTTCTCAAAGGCCAAAAAAGCCAGATTATCAGAAGAAGCATCAAGGCTGATTGACTCGGTAGAATCATGGCAGCTGGAACTTAAAGCAGGCTGGTTAATTATAATGTTTCAGAAATAAATCTGTAAGATCTATGGCTTTCCTGCAATAGTTTTAAAATCAGACTTAAAAGTCAAGGGAAGGGGTAGAGGAAAGCGGCAAGATAATGGCTCCTCATAAGGGCGATTTACTGCATCGTGAACCAGAGAAAGATTTTGAGTTTTGCTTGTAATATGCTCTACTCCCTTTTCTAGAGGAGGAATGGAGCCAAGGACAACCACTAAAAATTGGCCAAGAGAAAAGCAAAGAATTTCTGTACAGGGGTTGGGAAAGATGTTAATTTCTCTGATTATGCAGCCTGATAATAAAGACATGATTGGAAGGGATTGAAATTAAAGGATAGGGTACAAATCTCTAACTGACCTGCATTCAGGGAATGCTGCAAGTGGAAAAGTTCCCGAGGACATTAATGAAGAGGAGCAGGCACCGTTCATAAAGAGCGGTTTAGTACCAGGTGGCTGTTCTGCATCTGCAGGAGAAAGCAGACATTCAGTAATTTAACTTTAATGCTACTGTTAATATTGCTAATCACAGTGTTTCTGTTCCTGCAGTACCTTCCACAGGGTAGAGAGGTATTTTACTTATTTTAATGCATTACACATCATAATCCCTTAAGAGATGCAGAGGCGTACGATATGCAAAGACAGCAGCAATTGTTTTTACATGACGCAAGTATAAAAATAACCATGTTTACAAAATCCCAACTAAACAGACTATTGAGCTGTCTGCATGCCAGACCTGCTACAGCTGGATTTTCTGGTTGTTTTTTAAGAAGTTACAATTCCCAGCGTTCTTTCTATGCTTGTCCTGAAGCCTTAGAAGAGATCACAAACAAGATAATTCCTAGGACTTCCTGAGTTCAACATTCCTTCATCCCTTAGACATCAAAGACATGCAAGCTCTGTGCTAGCTAGGATTTATTTTGTTTGTGAGGTTTTTTAATATTTAGTAGAATCAAGTTAAATTATCAAACCTGAACTGTAATGTTGGAACAGGGTGTCCTAATGTTTGCTGGGAAAGGAGTTTCTACCTGGACCCTTTGCAAAGATCCAAATAAAGACACTGCTCTTACATTATCCTGCAGATTGCAATGTTTTAGCACTGAAACATGGAAATACCTGATAGATTTTATTTTCAAAATAAGTACCTGAAGATTTTACTGCCATCCCATCCTTTGGTCCTGGTGTTGTGTCTTCAGAGGTTTTCTGATTCGGCTCATTCTGGCTTGTTCTATGAACAGGGATGCGGTATTTGTAGATGTCCATGATGAGGAACTCATTGAACTGTACATGTTCGTGACGTTTCAGGGGAGTGCCTTGGTTTGACCAGCTCAGTCTTTGCAGATGGATGCACAAACATTGAGGGAGCTTCAGCAATATTCCACAGAAAGAAAGCATCAGATACATTTTAAATTTAAGAGAAACAGCTGTTTAAGTTAAAAGCGCACTATCCAAACTGGTGAGTCTAGTGAATAAAGAAATACATCACTGAAAAGTTACCTTATATGCTTCTCTATCTGCGTATAAGTTCATCAGCAATAGGATCCCTAACTCACAACTCTCTCAAGATCTCTGCTAACACCATGACTGCTCTCTCACCAGGCAGCAGGATAGACAGCTGATGTTAATGGTTTTCTCCAAAGGGAAGCAAAATCAATAAAAATATACCTGAATCTTCCTAAAAAGCCTGCCTGTCCATCACATTTAGCTTGTTGAACTTGAGGTGGAAATAAGGATTGGGATTTGTTGGGGCGAGTTGTTATAAGACGTTTGCTAATACTCAGTAAGTAATGGCTTTGCGCAGTGAGAGTACTGGGGGAAAAGGCCAAGTAGTTATAAATAGCTGACATTCAAAGTCATGCCAGGGTTAACCTCTAACAATAAATACATATTATTATTAATGGCTCTTAATTACAGAGCAGTGCTCTGTTGTCCTCTGCACTGTGTGATTACAGAGAAAAAAATATAGGCGCTTCTCATAGAAACTGCACCTGATATTTAGCACCATATTTGCTTGTCGAAACCAGCTTTATTGATAACGTTTTAATTTCTTTGAAATCTACAAAAGATGCTATAAACACTGTATATGTGAACCACTTCACTTATCAAGGAAAGCAAGAATTAATGCAACATGTATGAATTGCGGCTGAGCAAACTCATGTTTAAGTGGTTTGCTGCGTGATAATAGCATAAACGGGGTATTTAAGATTTTGAGTTTAGTGTTTGGCTGCATTGAGGCCTCAGTGCATACCAATATTTGAGAAACGAGCTTAAAGTAGAACATAAAAGTAGTCTAATAGCAAGAAGTGGGCATCAAGCAAAAAGAAAAAAAAGACAAAGAAATCACTGTATAATAAGATTTAAAAACAGAGTTGGAGGGTTAGCTTTACTCACCTTTCCTAACTTTAACTGCTTAACAAATGTTGTTCTCTGTTTTTCTATGCTCTGCCTGTTCAGAGTCCCTTCTGCCTGAATCTGAAAGCCAAAGGGAAAAATAAAGCCCAAAATAAAAAATAACAAAATAATCTGCTGTATCAGGTAATAGTGCAGGTCTGCGTGCTGCAGACAAAAGTAGTTGTCTGTCTAGAACGAATCTCAGTACATTAATTACACCTTAAGTTTTCTAAGAACTTTCTTAGGAATTGCTGGCCTATCCTAATGGGTCAGATTTCTAAACCAAAATCAAGCAGAAATGAGTATTTACAGGACAAGCCCAGTCTCCAGGTTTACATGCAGCCATGCACCATTTCTGTTGGTTTTCAAACAAGCCACTCTGGCTCTGGACTATCATCAAACTACAGGCAACTATAAAATCCTGTTTAAAACACCAGAAGAGAACAGTGATCTCATATATTATATCAATAATGCCTGGTAATTACAGAATAAAATACTTGTAAAGTTTGTAATATTAGTAATAAATAAAGCTTCAAAATATTCTGCGAAATAAGAACTCCCATTTTAAAGATAAGAAATCCCAGGCAGACTAGAGGCTTTCCTGAAGTTGTGATGAAAGAAGCAGAAAACTGAAGCCATAATTCTGTCAGCAGGCTTAAAACTGAGCTAGGTTATATCAGTTAAAATGACATACTTTAGTGCAGTTGTCACACACAACATCCTTTACGGATTCAGAGGAGATGAAATGATGGAGGCAGTGGTCCAGTGTCATAGGACGACCCTGAGTATAAAAAAAACCCAAATTATTGGCAGTAATGTTAGGGTGAATAGCACGGAATTGCGTGAAAGGGTTTTCTATAGCTTCTTCCATAGGAACCCCAGAGACATAGCCCCAAAGGTCACCCTCCAAGACAGCCAAAGACAGCCCTTGGGATACAATCTAGTCTGTTTAAATTATGTGGAAAGGACGAAATACTCCACCAGGAGGAACAGAAAGTGCTGTTGGTGTCAACAGTGTCAGACTTGTTCTACTAGTTGGTAATTTACACCAACACCTTAGGGATAAGGTACTGTATTAGCACAACAGGATCATTTATAAAATGGCAATAAGCTGTAGCTCCTCATTTACACTTGGGCTGTACCATTTTAAAAAGGCACCAGTGAAGATAAAGCTATGACAACAAGGCAATAGGCAGACTGGTGGGATCATCAGTGAAGGATACGTACCCACACTGCTGCAGGAATACTCAGCGAGAGGCTGTCAAAGGTATCGTACCGCACAGGGCTCTGCAGGAAAATATTTCAGATATCCAGTGAGCTAAAATGTGTGACAGTCCAAAAAGCACCCAGCCTCACAAAAGATGAGTATGTGCCCTCTGCTGTCCACGATTACCTATTGGAATAAGGCCAAAACCACCACGCTAGGGAAGACCTGATGCAGCACACAAGGAGCTATTTCACCTCTTTCTGCCCCTGCTCACTTCAATTTGTTTGCCAGTTCTTGAAAAGTGAAAGTACTAAACATCATCTTGGGTTATGACCTACAAGTGAGATTTACTTTCTCTCTGTTTTCTTTATCCAGGTTATCACCATCTCTTTACTCTGGGTAACTGGACTGCAACTTAATTTGGCTTTGCACATGCAATCCCACTACTACATGCTCAATGAATAGTCCTAAAGGGGTACAGATGTGCGTGGATTTACAGTATATGACAGCTGTGGTATTCAATACTAAATAAAATAAGACAGGTCTGATAAGAGAGCTACTATCCCCACCAAGTGGATCACACTGGACTGCGAGACACACGCTCTTATACCTGGTGTTCACAGTGTTTGCAAACCATGTTGCTGGTCAGCCTTCCATGAAAAGGATGCGGCGATTTCCAGTGATTTGTCACGGGGGGAAGAGACCCTGAAACACAAAGTTGGAATTGTATTTTCAATACTTCTGCGTTCATCGCTACAATTCCACAATTCTGAACCACAGTAACAAAAGTAACTGCTCTAAAAGATGACTGTCCCACTGACAAACAATTAACATCTCTTTTACAGCTGAAGAGACATATTTCAGTCCAATAAAGACAACGATCAGTTAATATTTACCCTTAATAAACAAAGTAACTACACTATGAATATTCATATTGTGGAATGGAAAAAAAGCATACCTCTTGTTCTGCAGCTTATTTGCTTTTGGGTTATTTCTGGCTGCTACAGAGGAAGATAAAAGATTTCATTAACCCTACCTCAGAAACCATGAAGTATTAAATAGGTCCTTATTTCATTCCTAATTTGCTTTTGTGACATAAGAACAATTGCAGGTGTTACAGTGTCTCTATATTGGAGGAAGACCAAAAAAGCTGTTATGCAACAGATTTATAATTGACAAAATGCACATTTCTAATAAAATTAATAACTAATCTGCAGAATTCTCTGCCTCAGAGTACTAGAATAAAAGCATAACAGATTTTATAAACCTTTTGTGTCTATTTTAGATAGATGAGATAGAAATTTTCCATCTGCGTGAAGTTTACAACTAAACTAAATAAGGTAAATTTCACCTCAGAACAGAGTATTCCATAAATGTCCCTTTTGCAGTTTTCAAACCCCTTTCATGCATCAGCTCTAACAGGTAAGAGTAACTGCTCAGAGGGCCTACTGTTCTGTGCCAGTATAATATCTGAATCCCTGTATCCCATGGATTTAGGAATACAAAAGCTCTCACAAGAAAATTCAAATTAATTTTTAATTCATTACAAAAAGCATTCATTATTCTTTGAATTGCCTGATCTATTGATTCGTTTCTATCAGAGTACTAAACAACAGCTTAGTAAAGGTAATGAAACTGTCTTCAGTTTCTAACAGACACTCTTAGGACATGACACACTTGGGAGACCAGGCAGACTACAGAAACGCCTCCTGATAATGAAATAACATTGGTAAAGAAGTCACCTCCAGCGACTGCACATCAAACAAATGTGTCACACGTGGCTGACGATCCCGTTCATCTTCTAATGAAGAGGTAAGGACATGAAATAACTCGTGAGCATCCTATTAATCAGAGGTATAAGACTTAGAGGAAGTAAAACCAGAACATGTCAAAACATACTCCGACAGTACTGATACACGTACGACTACATCATTGCAGTGGGAAATTAAGGGATAAATTGCTGCTTAGAACCCACCTAATGTATCAATAGGAATCATCTGCTGCACAAAAAGCTTTTTCTATAAAGCTGCACTTCATAACAGCACACATTCTTTAAAATATTCTGGGCTACGTAAACTCAAAAGATACTACAATACTGGAAGGAAAAAGAAAAATGAGTGCATAAATGCCTGTTTTCCTTGATTTCAATAAAAGCACAATTGATATTTGTGCTGTTTGCTTTGGCTCTGAAATGTAAAGAAGTAGAACCATATTTTTTAATTCTATGATTCTATATTTTATGAGTGAGATAACTGGTCATGCTCATCAGCCAGCTGCACTGACTTAGAGGCTGAAAATACTGAAAATTAGAACTGGAGATCATGTATGTTACATTCAACTGTATTTGGCAACAGCAGTAAAGTAGAGCCCATCCCTCAGAGCAGGGTGGCGTGTAAACACAGATCCCTCATCTCCATCATCTCCATCAGCATCAGGGCTGCAACTGTTCTATTTTAATAATACCAGCTCCATTGAACCAAATCTGAAGGTAATTAAATGTGAAGTTTTGAAGCAGACCGGGTTTCCATGACAAATATGTAAGCAAACAAAAAACCCCATTCCTCAGTCACAAGGTTGTTTTCCTTCACTTTTTAAAGCAGACTTTTTGCTACAGCAAAGAGTCAGTTTTGACACTCAGAGCTATTAATAGCATTCTGTTATCCCATATCTAAGCATCGAGGCGTGTATCGGGCAGTCGAACTGGGGTTCTGTAATCACCTGCTCTTCAAACGATGAGATCTGCCACCTGTACATCCTTAGAACTTGTAACAGGCAGCTGGCATCCAGGACATCATCTTCTGTCACCTCTTGACAGGACAAAGCTAGAGACATTGCATTTAGAAATGTCAGAAGGAGCCATAAAGAACACTTAGGTCACGTCTGTACCCGTCATCAGACAAAGCATCTCACTTCCACAGTCCAAATAGTAAGCTTGGAAAAAAATGCTTACGTCATCTTATAATGCCTTATTTTTCTTTTATACAGAATTCCAAGCGCCCATCTAAATCCTGATGATGTTTTCCTATTTTGTCAATTACACTGAGCCCATATTCACATTGTTTTAACCATTAATACATGGTGAACAGCCATATATAAAACCCTGTGGCAACAGGTTCCAGAAACACGCTTTCAGCACCCTTGTTGCCCTCTCCCTCAATCTGTTCAACCTGCTGGCAAACAGATTCTTTGGAACAACGTGCATGACCATGGGTTGGCTGCCCACTGCTCCTCGATTTGCCAGGCAAGGCAAACAAGACCTGAAACCTTTCAGCTGCTGGCCCAGGCACACACAGCTTTGGGGACACAGGCAGCTGGGCCCTGCGCTGTTCAGGCTCTGTATAGTAATTTAATCCCTTTTGGATCTCTACCCCGCTGCGAAAACTGGTGGAACTTGGCCAATGATTTCAGTGTTAGTTGAGGGAAATTAAGAAGAGAAGCATACAAGACCACATGAGCTTTGCTTCTTGAGGAAAGGAGGCTGGAAACAATAACATTTATGCTAAATATTTCCTTCTTTGTTTATCCTGACATGAAAATGTTAAAAGTACCTTTTAGGAGATGCAGCAGAGTAAGTGACAGGTACTGAGGCTCAGTGGTCTGGTTCTCCGAAGTCTTGTATTGTGCTGTAAATTCCTCCAGCCACTTGATGAAAGAGGGGCAGGAGGATAAGCCTTGCAGCAGGGAGTTCATAAAACACGTGTTTCCCAAGTTAAGGAGGCCAGGTACGAGCCCTACAAATAGAAGTGTAAGAGTTTATACCATAAAATCTAAGAAAGCCTGAGTATTTTTGGTAGCAAGTGCTGTGTTCGGTATTAAAATCACATTAAAATTAAATTATTTCTGTTTATTTGGTACTTGTACCCCATGGAAACCCTGAGTGGCCAGGGATCAGCAAGAGCCTTTTCTGCACAGCTCTGCCGGGCCAGAGACTTTCACTTCTACTGCACCGACATCCAACAAGAATGCATTGATTTTGCATTCCACAATGCAAAGTAAAATAAAACAAAGCAGTTTGATAAGTTCATTGCCACAGACACAAAAATATGTTGAACAAGTCACAATTTTAGAAACACATCGATCAATACATTAGGTGAGTAACAAATCCTTTGTTCTACGTGTACTTGGGCACGTTGGTGTTGTGTTGATGGTTGGACTTGATGATCTCAGGGGTCTTTTCCAACCTTAACGATTCTACTTTATATTGCACACAGGAGTGTCCAAACTTTGATATTTAGCAGGAAACCCTTTACCGAGCTGCATCACAACAAATAGAAGCGGGTGCATTCCTGACAGCTCAGAGGGAAGGGAAAGAGCTGAAACGCACCGTGTTTTCTCTGGGTTGTTTCCTTGGCCCAGAACAAGGCTCAGGCTCCCCCAACCCCGATCTCGCTCCCCACTTCCCAATCCCCCGCACCTCTCCGGCGTCGCCTCCTCTCAGTGATGGGTCCCCACAGCACGTACATCCCTGCTGCCACGGCGGCCGCCACCCCGCCGATGACACCCCAGTTCTTCATCACTTTATGCCTGAAACGGGAATAAAAGAAAATCAACCCAAAGCACGGGGCGGCCGCTGCCTCTGGCTGCGAGGGGCACAGGGAGGCTCCCACTGTGACCCCCTCAGCCCGGTGTCTGGAGGGAAAAAGCGGGGGGGGAAGGAAAAGTGAAACAAGGAAAAGGGGAAGGACAAGAGGGAAAGGGAAAAGGGAAGAAGGGGAGAAGGACAAGAGGGAAAAGGGAGGGAGAAGGGAAGAAGGACAAGAGGAAAAGGGAAGGAGAAGGGGAGAAGGACAAGAGGGAAAGGGAAAAGGGAAGGAGAAGGGGAGAAGGAGAAGAGGGAAAGGGAGGGAGAAGGATGACAGAGAAGGAAAAGGGGAGAAGGACAAGAGGGAAAGGAAAACGGGGAGAGAAGGACAAGAGGGAAAGGAAAACGGGGAGAGAAGGACAAGAGGGAAAGGAAAACGGGGAGAGAAGGACAAGAAAGAAAAGGAAAGCGGGGAGAGAAGGACGAGAGGGAAAGGGAAAAGGGAGGGAGAAGGATGACGGAGAGGGAAAAGGGGGGGAAGGACAAGGGGGAAAGGAAAAAGGGAAAGAAGGACAAGAGAGAAAGGGAAAACGGGGAGAGAAGAACAAGAGGGAAAGGGACAAGGGAGGAGGACAAGAGGGAAGGAGAAAACGGGGGAGAAGGGAAGAAGGACAAGAGGGAAGGGGGAAACAGGGGAGAAGGACGAGAGGGAATGGAAAGCGGGGGGAAAGGACAAGAGGGAAGGGAAAGCGGGAGGAGAAGGGAGGGGGGCCCGGTCCCCCCGCTGACCTGGCCGCCGCCCCGGCCCGCAGCGCGCGCCGCACCGCCCCGTCCCCCGCGGGCAGCATCGCCCCCCGGCCGGAACCCGCGCGCCACGGTCGGGCGGCGCGGCGGACCGGAGCGGCGGAGGCGCCGCCGGAAGTGGCGCGCGGGGGAGGGCAGTGGGGGCGGGACCCCGAGCGGCGGTTGCCAAGGACGCGGGGCGCGGCGCGGCCTGCGCTGCGATGGCGGCGGAGGGTGAGGGGTGGGGGGCGATCCGTGGGGCTGGGGCTGCGCAGGGACCCGTCACAGAACCACAGAATCAGTCACAGAATCGTAGAATCATAGAGTCACAGACTCCCAGAGCGGTTTGGGTTGAAAGGGACCTCCAAGCCCATCCAGTTCCAACCCTTTCACAGAGTTCAATGCGTTACCTCATTTTCAGACGAGAAAGTTCTCTGCCTGATCGCTAATCTGCAGTTTTACAGACACCAGGAGACAGGGCTCAGCAGAGTTATTTATTCCAGGTGGAAAATTTTGAAATCCTCTTCTTCAGCGTGAAAGAAATGACACAGTCACAGAGATGCTGCCTTCCTATTAGGAATGTGTCCAGGTCACCAAGATCCCTTCAGCGCTCCAGGTCTGGACTGTGTTGTTTTGCAATTCCAACTCAGGTTCAGACGTGAAAGTTCTAGGCACAGCTACAAAATCCTGCCTCCTCTGTTTTACCCACTGCTAGGGGGGCTCTCTGCCCCTCTCATTTTCATCATAGTTTACCTGAGGAAATGAGAGAAGTTTAAAAGAACATAAGGCACATAACATGTCACCTCTGGGTACCCAGCTTGATCACACAGAAGTCACTGCAAATCTGATTCACCTCAGTGATGTGCGAGGTACCTTAGAATCACACAATCATGGAATGGTTTGGGTTGGAAGGGACCTCAAAGCCCATCCAGTTCTAACCCTCTGCCGTGGGCAGGGACACCTCCCACTGGATCAGGGGCTCCAAGCCCCATCCAACCTGGCCTTGAGAATTGTTTGGTTGGAAAACACCTTTGAGATGGAGTTCAACCTTACCTGTCCACCATGAACCAGATCTCTGAGCCCCTCATCTGCCTGGCTTGTAAACCCCTCCAGGGATGGGGACTCCACTACCTCCCCGGCAGCCTCTCATGGTACCCAAGAACCCTTTAGGGGAAGAAACTTATCCTGATGTCTAATCTGAACCTGCCCTGGCGGAGCTTGAGGCCATTCCCTCTCATCCCATCCCCTGTCACCTGGGAGAAGAGAACAGCATCCACCTCCCTCCAACCTCCCTTTCAGGAGATGTAGAGAGTGATGAGGTCTCCCCTCAGCCGAGCGGGGCCGAAGGGAGCCGAAAGGAGCCGAGCGGGGCCGACGGGAGCCGAGCGGAGCCGACGGGAGCCGACGGGAGCCGAGCGGAGCCGACGGGAGCCGAGCGGCGCCGACGGGAGCCGAGCGGCGCCGACGGGAGCCGAAGGGAGCCGAAGGGAGCCGAAGGGAGCCGAAGGGAGCCGAAGGGAGCCGAAGGGAGCCGAAGGGAGCCGCTCCGCTGCGTGCGGGCCGGCGGGCGCCGCCGGCGCTGTCCGTCAGTCCCGCCGTCCGTCTGTCCCGCAGCCCCGCGATGCGAGAGCGATGAGAGCAGCTCCCGCGGACGCAGCCCGGCAATGGAGGATGATTTGTTCCAGCTCAGGCAGCTGCCGTGAGTCGCGCTCCGCGTCCCGCCGGGCACCCCCCTCCTCCCCCTCAGGCTCCGGCGGGGACCCCGCGTTATGTAAAACCCCTCCAGCTGGGTTTGAGGCGGGCTGGAAGGCGGTAGGGGTGAAGGATAAAGCCCTGGGGATGCTGAAACTGTCAGTAACGCCGTGGCAGGGAAGGCGTCTCGGCGCTGCGAAGCCACTGCGGCTCGGAGCCCTTCTGCACGGGGCCCCCCTCCCCTCCTTCTCCCTCCTTCTCCCTCCTCTCCCCTCCTTCTCCCTCCCTCTCCCCTCCTTCTCCCTCCCTCTCCCCTCCTCTCTCCTCCTTCTCCCTCCTCTCCCCTCCCTCTCCCCTCCCTCTCCCCTCCCTCTCCCCTCCTTCTCCCCTCCTTCTCCCCTCCTTCTCCCCTCCTTCTCCCTCCTTCTCCCTCCTCTCCCCTCCTTCTCCCTCCTCTCCCTCCTTCTCCCTCCTTCTCCCTCCTCTCCCCTCCTCTCCCCTCCTCTCCCCTCCTTCTCCCTCCTTCTCCCTCCTCTCCCCTCCTCTCCCCTCCTCTCCCCTCCTCTCCCCTCCTCTCCCCTCCTCTCCCCTCCTTCTCCCTCCTCTCCTCTTCCCTCCTTCTCCCTTCTTTCCTTTACAAACAAGTGCATTTCTCCTCCTGCTCCCTCACCAGGTGCTTTGAAACATTCCTGTTGATAAACCATTGACTCTAAATAAATGCTTGCAGCTAATTTCAATATTAATGAGCTCGTGTCATTGCAGAGCAACCTGTCCCATGACATCCCTAGTAAGGTGGGAAGATGGGCACAAGCTCTAGTTATTTTCACATACTTAGTTGAGATGCACTCAGCTTGTCAGTGAAAAGAATAGAACAGGATTTCATTAGGCCATTCCCCCCCTTTTTAATAAAAAAAACCCAAACAAACCAAACCACTGAAAAATATCCTAAAGTACCTCTCAGCTTAGGTGTAATTTGCCTTCTCTGGTGCTGTGAGGTCTTGCAAACAAATGCAGTTCTCTGAGATGTCTCAGCTGCTTAGAATTCTGCAAGGATGGAAGAGCAAATATCACTGTGGTTTGGTTTTTTTCTTCATTTGCATCAATTTGTTTTGTAAGTTCTTAAGTGCTAAACATATCATTTTATTTTCTGGCGTGAGGAATGTGTCCAGATAGCTCTGTGTTTAGATTGTCATCATAGTATTTACAGTTTGCAGCTCAGTCACTGCCTTTGCATTGTGTCTGAAGCTATCATCTCAAAAATGGTCAGTTCTGAAAGTCTGCTTCAATAAATACTACAAAATAAGAAACAGTACTACAGGGGGTTGTGATCAGGTACTTGAAAGTCAGGAAGGTTTTTCTTGGCATGTTTATTTTGCTTGGAGGTGTTCAAGGCCAGGTTGGATGGGGCTTGGAGCCCCTGATCCAGTGGGAGGTGTCCCTGCCCATGGCAGGTGAGGGACTAGATGGGCTTTGAGGTCCCTTCCAACCCAAACCATTCTGGGATTAAGCTGAAGTTCAAGAGGCTCTCTCTGCATCTTTGTTGTAGAACTAAAAAGTTCAAGTGTTGGAAGTCAAAAAAGGTCATAGAACGACTAATTTCACCTGTTTCCAAAAAACTCCTTCATTAAAGTCCCAGAAATTGTCCGTTGCCAAGGGGAAAGTTACATGGATACTGCAGGTAAAGTGAAGAAAGCTTGAGGAAACTGCGACATTAATTATGGTAGATCTGTTTCAAAATTTCGTTTGGTCACAGGAAACTTAACTGATGGAAAACAGGCCCCCTGTATAGACATGAAGCACTGCACTCCAACCAAAACATGGATATTGTGTACATTTAACAAAGTTCTCTTCCCATGTCTTACTCTCTCTGTGCTGCAGAGATGAGGCAATTATCGCTCAGCTGGTGCCTGAAATGGTATAAAATACAGAAATGATATAAAATACAGACAGCTGGGAGCAGGACACTGATGTGACCGTGATCGTCTTGTACAGCAGGGCTGTAGCTGGCAGGCAGGGATGCTCCTCAGGCTTGGCATGAACTTAAGTATCCTTTGATTCACTTTCTTATTCTGTCCCACCTCGTTACCGAAGAGATTCCCAAAGTTGCACGGATAACCAAGTACTGGAAATCAAATAGGTTATTAAAATGCAGCTATTTCAATAATAACATAATATTAAAGACTCTTCCAGAATGGAAGAAAATCACTGAATTTACTGAATTATCTTGCAAATCCTACTTCATTAAGTAATCTTTAAAAATCTGACAAGTTTCAGGACTTCTGCTTCTCCTAAGACACAAATCATTCCTGTGAAAGCAATGTGGAAAACTGAATTTGGGTTCTTCCTGCAAGGACAAAACACCTGCAATTCAATGACACAGCTATGTCTAATTCATAATAGATGTCAAGGTATTCAAAACATGGCTATTATTAAAAATATATAATTTCATCATATTTTTACCACCTGTATGTTTTTATAATTTCCTGTGTTAGCTCATTAACAGCCTCTTTCTAGAAAAAATAATGACTACATCACATAACAATGTATCTGCAGTTTTTCCAAAGCTAAGTAGCAACCAACAGGATGCCAGTTCTAAAAGCAGATACAAGTAGAAGTCACAGCGTTCTCTGTGAATGTGAGATGGAGACAGGAGGGTGGGGAGAAACCTGGCTGCTCTTTGAGCAAATAGGGCTTCAAACACAGCTTCAACATGGAAAAGACCCACCAAAGTATTGATCCTTGTTTCTGTGTTCTCAGGGTGGTCAAGTTTCGCCGCACTGGGGAAAGTTCGAGGTCGGATGAAGACGTCATCTCAGGAGAACATGAAATTCAGATTGAGGGTGTTCGGACAGAGCTAGAGCCTGTTGAACTGGAGGATGGAGCTGCAGTGCCAAAAGAATTTGCCAACCCAACTGATGGTGAGTAGGTTTCTTGTTTAGGGATCGGAACGAGATGGTCTTTAAGGTCCCTTCCAACCCAAACTATTCTATGATTCCCGTGAGGAGAAAGGTGTGACCTCCTCACTTCAGTCGTGTTGCAACCAGGCAGAGTACATTGGCTTTAGAGAAGTTAAAAGATCCCCAGATAAAGAAGGAAACAGTAACTCAGGCAAAATCCGTTACATCTAGAAGTCATGATTTAGCTGCCTTGGTCCTGAGGGATGCTTTATGTGTTTGTTTTTATATTACCAGTAGTAGACCCTTTCAAGGAGTTGTGCATCCAGTTGTCACCACCTCCTTCATACAGGAGGCTTGACTTTATTTCCTTTAGCAGTGATCAGTGCTCCTAAAACATTGCCAAGTTTACAGGAGCAGTTACACGTGGCTCCCCTTCAAGTCTGACTTGAAGCCTCTGCAGTGTTCCCGTCTTCTCCTTGCTTAGAGGACAAGAGGGACGGAATAACACACATCCCAGCCTCTGCTTTCTGCCCAGCAGAGAAGTGCTGACTGCCCTGGAGGCAACACTCGCTTAGGAGATATGAGAAGAGTTGTTTTTGTCTTAGCACAAGGCATACTAACATTGTGCAGGATGATTATTTTCTCAGGGACTTATTTATTGTCGTGTTGATGCAATGGGAAGCCAGAATACCATGGAGTGAGCTCAGCGAGGTTCTAAGAGTTGGTGCATCAGAGCAAGTCTGCAGATAGATGTAGAATTTCAGTTGGCACGTCGCCCACAAACGTGCCAGCGATGCGACAACCCAGCATGCAGAGTTTCAGAGCTCCCATCAACTGCCTGGGTTGAAGTCACAAACGGAGGTCTTGGGACATCTCTGCTTTGTTTTATCAATTGGATTTTGTTTGATTTCCTTTTGGTTTGTGTTTTTGGCTTTGGCTTTGGCTTTGTGGGAACCTCTGACACTTAGCTAGATGAAGCTTTTCTGCGGCCAAAGTACTTTTGAAACTGCTGGACGTGTTAAAACTTGGAGACTTATATTGATTTAAACAACCTGCATATCAAAATGTATTTTTGTTGTGTATTTCATTTTGCACTGGAGCCAAGGATTTAAGATATCTCAGCTTCTTCTGATAGAACAAAATAATGAGGTCATGACAATATGTGGGAAACAAGAACCATCAGCACTTTTAATAGAAATATGTTTTAGGATCTAGCTGTCTTGGACAAATTCTTGGTTCAAATAATTACAGTGTGACTCTCCATGCAATGAAATGTTCTTCTGTCCTTCCCATCCCTTGTGTGGTGTTGCTGTGTTGAACAGCTCATGTACTTCTCACCAGAAGAAGCTGCAATTCAGCAGCTGGTGGAGTCACTCCCTGGAGTCATTGGTGCTACGCTGATTTACTTCTAAGTGAATAAAATATTCTAGGCAGATTTAGAATTATTTTTGCTTTAGCACAGTTGCTGAAGAACACAGAGATTCTCTGGAGTAGGAACTGTGTACAAGCAAAGTAGCTCTCTGTGAGGCATTTTAGACCTCAGTAGATTACCCTGTTAATAATTGCATTCAGAGAAAATGTTGTCTCAAGGGATGGCTCTTACCAGAAAAGGAATACTCTTCTGCACTAGAATTGTTTTCTTTCTAGATACTTTCATGGTGGAAGATGCGGTGGAAGCCATTGGATTTGGAAAGTTCCAGTGGAAGCTGTCTGTTGTGACTGGATTAGCATGGGCAAGTAATTGTTATCAAGGTCACTTGCATGATCATCGGTTAGAGAATCTCAAATAATGAAGCCGCTGTCTGTTGGCAAAAAGTCTCTGAGCAGATAATTGTACAATAAAGAAGGAATTCTACTTGAAATTCTGAAATGAGAGCTGGACTCAAACTTGTTATTTGGGGGCAATGAATAATACTGATTTCTCTGTCACTGAAGTTCTTATAAATCAGGGTCTGAAAAATCATTTTGATTCTCTGTTTCTGAATGTGTTTCAGATGGGAAGGGTGCTAGACTAGTCCTGCAGAAGCGGATCTCAGTTTTCATGCAGTAATTTTACTACATTCATTCCATTGGCTACAACCTGGTTTCTGTACTAATCAGTGTTATTGTAATCTCAGTTTCAAGTGAACAGCAACCCAGTACTTCCAGTTGTAACCTTGATATCAAGAACAGAAAGCCAGGCTTTGTTTTCCCCTTTCTGCTGTTTCTGAATCACTAGATGTTATATCTAGTGTGGTATACGTTAGGGTAATGATATTGTCCATGTGTAAGGTTATGATCTGTAAGGTTAGGAAGTATGTCCTAAATCAGTAGTGCAATTTGGTTTAGAGATGATGAATCAATGTATTTGATACATATTTGGTAGTGGTGTATGAGAGGGAAAGGAGTAAGTTATAAAGTGATAAACAGTTCTGACTGAGTCTGAGTGTAGTGGAGTTGAAACCTCATCCATGTAATAGGAAATACGGAGGTGAATGAAGCTGGATGACTGGCCAGACAAGCCTTCTCGAAATCACTCACCAATAACTTTTGATTTAGCTCTTTGAATCTCTTTGACAGTGTTAGTAAACATTATAACAACCAGAAATCCTTTTAAAAGTGCACCTCTTGCCTTTTTCCTCCTACACTGTGTATGCCCACTGTCCCTTGCAAACAGAACTGCTTTCTTTCACCCATAGCACGGAGCAAAACCAAGGTTAAATGTCAAGAAGGTTTATTATTGACTGCTATGACAATCTAATTTTCAGGCAGTTATTTACTTCTGTGTCTTTTCTTTTACCTTTCTAGATGGCAGATGCTATGGAAATGATGATTTTAAGTATCCTAGCTCCTCAGCTTCATTGTGAGTGGCGATTACCAAGCTGGCAGGTTGCATTGCTCACATCGGTAGGAAAAATAACTGACAGCTCCTGTATTCTGTAAGGTTTTTCCACTCATTGTTATTCAGGCATTATGCTTTATATTCCCAAAATTAAATCTCTTCCTGGCCTTTGCAGATTGCCTTTGGTTCCAAAGAATATAAGTGTCTTTTTAAAAGCCAGAGCTTGAAGAAATGAAACTCAGTGAGAACTGAGGAAATTTTTCAAGTTTCAGGTTCAAAGTTTCATGTAATTTCCAGGAAAATCTACAAATTGACTCAAACTCATCCTAAAATTCAAACCATTTAATAAATAGAAAAAAAAAGAATTGGTTATTTTTTACTATCTTACTTGAAAATCTTTCTTACTCAGCATATTTAAGCTCCCTTGTACATAGACAGACTGGGAGCCCCAAGAGAGAGCAAGAAATCACTTTTCAAAGTGAATCATGCAGTGATCTTTGCAAGCGGAGCTCTTACGATGCCACCTCTAAGTGTGGTGCTATGGTGCTGGAAACATTTAATTCCTTTAGGGGTAAGAAAATTAGTTTTGGGACCCTTCTCTCAGCATATACCACTGTTGAATGGCACACACTTTGAACTCCTACATTTCCTTTTCGTTTAGCTCTTGATGGCATGTTTGTGCTTGTGTAAATTGGTCAAAATGCTCAGTAGATTTCAGTCAGTTAAGGTCATGTCCTTTCCGCTACCTGACTGCAGCCGGCCCCTCTGAAGGAGGGTCTTGTTCCTCCTTTCAGTTCACCACAATTTTATTCTTGGTGAGCAATATTGGAAGGAGAAGAGTCAGTGGACATGAGATAAAAGCTGTGGCAGACAGAACTGCTTCTTCACCCTCTTATTGCTAGAGTATGCACTTCTATTTCAAACAAAACTCCTATGGTTTTAATGCGCTCGTGGGGAAAACATGCTTGGGTTTTGCCTTTAGCTTCACTGAGCAGGAATAATTTCTGTCTACAGAATAAACCGTATTTTTTGGTGTCACCTCTGAAAAGGGTAAAATACGTTTTCTTTGACACCTCAGTCTTTTCTCAGGCTTCTCTAAAGTTGTAAGATCTAATTTTATCTCCATTCAAATCTGAGACAACCTGCTGAGCATGGCAGTAGGAGGTGAGCTGGCTGAGAACTGCATCAGCACTGGGCATCTCGAGCAGCTGTATCCTGCAGACCTCGAGCAATGCCGATATGTTCATTGGAGCTGGAAAACTCAGCATATTCCAGGGCTTTAACACCAGAGTGCATGTGCTAGTGTCAGAAAGGTTTGTCACTGGATGGATCTTTTAATTGCAAAGCTGACATGAGAAATCAACCTGGAAACAGGACAATGATTTCCATTTAGTGGCAAATTATTCTAAGTGAAAAATCCCACTATATAAATAATAATCTTTAGTAGTCTTAGCTGCAAAGGAACTCTACCCAGAGCACCTGGACATTTTTCTCTATTGTTAAGAGCTGAAATTTCTAGTTTCACTGTGAAATTGTGTCCCCTTTGCTATCGTATGGAAAATTTCACTTGTCTTCTTGTTGAGCGGAAGGTCTTTTTCTGATGTTTCACAGGTAGTATTTGTGGGAATGATGTCCAGCTCCACCCTCTGGGGAAACATTTCAGACCAGTATGGGAGAAAAACGGTAAGTCTTCATCTCCTACTAGAATATAATCTATAAAAACAACAATAACAATAATAATAATATAGTCTCATGAGACCTCCTATGGAGTACTGTGATCATTTCTGGAGTCCTCAGCACAAGAAGGAAGAGTCAGCTATAGAGCAAGTCCAGAGGAGGCCATGAAGATGATCCGAGGGCTGGAGCACCTCCTGTATGAGGACAGGCTGGGAGAGTTGAGGATGTTCAGCCTGGAGAAGAGAAGGCTCTGGGGAGGCCTTAAAGCATCTTCCAGTACTGAAAGGAGCTCCAGGAAAGCTGGGGAGGGGCTCTTGATCAGGGAGGGCAGGGGTAGAATGAAGGCAATGGTTTGAAGATGAAAGAGGGGAGATTGAGATGAGATCTTAGGCAGAAATATTTTGCTGTGAGGGTGGGGAGGCCCTGGCCCAAGTTGCCCAGAGCTGTGGTGGCTGCTCCATCCCTGGAGATGTTCAAGGCCAGGTTGGAATGGGCTTGGAGCCCCTGATCCAGTGGGAGGTGTCCCTGGCTTTAAGGCCCCTTCAACCCAAACCGTTCCCTGATTTTACTATGTCTACAGTGTGGAGGTTTCAGTGCGTGATGCTCACAAGTGTCATAATCTGCATGTATGAAGCAGGATTAAGCAGAGCCGGAATTGACCTCCCATGGAATAAAAGGAGTTTGTGGCTCTACTTCACATTTTATTAGTTTGTTTTACAGCATAGACTTTCTTTTCCTCATGTGTGTTTGTAACACACAGGGCCTAAAGATCAGCGTGTTGTGGACGCTCTATTATGGGATCCTCAGTGGTTTTGCACCAGTGTATGGCTGGATCCTGGTGCTGAGGGGCCTGGTGGGCTTTGGCATTGGAGGAGTGCCCCAGTCGTAAGTAAATATTCACAAGTCCAAACTTTCTCTTTTCTATTTATTTTTAAACGATTATGTCAAACTGAATTCATAACTCTGTTCAGATGTCCCAAACCTATTTTTCTCCTAAGTATTTTGGAAATAATGCATTAAACTCCGTAAAGGCTTTGGTGATCTAAAGCTTTCAAGGCCAGGTTGGATGGGGCTTGGAGCCTCTGATCCAGTGGGAGGTGTCCCTGCCCACGGCAGAGGGTTAGAACTGGATGGGCTTTGAGGTCCCTTCCAACCCGAACCATTCCATGATTGTGTGATTCTAAGGTACCTCGCACATCACTGAGGTGAATCAGATTTGCAATGACTTCTGTGTGATCAAGCTGGGTACCCAGAGGTGACATGTTATGTGCCTTATGTTCTTTTAAACTTCTCTCATTTCCTCAGGTAAACTATGATGAAAATGAGAGGGGCAGAGAGCCCCCCTAGCAGTGGGTAAAACAGAGCAGGCAGGATTTTGTAGCTGTGCCTAGAACTTTCATGTCTGAACCTGAGTTGGAATTGCAAAACAACACAGTCCAGACCTGGAGCGCTGAAGGGATCTTGGTGACCTGGACACATTCCTAATAGGAAGGCAGCATCTCTGTGACTGTGTCATTCCTTTCACGCTGAAGAAGAGGATATCAAAATTTTCCACCTGGAATAAATAACTCTGCTCTAGGCTTTTAATTTTAAACATAGAGGGAAGAGTATAGCCGTTCTCTCTCCGTATAGTCTTTTATCCTTATTAATAATTGATATTTTGCCCCACAGAGGTGCTATTTCGGAGTAATCAGAGTCTAACTTTGATTCATGGCTCATAGACTTTTCACAAGGCAAGTCGATATCCTGTCTCTTCTATTGCCATTCCCAGATAAAAGATTCAGAGCTGAGATGGAACAGCACGGTGTTATTAATTTGATTTTACTGCTCTCCTGCCCACCCCTAGAAGCTGCGCAGAAGTGCGTGTGTGAAAAGGGGCAGTCCGTAGCCTGCTGGGTATTGAGGCAGTTGCTGCCATGCCACCCCCTCTGAGCACAGCTGGAAGGAGGCAGGAGAACAACAAAGACAAAGCTTCAGAGTTAATAATGCCTTGTGCCACAAACAAATATTAATGATGTTCCGCCGAGCCCCAGCGGAACAGCTTCAGCACAGCCAGAGCTTTTACAGAGGGGCAGATAATGCACAAAGGCTCTGGGACTTAATGAAAGACAACGAAGAGCTGCTTACAGAGCTCAGAGTGGATTCCATTGCTGCTGAGCCTGTTACTTGTTCTAACTCTAATAGTAATTCCTGTGACAGAGGAGGAAAGATCTGTGAAGCAGGAAAAGTATCCTTTCCGATATCCTTAAGTAGGTGTTGTGACTTTGAATACGAGTGGCTGGATTCCAATGGAATGGCATGGGTACCTTTGTGGTTTTGCATTCTGTAATGGGTATGAGAGAGATATTTTTGTGGTAGGTGCTGTTAAAAAGAAATCATCGAGCAGTAATAAATTAACTGACTACGGCAGATATTCCTCTCTTCATACGTATGTAGGAGCTACATCATAGAAGCTGTGGCCTCCTCTGGGAATTTTCTGCATGATATTATCTGATGCCGAGTATGACTATTCGTTCTCAGTGCCAACATCCAGACTTGCAAAGATACGGAATGTTCTCTTAAGAAAACAGTTCTGTAAAGCATTAATCAGCTCTTGTTTCCTGCTGTGATATATAGGGGAAATGTAATATATTGCATTGCATAATTTTACTTCCTTCTCCTTTTAATGACTGATTTGATATAACATTGTGTGCAGCTTTGTACTTCAGGGAACTGAGTCCTGGGAAGATACTCAGAAATCAATCCACCGTTTGTTTAGTTAGTAGGGACTTTTGTCCCAAACATCATAGAAAGCCTAAGGAGCTTAGAGGCAGAAACAGGAAGAGTCTATGGAATGCGACCAGAGCAGGAGTGAAAAACAACAAGTCTTACCAGATGGGTTGAAGAAGATGAGAGTGCCTCGACTGGCTGCTGGCCCTTGCATTCATCCTCAGGAGATACGGAGAAGCCGTACCATTAATCTTTGGCACGGTCACAAAACAAAGATTCTGCAGAGTTAAATGATTTCTTTTTGAATTCCCACAATAAAGCTGTGCAGATTATTTTATAACAGTGACAGGATCAGACCATGAAAGTAACCACCTCATGGAGAATTGAGACCTATCAGAGCAGACTGATGTGAAATTCTCTGAGCCAGTTGTAAAGCCCTGAAGAAAGACTTTACCCAGCAAGAGTTTGTGTTGAATGCTGATGGACCACGCTGAAAATAATGTGCATAACGTGTGTCCCAGACCAGAGCAGGGTTGCGGAAACATGTGCATCAAGAACTGCTGTGTTTAGCTAAGAACTATAGGGTTACAAAATCACGCAAACTGAGCAAATTCTGTCATCCCCTGCAGTGGTGAGCCAAAGGGCTTTTGTTCTGATGTAGATACGGGAGTCTGAACCAGTATCCACAGTCCTGCTGCCTCTGAGGGCTAAGAAGAGCTTTGCGTTACTGCTAGGGGTTTGGCAGTTTTAATAAAAGGCAAACAAAGTGTTTGAACCTCTCATTGTGCTTACGTGGCATTTCTCTCAATGTGCTCATCTGACATTTTTCTCTTTTCACTCTTTACAGGGTAACCTTATATGCCGAGTTCCTTCCAATGAAAGCCAGAGCCAAATGCATTTTGTTAATAGAGGTGAGCAGTGTGGCCGTGCCTGCGGGTCCCTAGGGGGACAAATTCTACTGTTGGCTACATCTCTTTGATCCAACTGACTAGGAATCTCAAAAGTAGCTGCAGTCAATCTTGATTGTTCAGGTTAGCGTGGAGTGGAGCTTGGCCCCATACACCAGCACTAGCTAAGGTCCAAAGGCAGCATAAAGCACTCGCGTAACACTCCACTGTTTTTGTTGAATCTGTTTTTCTGCAGATTAACTTGTATCCTGTGCCTAGGTTAGTCCTGTTAACACAAGGTGAGGGGAGCATTTGGGTGTCAGCTAATTTCAGGGTGAAATTAATCTACGACTCAGTAATTGAGAGTGGAGAACAGACTGTTCAGTAAATGCAGGACTAAATTCAGCTCCCCATATTCAATCCAAACGTATAGAAGTCACAGAGAGCAGAGTTTTTCCCCATAAATGCTTTGAGGCAAAAATTGCTGCCTTCTAATGGATGAAGGGTCAGAAGAGTGCTGTTACTCGCCTGCATCAGTCAGTTTGGAGGAAACTTCCTTGTGGAAAACCTCACCAACCTTTGCTTCTCAATGCAAAACGAGTCTTCTAAGATATCTGCTGGCTGGTCCTACGTTCCATTGGTTAGTCTTTCATAAATAGAGTTCAGTAGATGAATTACTCCTTTCTGTATCGCTTTTGTTCTGCCACAGTTTGACTGCCTCTGGGCATTAAATAACGAGCTAAGTGGAACTACTCTATGATTCCATGATTTGCAATGTCTCTGGCACTTCTCTCTCCAGCTATCCCTAGAGAGCACGTCTTGGAATGTTGCAAAGAAAGAGGCCCTAAGAGCACCCTTATTCTCATTCGTGACTGTTTCTTTTCCCTTTGGCAGGTCTTTTGGGCCATTGGGACTGTGTTTGAAGTCCTTCTAGCAGTGTTGGTGATGCCCACTCTAGGCTGGCGGTGGCTTCTCATTCTTTCTGCCCTCCCGCTTTTGCTCTTCGCTGTCCTGTGTTTTGTAGGTATTCTTTCCTAGATGAATGCATGTTCCATCAATCTGCCACTCTGCTAGCTCATTCTGTTACCCGATTGAAGGAAATAGTGACTGTTTTGAACTCTCTGTTGGTGTCTTCTTTGAAACATAGGAAATAATGACAAAAATGCTGTTGTTTCAACAGGGTGCTGGTAAAAACATTCTAGCGAGAGCCGTGTTTATGTGACTAATTGCTCAAGGATGAGGGCAGGCTGGAATTCTGTGAAACCAAATCAAGCCTGGAAATGTCTCTAATTTAATGACTTTTGTTCAGCTAAGCTCAGTGGAATCAACATTTTATTAAAAGATGTTATTTCTCTGATTGCTGTTTAGATTATTAAATCATTTTGCCAAAATCGTACCTTTTATAATTACTGTGCTTTTAAAAATCCCACCCAAATCAAGGGTAAAATCTGCATAGGGCAGGTCAGATTCCAAAATAAAACATCTATGAGTTAAAGCTGAGTTTCATTGCACTGTTAAGAATGTTTTTGCCAATCACTCAGTCTCCTCAAAGATGTGGGTCCTTGTCAGGTTGTTACAAGCTCCTATTCCTTAGTCAATGTCATTGTTTTTCAGCAATATCTGCAGTTATACAGATGCTAACCTGCTGGTTCTTAAAAAGGAGCTTAAAAATGTGTATTTTGGTATGCCCAGAGAATCTTGTTATCTGCCCTGGATGCTTTATCTTCCTTACTGAGAAGGTGTGATGTAAAGAACCTGCAAAAATGTCTTGTGCAACTCAAGAATAAACCCAAGGCAATAGAAGAGGAAGATTTCAGGCTGGAGCTTTGACTTTATGGTGCAAGTGGGGTTCTCTGAACTGTTAAAGATGAGCTCCCTTATCCTTTCCTATGCGAGCAATCTGCTTGACTTGCTGAGTTTCTCACTGTAAGCCCCTGAAGAGAATACTCAGTTGGTTTATTGCTGTGTTTTTGACATCACTATGTGTGTGATCTGCTTTTCTCTCTTAGTGGCTGCCTGAGAGTGCCAGGTATGATGTATTATCTGGAAATCAAGAAAAAGCAATTGCCACTTTGAAGCGGATAGCAACAGAAAATGGAGCTCCGATGCCTCTGGGAAAATTGATTATTTCCAGACAGGTATGTACAGGGAACAGGCACATTAATAATATGGGATGCAATGAAACTGTGCCGCATTCATATGTATTTTTATAAGCAAATAATCAATGTTAAGTTTAATTTTAATGTCTCAACGAGTAATAAAAAAGTGAGATGATCGTACATGCCTCATTCAGTGAGAAAGTGTTAGCTTCTCACTTGTATTTACATTAAAATCCTGAAAAGGACCTTTACAGTGGGCTTTAATGTTATTTAACCTCACTCTAAGAGCCTATTATTAAAATCAAGCCTCGAGGCTACCGAAGAACACAGCTCAGAACTCATGAGACAAGATGGAATTTGACTCTAACTGTACCTAATTTTTAATCTAATCTTGATATTCTGGTGGGGGAAACCTGCAAGCTCCTGTTCGGTCCTAATGTGTGGAGTAATTCAAGCTCTTCCGAGCTGTGTGTTTTCTGCATGAGTTGCAATGGATTTTTTTTAATTTCAGCTTTATTTGGCCAACTTTTCAGCACCCCTCTCAACGTGTAAAGCAGCTCTGCATTTACAGAGCAGAAAGGGGATTTTTCTAAGAAAAGAAAGTTGCCATGTAGCTAGCAAGGAGGAACAGAGAGGGAGACCCATAGGTTTGAAAAACAGCAAAATTGTGAAGCTAGGCAGGAGCCTGTTGGCAACAACAGCATCTCACTAATCACAGACGGTGGTTTGAAGGTCTGAATCAGTGAGAATTGGAGCTCTTGTGCCTTTCTCGAGTGTTTGGTGCAATCAGGGTGATTTTCACGTGCTGCGCAGGAACGCTTTGCAAGTTTTGGATGGTTTTGTTTTCAGGGTGGGATGGGAAAGTACTTTTCCTGAACCACAAGTTTGTAGGCTGAGCCCTCCACTCTCCATCTCTCTAAGAATCACTCAGTTTACAAGGGGTCTCCTTGCAGGAGGGTGCTTGCAGTTCCCAGGTGCCTTACCCTGGGTTGTTGTGACAGGTTCTCACCTCCCTGTGGAGGAGCAGTGTGCCCTTTGCATGAAGTGGGTTTGATAACCATGTGCTCCTGGAGAATTCCCCTCAGCAGAGTAATTCTTTATTTGGATCCCAGCTCCCGTGTGGCTCCTACAGCCCAAAGAGCCCTCAGCTGAAGCCACATGCTCATCCTGAGATCTTGTATGTAGCCCTGTGCATTGCATTGTCCTTTGCCACCATGCATCCTCCAGTCCAGGACCAGTGAGTGCCCTGATTATCTGACTTCCTCTTGTTTTCAACAGGAAGACCGAGGAAAAATGAGGGACCTTTTTACGCCCCATTTTAGATGGACCACATTGTTACTCTGGTTTATATGGTAAGAGAAAAATATAAATGGCTTGATGCCAGCATGATTCTAAATGGTTTTTAATGGAGGTATTTTACAGGATCACTAAAATACAGCAACTTCCTCCTCAAAAAAACCCCCAACCTGTATTGATTTGTAATTTATTAAACCATCCAATTGCTAGAATTCTCAATCTAATTGCCCTTTCATTTTCTAAATGTTGATAGGAAATAGCTTTGAGGTACTACTTAGTGGAAATCCTCACACAGTGGGCTCAGGTTTGATTCATGCTGTTTACTGTAGGTTTGACCAGCTGAGACTTCCTCTCTCATTTTCTTCCTTTCAGGTTTTCCAATGCTTTTTCATATTATGGGTTAGTTTTATTAACTACAGAGTTCTTCCAAGCAGGAGATGTCTGCAGCAGTGAGTACTAGTCCATCTTTTCTTTTTAAATATACCCTGTTAGGTAGTGGAATATCTTTTGTTAGCTTGCCTTCTGCTGTTAGTTTGGAAAGGACTGTGGCTGCCAGCCTGAATTTTAATGCATCTACATAAAATTGCTTATTTTAAACATTTTTGATAGACCATTCCTTGTTTCCTGCACAATACAGAGAGGTCCTGCAGTGTCTTTGAGCTCAAAATGTAAAACAGCAAGACAGCCTTCAAGGGAGACCTGTTAGAAAAAGTGTCTGTTCATCTTGAGAAAAAAGTGATTGAATAAATGTAAGTTTCCAGATTTGTCAGGCCTGATTATTAGTTCTGAGATAGGGAGAACTGCTGCTGTCATGGAGCTCTCAGGTTCTCAGTTTGAGAAAACCTGCTGAGAAAAACAATGGTGGGAATCCATCGCCCTTTTTGTTTCAGATTTTTGTGTTTAAAAAAAAAAAAGAGGCTTGAAAAATTTGATTCCCCAGGGGAGACATGATTGCATTCAGAACACTTGTAATTAGTGCAAACTGCTTGGTAGCTGGAAAATTATAGAAAGAAGATTGGTAGCACTGAGAGAAGAGACAGATCCCAAGCTTGTACAGGAGTGCATTAGCTATTTGAGAGTTTCAGCTCTGGTTAACCTCTACAAAGGAGCCAGCATTTAAAAATACTTGTTTTTACAAAGACACAGGATGATTCAGTTTTCTCAAAGAATCAATGAAGTGTCAGTATCCGAGTTTGTGCAGGGAGGAACTACATTATTGTTCTTAATTCTCTTCACTGTCATAAGCCCTGGACTGAAAAACCTAAGCCTGTACAGCTGATAAGGAAGTGTAACTTTCATTTTGATAGTGATGGTTGCAGAGGTAAGACATCCTGCCACAAAGAAGATGATAAACTGTTTGGTTTCAGCTGTATCTTCCAGGTAGAACATACCTGCTGTGCAGCAGGGCCTTTTCAGTAGATCCTTTTGAGCTGTTTCAGCAGTGCAAGCAATAAAGGCATAGCACGAGTAAAGGAAGATAAGCAAGGAAGAGATTACTTAAAATAGATGGAATATTCGCGTTTTTATTTTGTCCTCCCACAGTATCCAGTAGAAGGCAAGAAGTTAAAGCAAAGTGTAGCCTGACCTGTGAGTACCTGACAGAGGAAGACTACACTGATCTGCTCTGGACAACCCTGTCCGAGTTCCCTGGTAAGGGGCAATAAGAAGCACCAGTTCCTCACTGCCGGTGGCTCAGTGTGAGTGAAATGAGCTCTTCTGTCTGCTCTAGTGCCTATGGATTTCCCACAGCACTGGAGCTCCTTGCTTGCGCTACTTGATGTACACACAGTAGCTGGAGCTCTCTTCACTGCCCTTGTGATCACTACAGATAAAATTGCTACTAATTGCTTTGCGAAGCTATAATGACCTGTCTGACTATGGATTCTATCCAACCAACCTATTAGGCATTCTGAGGAAGAGTAACAATTAAATCAAAGGGGCAGAACCACTTGAACTTTTATCCATAAATGGCTTTCCAGAACTATTTTAAAAGGTTCATGGGTGTAGTGAATCAATGGAGAACTCTGTGTCCGGCCTCAGTCATGAATTTCAGTGAATTTTAATGAACAGTCTGACGTGGAACGAGCAGGATAGTGTGTAATAGTGATTGTTTAGATGATCTCTCGGTGTTAATCTGTGAAACAGTACTGTGAGGCAGTGGTCAGGTTATTTCCACTGCTCTAGATTATAGTTTCAGGGACAAACACTCAAGAAGAAGCCGTTTGATTGATGAAGTTTTAAGTCTATGACTGATAAACATGCATAGTTGCTACCTGAGAGGAGGACTGTCCCATGTAAGAGTCATTCTGGCAAGGATGTCAGCGTGCAGTGGTCAGAAAAGAGAATATAGACTCTTGGACTGATGCTATAGCAGAAAGGACTGATTTGATCCTGACACATACCAAGGTAGGAGTAAGAAATATTAACAGCAATACCTGGCAACTCTGATGCTTGAATAATCCCCTCATTTGCAATACGTTGGCTTTTAAAAAGATCTGGATAAGAGAAAATACTTAACATTGTGAGGCTTAGAGCTTGAACTCCTTCCTTTGTCAAAGAGCAGGTGAGAAATAATTTGATAGCAGCTTATAAATAACACAATGGAAAGAAAATATTAAGTTCTAAAGAGCCCTTAAATCCAGCAGTGGGAAGATTAGCAGGAAACAGCCGTCAGAAGTGGAGCAGCAGATATTCCAGTGAGACAGGAGGCAGGCTTTTTAACATTCACATGGGTAACCACTGCAATAATCAGTAGTTAACAGATGTGCAGAGCAGTGGGACTGTGAACACTAAGCAAGATTCACCAGCTGGGATGCAAAGCTTCTGTTTTCGGGTGGCACCAATGGCTGGGGCAATCCATTCCACGCCCCTGCCTGATGCCTCTGCCAGCCAAGTATTTTAAAGAAAGAAAGAACAGAATTTCAAATCTAAATAACCCAGCCTATGTTAAAAGCTAGCTGCTGCTGCTGCTCCACCTTTGCTCAGTTCCCAACAGTCAACTTGTCTCCTTCCACAGGTGTATTAGTAACACTATGGATTATCGATCGGATAGGCCGCAAGAAAACCATGGCCCTGTCCTTTCTTGTCTTCTCATTTTGCAGTCTTCTGCTGTTTCTCTGTGTTGGAAGGTAAGTGAAACACGGTGAACAACTGGTATATCTGATTCATCCACCTTCTGTCTTGATTACAGCAGGAGAACTGAAAGTGATGGTTTGAAAAGCCATGAGATGGTCTTGCTCAGCTGGAGGAAGAATTAAGGACGGTGTTAGGTTTTCTCACCCAAGTTTATAAGGAAACTAAGAGAAGCAGGAGAGGAGAAATCTTTTGCTATTATCTTGTGGACAGAGGTTCGGGTCTTTTAAACAGGAAGGCAGCACTCTCGTTTTGTTCTCATGTGTGCCATTGTTTTCTTAGCACCATTCATAATGTGGAATATATTTTTCTTATTTAGATAAGCTTTGGCGTTTACTGCTTATTTCAATAAGCCACAGCTGTCAGTTGGAAGGAATGCAGTTAGAAAGCTGATGTGATTGTGGGAATGCAGATTGTTTGGCATCATTGTTGTATTAAAGGTCCAGAAAAAATACCAAGTGTTCATTAAAAAAACAAAAGGAATCGTTCTGACAGATTTAGCATTTTTATTGCACTTGCCTCCAGGTTAAACAAACAGATTGTACAGAACAATCCCAAACACTGCTCTCCTTTTTATTCCCACAGAAATGTTCTTACTGTGCTGCTCTTCATTGCAAGAGCTTTTATTTCAGGAGGATTTCAGGCTGCTTATGTTTACACTCCTGAGGTAAGGTGATTGTTTTTATAATGAGAACATTTAAGGGGAGTGAGAACATGGTGGGAGCATCATTTTTATGACCTCTTCACAGTGGGCTTTACACCAGATATGAGTTGATGATCTCATTCTCGTTGTCTAATAGAACTTGCTGTAGTACCGCTTATTAATCTCTATTGCTTTAGGAGGCTGGAGGGACAAGAACTTCCCACTAGCATTAACGAGCTTATACTTTGTTGACAGGTTTATCCGACAGCCACGCGTGCTTTGGGGCTGGGAACATGCAGTGGGATGGCCAGAGTGGGAGCCCTCATAACCCCATTCATTGCACAGGTAAAATTCCTTCTCCTTCTGAGACTGTGGGTACAGGAAGGTGGTGGAGAAGCTGGGCCAAGCGAAGGGCGATCAGTGCATGATGTGCTGGAGGAGGGTGGTTGTTGCCTGCTCCTTCAGGAGACTTCAGGCTCAATCTCTGAATTTAACTCATGATCCAGAGCTCCATATGTTGGTGGATAAATCACCAAGAAGCAGGTTGCTGGATGGGTATAAGGACATCCAGAAATGGGGTTTGTGAGAAGCAGGAAGTTCTGCGAGTGGTGCAATACCACCTTTCTCTTCAAACCCCAGGCTGAAGTCCTGGAGGCTACAAACCTTCAAGGTACATGGAAAGTGCTGGACAGGGAGGTTGGTAGCCCTAGGCTCCACCGGGACAGGACTCAGAACTGCATCAGAAGCACCTGGCTCTGCAGATGGACAGGGAGAAAACTTGTGATTTTAACTCCTGTCTGATAGAGAAGGGCAGCAACACCTCACGGTACTTATAATCCAGACTGTTGTCAGTGTTTAATAGCTGTGTATAAGCACTAAGGAAAGAAAATACACAGTAATACTGTAATTAACATTTCTACCACTGCAGTAGTATTCGTATTTCTTTCTGTGGTAAGGCTCAGGGATGCTATTTTGTATTTTCTGCCTTTTTTCTGCAGGTGATGTTGGAATCTTCAGTCTATTTAACGCTGGTGGTTTACAGTGGATGCTGCCTCCTGGCTGCGGTGGCTTCCTGCTTCTTGCCCATCGAAACAAAAGGTCGTGGTTTACAGGAGTCCAGCCACAAAGAATGGGGACAGGAGATGGTTGGGAGAGGATCTCATTCCCCAGGTGGCACCAGGTCAAACTCTGGATCCCAGGAATGAGGGGACATGAAAACCTGCTGAAAGAATGGATGATATGAGCAAGATCACAAACAATCCAACCCTGAAGCTTAGAAAGCTGACCATACCGTCACTGCCAATGTCATGTGTCAAACCGCAGGAACCTTCGGGTTGAACCCAAGCAAATTGTGTCTCTGCTGCTCTTCGCTCACTTTCATAAAAACTTTACGTCTGTATCGAGAGGCATTTGATCCAGATATCATTTGAAGTTTATCAGGAAGGGTTTTTCTTAAGTCCGTTGTGCTTGCATGGTCAGCTATTCAGCTTCAAATGTCCCGTGTCAAGCAAATAGCTAACTGAATGCAACTCAGTATAAGCTGTAAGTAAAATAATGTACTCTTGAAGCCTAAAACCAACAGATTCATATTTATTGTGTACCTGGCATAGCACACGGCGGATTCCATACACTACAGAATAGGGTTTATGAATTAGATGCCTGCCTTGCACTTTTTAACCATCATCAACAACAACAAAATGTGATAATGGTAAACTGACCAATGCTTTCTAGTTCCCTTGCTTATGGGTTCTATTCCTTGAGAATTAATGGCCACCGGTTGCTTGGGAACGATTTTCTGAATGTTTCTCCCACCCAGGACAGGTAGCTTAAGTCAGTGAGGAGTGGCGTTTGTTGCATAGATGGAACCTTGTATAAGAAATGTAAATCCTCACAGTTTGGGGCAGCATTTGCCTTTTCTACCATTCCTGGAATCATTGAGCACTCTGTCTGTGGCTTGGTGAAGACTGCTTCAGCTGTCCTGGTGTCTCTTTGTGTGTGGAGATGCATGCTGTGGTTTTCTGCATGGATCCAGGTATGTTTCCGCTCAATTTGCCTAAGTATGTTCTCGCGATGGTGTAGCCAAAACCTTTGATGAAAATGCCTCAGTTTGGATAACTGCGCGTAGCATTTTGGATGGAGCTGCTTTCAAGTGTCTCCCAAGAGAAGCTGCCCTCCCGACAGCAGGATGGAACTTTTCGATAGCTGCTGATTGTGCATTGACTGTAACATCTCTCTGGTGACGAAGGAATGTATTTGGCATCGTGTCATAAACGAGCGAAAGTCATGGGAAGAGCTGAACTGCAATCATCCTTCGACAAGGAGCTTCACTCCTTCAGATGTTGCTCCTCGAGGCTGATGATCCTGGACTTGTCGGAGAATAGAACAGAGTCCAGTGAGGATAAGTCTGTCTTGTTTGTCAGAAATCTTCACTGTGCAGGAAATGGGGTATCGGCATCCACGGATGTGCAGTGAGGGAAAGCGTAAGGAAGCTGAGACGTGTCTGTCTCATCCATGTCTCAGTTTATTTTCAGGACTCCAGACTGGAACACAGAACCAAATGTAAGTGAGATGGACTAAATGCTAATCACTAGGCTGTGGGAAGCAATACATTTTTATAGTGTGTGTGGTCAGTCGTCTCACATAAACATAGGTTAGTGTGCAACAAGTTTTTGCACAGTAGAATATTTTAAGTATTCTGGGAACCAGGCCCCTTTTCTATGGGGCCAGGATAGGTCACTGAGTCCGCGTTTGGGTGCAATACAAATGAACACAGTTGGGGTTCATCTTTCACTTAGGGTTTCACAGCACTGTAGCGCAGGGTAATGCTCCAAGCCATGTTGGGCTGTTTGTTTATAGCACTGAAGGAACATTACAAGTGGATAATTCCTTAAAGAAACTGAGGAAACTCAGACTGACAAAAAAGGCCAAAGAGGTTATAGATGTTCTGTGCGTGGGTATCTGCTGCTGAGGGAGGTGAACGTTCAGCTGCAATGAAAAACTCCAGCAGCGATTGGTCTGAGCAGGCAAGCTTTCCTTTTCGCAGTAGTAGGAAAAGGCAGTTCATCTCACAGGGGATCCCACTTTTGATGTGGCTGAGGACACAAACGCTGTCTGTTCTGGTGGTTTGGTTACCCCTGTCTCTGCTGTCTTTGTATCCTGTGTGCTCAGTCACCAGCAAGCTCAAGGTCCAGTCCAGATCCCCAGTTAACGGACAGGGCTGTCAGATTGTTTGTTTTCATCTCCTGTGGGGCTGTGGTTGGATCATTCTCCCTAATGCGCTGTGCAACCGGGGTTGCTCAGTGCTGCCTCGAGGTAGGGATGGATGGACTTGTTTCCCTTGCACCGTCCCTCTGGTAGATGGGATGTTGACAGTGAGGAAGCGATTCCTGGATGGGCTTAGATCAGATATTGGAGGGTAGAAAACCTGCTGTGCCTTTGCATAGGATGGAGTGTTGACCTTTAATGACAGTTCTGGCTACCATCTCCTTCCTCCACTCCGGAGCACGTTGTCCACACCTGATGAGGACACATCCAGAGTTCCATGCCTCTCACCAGGTGGGCTCGCCACTAGCTGTGTTTAGATGGTCCCTAGAAGAATTCCATGGGGTGTAAGCCTGCATTAGAGGCAAGAACGAATATACAGTGCGTTAAATCTGTGGCCTGATGTGATGCATCCTTCGTATTTGTCTATCCTGTTAACAGGCTGCCCAGGGAGGCGGTTGAGTCACCTTCCCTGGAGGTGTTTAAGGCACGGGTGGACGAGGTGCTAAGGAGCATGGTTTAGTGACTGATGGGAATGGCTGGACTTGATGATCTAGTGGGTCTCTTCCAACCTGGTTATTCTCTGATTCTATGAATGCCACCGTACAGCCTAGCTGCTGGGTTTGTCTCCTCTTGAGCGCCTCTGGTTAACAGTCTGCTTTTCCAGTGTTAATGTTCACGTATCACTTCATTTTTTTGGAGTTTTTTTTCAGCAGTTTTAAAAGGACTGCGTTGCAATGGCCTTCAAAGCGTGCAGAGTTGTAGGTGAAGTAGATAGATCTCACAGATTTGCACATGTGCTTCAAATAAAGTATTTCCCAGGTAAGGATTTATAGGTAATGCAAAACCTTTTGATGCTGTTGATTAGCTCAGTTTTAATCTGTGACATTTACAGTATTGAAAAAAATCAAAGGGATTTTTTTGCTTTTCACTTTTTAGTAATTCTGCATTGAAAATGTATATAATGATAGAAACGCCAAGACTGGTCCTGCTGAGACAACTTCTCACTTGGGGTCTTTGATTTAAAGACAGCGATGCCTAAAGGTTGATCCAAAGCTCCCTGAAGTCTGGGAGAACCTCCCTTGGACATCTGTGGGCTTTGGATCAGCCGGATAGGGGAGGACAGGTAGGAGCCCGCCACAGCGGATCCCACCACGCCGGCATCAGTAGGAGCTTACTGGGCACTGAAGAAACTGAATTTCAGGTTTTACGGGTCCTTGTGTGTTACAAATAATGGAAGGATGTATTAGATTGTTCACTGGAACACCGAAGAGCATTTGGGTTGATCCACAATAGCCTATAAATAAACACCAGTCATATTTTAATATACAACACCATTGATGTATATAACAAGCTTCCAAAGATTGTTTTCCACACTGACAAGTATTTTTCACTGATGAAGGAATTACTAGAGCTAGTTCATTTAAAACAATCAAGTGAGATAATTTTGAATTCAAATCGAGAGCAAACAGAACTGTGGGGTTCAGAGATTTGCTAACTGTCTGAGATATTAATGTGCAAAGCTGTTGTGGGAAAAATAATTCTCCAAGTGTGCTTTGCTGGAATGATTTATTATTCCTAAATGCTTGCCGAAAGAACATTGAATGTTTTCCTGTGTTTGAATGTACAGTTTCTAAGCTGGATACGTTTTAATGTTTCAAAACTTTGTGTATTTCGAGCTTGTTGTAAAATACTCTTTTCGTTCCTATGTTACTGATGTGACATTGGATAGTTTAATTCCACACTAGATATTTTATGTTAAACAAATAAATAGTTTTTTCAGTAAAAATGCTTTCAGCTGTTCTGTGGGACTTGGGTGAAGGGTCAGTAACTTTATCATTGTCTCAGTGTCCCAAGATTTGAGATAAATGCTGCTGCGTGGACTCAGTGGGATGCACGACAGCTCAGCACTTGCAGATCTGACTCGTTTTGTGTGTCCATTCTGTACATCGGACATAAAGAAAAGTCATAAGATTCATGGTCGCATTATAAGTCACCTCATTGATATTTACAGCTAAATATTTTAATTATTTTAGGACCTATAGCTGCTTTTCTTGCATTTAATTCAGTTGAGACTGTAAAAACCAGTCAGTTTTGCTTCTTGCCTGTGGGTGATTTCTAGCCAAGCCTTTAATGCTGATCGCACAGGCGTGTTGGGAGGAGTTGGCTCAGTGTCTGGACTTCAGGGCAGGGAGGGTTCCTTCTATTTATTTACTTTTTAATGTAAACTTTTCTTTTACCTATTTTGTTTTTATAAAATACAATTAAGTGCACCCTGGCTGTGTTCCTCTACCCTTTAGATGATATTCTGATGTCCAGTAATTTACAGACAAGGTGGTTCATGTCTCAGTCGACTTGACTAATGATCTGCAAATACTTTGCATGCTAATACAGAGTGTTCTCATCTCAGCGTGCATTAATCTTCCTTCTCACAGCTTGTGCAGCCGCTGGAAGTCCACTGGGATGAGGAGTTTTAGTTCTGGGAATGGAAACAGTTGGTAACTGCAGGAGGGTTTGTGTTGCGGAAGCAATACTTAGGGGGAATATTCATCCCTCTGTGTTTTGTGTGAGCTTTTTTGGCACCCTCAGCCTTTTCTAAAGCTCATTCTGTTTTCCAAAATGCCAGAGCTGCTGTTTGCTTACAGAGGATAACTTTACTGATACTTGATGTATTTCCAGCTTTGTTCTGTGTCCCAGGCAGGCGTTGTTGAGGACTCTGCGTTCATGAAATGTGCTGATGCTGCCCGCTGGAGACAGCGCTTTGTGCAGAGGCTTCCAGACCCCCCGCTCGCACCTCGCCACGACCATGAGCTCTAGTCTCATGACTCTTCTGCCTCACTGTCTCTTCTGTGGCTGCCAACATTGTAAAACACCTTTTCTCGTTCTCAGAACTGAGAGATCCACTGAGCTACATCAGAGCATACCAAACACTCCTGTACGGGAGCGAGTTCTTCATGGGCTGGGGGCTACTAGCAACAATATGCAGGCAACCGAGTAATTTCACACGTATTTCAAGTTTATTTGTCTACTCAGAGTCTGAAATGACGGCTCATCCTCCTGCAGGGTGAAATGTTCAGGAAGAATGTGCGGGGAGACATGGAAAGGTGATCAACTGGGATGTTCCTGTGGAATTAGCATCCATGCCATCGCTAAGGAGAGAAAGCATCACGCACGAGGTATTTGAATATCACCTTTATTGTGCACACAGATTAAATTTTGGCCTTCTGGAAAATAAGCAAAATTAGACTGCAAATAAATCACACTTCTAATCATTTCTGCTTGTTTTCTGTGTCAGATCACAGGACAGCTGCTCCCGCGGGCCCCAAGATCAGCAGAATCAACTGCCTTATTGCAAGCTACACCCTTGCTAATCCAGCATAGCTCTTCTGAAATCAGGTAAGTGGGTTGGGATTTACAGGAGTGCAAATGGGAGGAGAATATGGTCCTTAATATCTCATATTTGCATTGAGTGAAATGGAGTGGAGGCTGTTTCACTGAATGGCTTCTGCTGAAGCGATATCACAGACCGTTAGGTTTAGCATCAATCAGTGGTAATTTTTCTCCAGCTATTGTTTTCTTTTTTATATATCCTTTCCTTGATTATATCCCTTGGAATGTGACTGCAGTGTTATCAGGTGAGCTGCCAGATGAAGTGGAAAACCCTTTTGATAGACAAACTAGGCATGGCAGGGACTCCTAATTTTCCTACGTCTCCCTCTTTTTGTTATGGCACAAGTAACATTGCTGCTTTTCTAAAAGGCCAGACAAGCAGCAGATGCACTCAGCAGAGCTCATCGGAGCTTTCTGACTGCTCAGTGTCTGCAAGCTGGAGAACAACACAACGGTCACACAGCATTCAGTGGAAAAGGAGGTCACTGGAAGGGCTGTGCTGGCACAGTAACCTCCACAGCACTGAAAATGTGACTAGAATCGTGTATGCGAGGCAGCAGATCTCTGCCTGGACAATCTCCAGCAGTGCCGAGTGGTCATCGCATCTACAAAGCCTTCACAAATTCCTCTCTTCCTTGGTGAAGCTGAAGCAGCACATCAGGAGACGGGTCCTTCTGCAAGGAACAACTGGTGCTAGGCTGTGGCCAGGAAGCATGCTTAAATCCAGGTGCCCAGGAGGTAAACCGAGCCCAGCTGCACTGCAGCATCTCTCATTCACCAGATGCAGCTGCCTGGTACATCACAAACCAGGTTGATGAGCTATTTCTGGCACACGGAGTCAAGGGGAGAGAGAAGCTGCGTCGCAGAGGAGTAAGAAATAGTTGGTTTCTCTGCAGAGCAAAGCAAGCCAGGCACTGTGTCAGGCTTGGGACGACCGCTGTCTTTTGGATTTGAGGCTTCTTGACCCCTCAGCGCTTTTTTCTGTGATGTTTTTTAGAGCAGGGAAGCTGCGTGGCATGGAAGAGAAGCCAAACTGTACCTTCAGAACAGAGCATTGGATCTCCAGCAGCATCACTGAACACCCTCGGAGAGCCATACACTCCCGGATCCATGCCCAGCTCCCTTGGGAAGCACAACCTGACAGCAGTTACCTCCTCTCCCAGAGCTGCAGAGTCTCACGACTGGAGGAATGAGGAACTGAAGGGCCCATGGGAGGTTTTAGGACGAGAACAGCTATTTTGCCCATGCTCTCCGCTATATATAGTGTCTGGCAAGTACACGAGGCTGGAACATGTTCCTTTTGTTGCTAAAGACATCATTTGGAAAGCCCATTTTAGGCAATCGCTGCCGTCCATTGCCAGATACACTAACCAGGTGCTGTAGATCCGTGCTTTGTCCTGGCATGAATGTAAGAAAAGCTGTTGTAACTGAAGCACATGCTTTTAGAGCCGCTATTACTTCCCTGGGAGCTTCAGAGCGTCTTCCTACTAAGGAGCTTTTGCCTCCTGGGGGAAGCTTGCAAATCTAATTACATGCTGGGTGTCGGAGCAGTCAGGGAAGACCTCGGGTGGCACCGGCTCAGTTTCAGATCCTGTCCCATCACGCAGATGAACTGCAGGGCTGTCGAGATTTCAGCTGAACCCTGCCTGCCCTTTGCAGACTGATCCCCCGCACACAAGCGCGCTTTGCCACAGATAATTAGTCCGTGTTTCAATGCACTTCCTCTGGGTAGGTTGTGCAAGGCCAGGGCGGAGGGAGCTCCGCCGTCTGGCAAACGGCAGCGACAGAACTGGCAGTGACCTGAAAATGAGACGCCGTGATCCAGAGGGGGAGCTGGCGGGAGGGTTGAATGGCCAACGTGCATCACTGTTTATTCGCATCTTTCTGCTGTGACTTCTAAGCTACAATAATCCCAGGTGAGCGGGCAACTCACAAGCGGGGCTGTGGCAATCTGACCAGCTTCTTCTCCTGGAGGATGCTCCCAACGAGCCTGGCCACTGCCATGGCACAGCCCCAGTGGATGGTGATCCCGAACCCGCCGTGGCCGTAGTTGTGTATCACCTGGGGGAGAGGAGAAAGGATCGGTGCTGGGAAAGCTGCGCTGGACCCTCTGGGGTTTGGGGCAGCAAGGAGCCATGAGAGTGGCTGGGAATGTCCTTGGTGTCTTTGGATCGACCTGAGAATTCCCAGTGCACAGCTCAGTGACCTGCTGCTCTTTCCCTCCCTCCAAAAGCCACTGGAAAGGCAGAAGCAATTCCATGTGGTTCAGCAGGATCCCAGAACATCCTCTGCTCCTGATGCTCCAGCCACCCCAGAACACAGCAGCGGAGCTCACGCCCAAGTTCCTCAGAGCACGACACGTTACATGCTGCCCGGTGAACTACCTCTGTGTGGAAATGCCCATGAGGGATGGTCTCCCGCTCCAAGCGAACGCAGGGGCGCGCAGGTCTCAAGCCGCTCCACTCCTCTACGATCTTTGCTTTCTGAAAGCAGAAGCACATCAGCACCTGACAGCATTTCTCCAAATTACCATGGCCAAAGGTTGCAGCGCTCAGTGATCCGTGAGAGGAGGTTCTCGCACGGAGCAGGGAAAGAGGCTCCCCCATCCCCACTGCTGCTCCAGCTCCTGCGATGCTGCAGGGGGTGACTGGGCAGAACAATTTTGGATCAGCAGAACCAGTAAGGCAAACCTCCGTGCAAACCCCCTGTGCTGGTTTTGCTGCTAATCCAGGGTGCAACGGTGGCAGCAGGAATGGAGATAAACCACCCTCACCATACCCCAGCCTTTCTCTAGTGCAGCAGAGCCAAAAGGCTGGGGGGACCTCCAAAGCTTTTATTCTAATTTTTTACCAGCTATAAGGTGATTATTTTTTTCCTACAACCCTTGTCTCAAAAGTAACGCCAGCCCTAGACACTGTCCATCTGTCCACCAGGTGTACCGAGCCTGATGTGTGCAGGGTGAACACAGCCAGCAACCCACAAACACCGAGCCGTGCCACCACCCTGTGATTTACCCTCTCATCAAGTGCCTGGTTCTGCTCTGGGATGCACACAAAAAGACCAGGGTTGTTCTGTTCATGCACATTGCTGGTGTGATTCTTGGTGTGGGGGCTGACACTGCACAAGTAAAGGTTTGCTCTGCAGGAACCCCTCCAGCTCTCCTGGCCTGCTGAAGGTAGGTGCTGTGTGTTACTCATATAAAGATTCAGATTTTGGATTTTAATCAGAATTTGTCCTCAGCATCCTTCCCCTGCAGCCTCATCTCATCCCAAGCACCTGTCCTTCCCATGCCCCCTTCCTCCGTCCCTCCTGGTGTTTGGTGTTGGGTCAAGGTCACCCACCTGGAGAGCGGGGAGCAGCCTGCAGCAGTTCTCCCAGATGGTTTTGTGATCCTGGGCGCTGTTTTCTTCATTCCAGTTGCCGTGCTGATAAATCCCTCCCAAGACCGTGAACTCTCTCCTGCACCAAGAGAGATAAATGGTGGTGAGTATCCCTTGCTGGGCCATCACGTGGAGGGATGCTGTGGGTGTGTGATTTATGGATCCTGCTATGCAGTGTATTCCTGCTGGAGAAACTCTCATGCAGGCAAAAGAGCAGCGTCTGCTCCTCAGCAAGTCATTAAACACTCAGAACCCTAAAGGCCTGGGCAAACCCAACAGCTCGTGTCATCTCCTATCCAAGCAGTCTGCTCCTGCCTGCCTGGGAAGAGAGTTTGAAGGAATGGGATGCCTGCAGCAGGGAGCACAAAGAAACAGATTGTGCCCCAAAACCTCCTGTGGATTAGCAGAGGATGAGAGACGGGATAAGGCTGGAGGAGCTGGGGGTGTCTGAACCTGCTGGACCCTTCCAAAACCTTGCATAAGCTCTGGGAAGCACAAAGACAAAAGGGCTGAATGCCAGGGGTGCGCAGGAGGAGAGACCCTGGGGCTGAGCTCTCCTTTCCGGGGGCGGAGGAGGTGCGAGTGCTGGATCCGAGTGCTTCCTCTGGGAGCCAGCCTGGTGCCCAGCTATGACAGCTCAAGCTAAATTAAACACAGGGAGAGGAATTCATATATAACTGGGACTGTGAGCAGAAACCGCCTAGAATACTTTGCTTGGGGGCTGTGAGCATACAAAGTTCCTATTTAAATAATGGCTTATTGCCTAATCCTGAAATATCAGCACAATAGGATGTGACAGAAATACAGCATTCAATTCACAGCTCAAACTCCCTTCTCCATTGCCAAAGCGGGGTAGAAGGGCTCTCAGAAGGAAACAGAGGCGGGATGAACAGCAGACATTTATTTATCCTGCAGTTTATCTCCCTGGGTACATGTATACGCCACCGCCTCAAATTTATCCTAAATCCCCTAAGAAAGCTGCTGGTGGGAAGCAGACGGAAAGTGCAGGGTAAGTGCTAGAAGCTGGGCTCTGCCTGGGCACGACCGCTGCCACTTGCTGAGATGGTGCTTTCAGAGCCAAAATCTCATTTCAGGCCTCCTCACCCCTGTGAGGACACAGAAATAAGGTTTTTTTTCCTGAAACTTCTCCTCAGTTTCTGCAGGGAGGTGGCAAAAAGCCCTGTGTGGGTGCTAAACCAGATGGGGCTCCCTCAGGAGACGTTTCACCAACAGATGCAGGCACAGCTCAGGGTAACGGTGCAGGGAAGGCTGAGCTTTTTAGGGTAGGTTTTCATTAAAGTAAAAAGGATTCCTGCCACTGGTTTTAATGGGGATGACGATGAGCTGCTCTACAGCAGTTTTGACAACAGCATTGATAAAAGAACTGGGTGTGAACATGAAAACAAAAGATCTCCTCCAAAATCTTTGCCTCACCATCAGTGTTTGGGTCTTTTGAGGACCTGGCCAAGGATTTGCTCCTTGGAATAGGATGGGAGCAGAGCATCGCTAACGCCAGGCAGACCCTGCGCACCCGCTGCCACCTACCCCGGGATGACGTACGGTGAGTTGTAGATGCCAGATTTGATGTCGTGAGTGATGATGAAATGCTTCACCCAGGGGGCCAGGACCTGGGAGATGAAGGGGAGAGAGTCAGAGAGAGATGGAGAGCAGGGTCCCCGGCTCCAGGAGGCAGCGGGCTCTGCACACACCATGGTGCCGGCTGCCCAGGGAGGGGGTTGAGTCCCCTTCCCTGGAGGGGTTTAAGGGACGGGTGGACGAGGTGCTGAGGGACATGGGTTAGTGTGTGATAGGAGTGGTTGGACTCGATGGTCTCGAAAAGACCGATGGGTCTTTTCCAACCTGGTGATTCTATGAGTCTATGATTCCCTGTGCTGCTGCCGCGGGAAGACAAGGAGATAGGAGAGCAGGCAGGCAAGCAGAGAAGCTTCCTTCACAAATAATCATCCTCTTCTACCAAGCATTTTATGTTGTGTTATTAGCATTATATCTCTGGCCTCCCCCCACTTTCACCCACCCAAGAATCAGGCTGGAGACTCGGGGCGTTCCCACCACTGAACCAGGAATGGGATCCAGGTTTTCTGCTCTGTCCCCTACAGGAAGGTTTTCCACAACCACTGTTAGCTGGGAATCTGATCCCAGTGTGGGTCCAGCCCACAGGGGGATATCTCATAAGATGAGATAAGCTAACGAATGGCTCTTCTGGAAGAAAGAGCAGGGACCCAAGTCTTGCATCCCCCTCACCCTTATGACCTGGCCACGGCCAGGCTGGAGCTCTGGGTCGGGCTGCAGCTCCCCCGCACGCATCCCTGTGCAGTTTATTACAACATCCACACCCTGGGCAAACATCTAATGAGAGACAGACATGACACAGTGAGCAGTGAACACACAGTGATGCTTCCGAGGGTGCATCTCCACCTCCCCCTCAGCCATCTCTTGATGCCCAAGAGCCTTTGTCTTCCCTGACAGAATTTGTTTCCCGGATCTTGGCATAGTCTTGCAAGTGGCTCCTGGCCCATCCCCATGCCGAGGGACATCCTGGAGCAGCACGTGCCTGCTGGATGCTGCTTCTCCATGCTGGGATGGGGCCGTGCCAGCTGCCCTGCTCTGCTTGACATCACCACTCACCTCCTGGAAAGATTCAACCTTCTTATGGAAAAACTTCACTCCTCCCTGCGTTAACCTGGGAAGAATGAGTTCACTTGTTACCGACAAATTAAAAGAAATGTACTGTTCAAATTAGCACCTGTAATTGATGCCCAGAGAAAGGACGGCTTGTTGCTCCTTGTAATAAACAGCCATGGTCTTATCGGTGGTTCCTAATGGTCTCCAGTCATTAATTGATTTCCCTAACGGCCCAAAGCCCTGCATCAGGGCTTTGTGCTGTTGGTAGGGCACCCACTCCATGTTAGAAACGACAAAAATGCCACCAGTCCCCCAACCAGTCCCATAGCCGCAAGCCGGAGAGCGCTCAGATGCAGTTCTATGCATCCCATTACTTTCATTTTAATCCTGCAAAAATACACTCCCGGGCTGACTGTTAAACTGGGGAGTTGTCACCCCACTGGGGCAACGAGTGGGAATTCCAGACCCTTTTTCCCACTTCTCAAGGCTGCATCCCTGCCTCCCCTCTCCTTTGGCTCATCGTGCTGTGCTGCTGCGGGATGCGAGGTGAGGTTGCTGCGAGCAGGGGAGGATGCTCAGGTCCCCTGTGGGCGCTGCCACATGGAAGCCACCGCTCGGAGCAGCTCAGAGGTGCAGCAGCAGCTCCACACTCACTTGTTGGTGAGCCAAGGGAGGTAACTCCTGCACTCCAGCATCAGCGCCGTGTTGAACCAGCCGTAGCTGAAACCAGAGGAGGAGAGGAAGCCATGAGGACCTGCAGCAGCTTTACACCAGCAGCCACCTCCTGCCCCAATGCTCCTGATGTCCACCGCAGCTCTGCGATCCCAATTCCCCCTTGCATTAGTGTATGATTTTTTTCCCCCCTGTTTACAGCACAAAGCAACTTCTGCTGATTTTCTTCCCCTAGCTTAACAACATCTGGTGAAGTATGAGAAGCTGTAATGGTTTCTGTGCTGGACTGTTGCTTTTTTTTGGCTTATTTCAGGTGTTTTCTGCTTATTTTACAGAAAGAGGCTATAATGAAGCAAGGCCACTTCTGCACCCAGAGTTTCCTGTCTTTGCTTCCCCTTGAGGGAGGCGTCTGGGACCATCCAACCAGACCTGTGGGACCATCCAGCCAAACCCATCCTGCCTGGGGGAAAGCACATCAGTGACTGTCCAGCAAGCAGAATGAAAAGTACCTGTAACCAGGGAAGAGTTCAAGCTCTTTTGGTGTCAAGTTCCTAAATCCCAGGACGATGTTCTTCCAAGATGGGTCCTGCAAGAGGGAAAAAGGTCCAAGCTCATTGATGAACCCAAATCACCGTGCAATGGTGGGACAGAAGCCATAGGGGGACACAGGCCACCTCGAAGGAGCACAGGTATGCGTGAAGCTGTGGGACACGGCCAGCAAGGCTCCACCAGCTCCCACTCTCAGAGGGCTCAGCCCTGATTTCACACCAATATTCCACCACGGGACCCAGAAAACACCGAGTCCCGGGCAAACTGTCACAAGACAAACTTGGAGGGATTTGGGAGCATTCACTGCATCGCCTGGGAAGAAGTACAACCCTGCCCACACCCCGGCAGCCTCCGAGCTGGAGCCCTTCCCAGCCCTGGCTGTGACTTGTTCCTTACCGGCACCGGCTGTGTGAACAGGTTGTAGCCAGAAATAAGGTAGAGTCCCATTTCCTTCGCTGCCGGGGAGCCCAGGTGCCCAAGGAGGTAATCGAATGTCTCTTTATTCCAGACTCTGCAATGAAAACAGAGGAGCGGTGGCTCTGCCAGCCCCACGGAGCTGTGCCCGTGCAGCTCAGCCCCTCGTGCACCCGGCAGGACGTGTCACCAGCCGCCTCCTCCCCACTTACGTCTCCTGCAGGTTGCCGTGGTCGCTCACGTAAGGTTGCCACAGGCCAGCTGCCCCATCGCTGGCGGTGTGGGGTGAGTAGTGGTCTGCGTAGACCTCCACCTCCAGGGAGGGCACCAGGCTGTGGTACTGCTCGTGGATGCACAGGGCGGTGGAGAGCCCGATGACCCCAGCCCCGATGACGGCCACACGCATGGTTCTGGCTCTCTGCAGGTTAAGAAACACCTGAAGGGCAGCACCGGGGCCAAGGAGCTGCTTGAACAAACTGGGGCTTCCAGGGAGGGAGGGTATCAGCTCCTGCAAGATCCAACTGGCCTCGGCGCTGCTGCTGGAGCAGAGCTGGGCTGCACGGAAGGAGCTGAACTCTTGGTGCATTTGGGTGAGCTTCTTGTAAAGCCTCCCAAGTCCTCCTCAATATCTGCCTGCACTGAGCAGGCACTGAAATCACAGATGGGGAGGATGCTCTTTGCCACAGTGGCAGCGGAATGTTTCCTCATTGCTCGCAGCCCTTGCACTCGGGGCGGCATCTCTGGCTCTGCCCTTGGGTGAGCAGAAAAGCTGCGGCTCAGCTGCCTGTGGCCGCACTCCTCTGCCTGGCAGAAACAGCCACGGTTGCTTTGTGCCCTGCAAGAGTGGCACAGCCCTCGGCATCCTCCTCTCTCCCTCCCAGCAGCGCCTGAGCAGCCGGGGAGAGGTAGGAGCACCCACAACCTCGCACCATCTCCTACAGGACAGCATGAGCCCCCCGCACCCAGCAACCCAATTCTGCTCCAAGGTGCTCCTACCTCTCCCCAGAGAAGAGACAAAGGAGATGGGTGTGGATAAAAGAAATGAGAAACAATGAGTGTGTTCTAGAGAGCGATGCCAGGTGTGATCAGCGCAAGGACAGGTCCTCACGCCGTGAAGGCAGCTGTGACACCCTCCAAAACCTTCCTGTACTGGCTTGGAGAACGACAGTTGGTAAATGCTGGTGAGCAGCTCCCTCAGTCCCCTGACTCTTCCCTCTTGATGGAGATTCCCTGCCCTGCAGCCTGGAAAAAGCCCTGTGGTCACCGTCCGAGCAGAGAGTGGCCAAGGACCCACATGAGGAAGGGCTGGGGGTACAGGAGGGCAGATCACCTCAGCCTGGGTCACCTCCCTGCCAGCGCGTGGGTAGAGGAGGGATGGCAGCAGCACAGCAGACCTGGTTCTGGGCAGCCCGAGCAAATTCTAACCCACAGTTTTATTTGGACAAGGCGAAGTGCAGCATCTTTGCTGCAAAAGGCAGCCCGCAGCGGGACTGACATTTGCTGGGATGGAGGGATGAGTCACAGGGATGGCGAAGCACTGAAAGCAGTGGGAGAGCCACGCTGCTTCCCATCTGCTGTGGTTTTATAACCCGGGTCCAGCAGGAACCGGCACTGCCTCCTCGACCTGCAGCCGTGGGGACTCGCCTCGGGCTGCCCCTGCAGCGCCAGCCAAGGAGGAATCCGCCTCGCTGGTCAATAAATAATGGAAACACACGGTTTTCACCAACTTACCTGCAGAGTGCGTGGTCCTCTGGCCACCCACCACAGTTTGCAGAGTCTTCAACAAAGCCACTTTCTCAGGGCAGCTTGTTTACAGCCCAGCAAACCACCGACAGGGCAAGGTCTAAGCGCCAAGGGCAGTGGGATTGCATCTGCCTCCAGGCAGTGGGGCCAAAGTCTGTGCTCTGGACCTGAGGAGGTGGAGTTCTTCCACCGGATCCCGCGTGCCGCCGCCGGCTGGCCCTGGAGTCACTCCTCCAAAAGGAAAACGGGGTCACCACGGTCCACAGCAAAACACCGTCGCTGGCACTTGTCACCATGTTGACTTCTGGCTGCTCCAGTAGGTCCTGGCTGATGGGGACGCAAATCTGGGAGGCCCCAGCCATCTGATTCCTGTGGGATCTGGGAAACGTGGATGTTTTGGTGTTGATTTTCATGTGGTAAGAGAGAAACAGCATTGCCTCCCTCCTGGGAGCTGTGCCCTCAGCTTCCACCAGCGAGTGACCATCCACGCTGCCCAGCCGGCCCTCAAGGGTGGCACCTGGTGATGCCAGAGCTCGGGATCCCTCTCCAGGTGCCATGGGGGAGGAGGCTGATCCACCATGTGCTGCCCCACGGTCGCATCCTCCCAGGGACGCAGCCAGGAGAAATCCCTTGGAGCTGATGGCGCATCCAGCCCCTCGGACCCCGGGGCATGGCAGGAAGAGGTGGGGAGGCAGCCACCCAACGCCTGAACTGTTAAGGGCTTTACATACAATCAGCAAAGCCTCTTACACTAATTACCCCATTACTCATCTGCCTCTTGCATTTGGCACCATTGACCCTGCACTTTCTTCACCTGGGTTTGAGGGATGCTCCTGGCTGCCGTGCCCCAAAGTTCTTCCCATGTTTTAGGGGTGAAGCTCAAGCCTTTACCAACAAGTTTTGGAGTGATGGGACCCACGACCCACTCTGTGCTGAGGGGCTGGGGTGATGGGTTCCATGAGCCCCCCATGCCAAGGGGCTGGAGCCCCCACCTTGGTGGGGTAGGGAGCCCGTGAGCCCCGTGCCCAGTGGAGCTGGAACCCCCTAACTTGGTGAAGTGCGGACCCTGTGAGCCCCTCAACCCGGTGGAGTGTGATGGGGGTTCCAGGAGCCCCCAACTCCGTGAGGCTGGAGCCCTCCAACCTAGTGGAGTGGGATGGGGGTACCAGGAGCCCCCAACCCCGTGGAGCTGGAGCCCCCTAACCCAGTGGAGTGGGACGGGGGTACCAGGAGCCCCCAACCCCGTGGGGCTGAAGTTTCCCATCCTGATGGAGTGGGACAGGGGTGCCGAGAGCCCCCCAAGCTGGTGAGATGGGGACCCTGTGAATCCCCCCCATTCAGAGAGGCCGTTTGGATGGGGTGGGGGTCCCAGGAGCCCCCAACCCAGTGGGATGGGGTGATGGGGCTCATGACCCCCTGGTGTGGAGGGCCTGGAGCCCCCCAACCTGGTGGAGCGGGGACCCCATGAGCCCCCCAAAGCTAGGTGGGGCGGGACGGGGGTTCTAGGAGCCCTCAACGCCCTGTGGCTGGAGCCCCACGACTTGGTGGAGCGAGACAGGGGAGCCAGGACCCCCACCCCGGTGGGGCCGCGTGAGGGGGCCGGGTGAGGGGGCGGGGTGAGCGAGCCGGGGAGCCGCCCCCGCCCCGCCCCTCTCGCCCCTCCCGCGGGGCCGGGGCTGCGCAGCCGCCGGGCCGGGAGGCGGCCGGGCCCCGCTCCGCCGCGCCGGGAGCCGCCGCCATGGCGCTGGTAACGCTGCAGCGGTCGCCGACCCCCAGCGCCGCCTCCTCCGCCAGCACCAGCGAGGTGAGCGCCGCCGCGGGGCCCGGGGCCTGCGCGCACCCCCCGCTCCGCGTCCTTCATGGCGCCGCGTCCCCCCCGGCTCCGCGCCCCCCCGGCTCCGGGTTCCCCCCAGCTCCGGGTTCCCCCCCAGCTCCACGGCCCTGGCTCCGGGTTCCCCCCAGCTCCTCGTCCCCCCCAGCTCCGGGTCCCCCCCCGCCCCAGCTCCGCGTCTCCGCCCCGGCTCCAAGGCCCTAACTCTGCGTCCCCCTCAGCTCCGCATCCCCGGCTCCGCGTCCCCTCCCCGGCTCCGTGTGTGTGTGTGTTTCCCCTCCCCATCTCCATCTCCATGCCCCCCATCTCTAGGCTGGACAGCAGGATGAAATCTTTCCTGGAAAGGGTCATTGGTCCCTGGCAGAGGCTGCCCGGGGAGGGGGTTGAGTCCCCTTCCCTGGAGGGGTTTAAGGGACGGGTGGACGAGGTGCTGAGGGACATGGGTTAGTGATTGATGGGAATGGTTGGACTCGATGATCCGGTGGGTCTTTTCCAACCTGGTGATTGCATGATTCTATGATCTCTATGTCCCATTTCCGTGTGCATCTCCATCCCCGTCTCCACGTGTGTGTGTCCCCCATCTCCATGGCCCCCCATCTCCATGCTCCCTCTCCCCCCATCTCTGTGTCCCATCTCCATTCCCCCCAATCTCAATATCCCACCTCCATCCCCCCCATCTCCCATCTCCATCCCCCCCATCTCCATCCCCCCCATCTCCATCCCCCCCATCTCCATCCCCCCCATCTCCATCCCCCCCATCTCCATCCCCCCCATCTCCATCTCCCATCTCCATCTCCCATCTCCCCCATCTCTATGTCCCATCTCCATCCCCCCTATTTCCCGTCTCCATGCGCCCCGTCTCCGTCTCCCCCATCTCCGTGTCCCTTCTCCATCTCCCCCATCTCCGTGTCCCTTCTCCATCTCCCCCGTCTCCGTGTCCCTTCTCCATCTCCCCCGTCTCCGTGTCCCTTCTCCATCTCCCCCATCTCCGTGTCCCTTCTCCATCTCCTGCAAGGGCACCATCTTTCCCTGCTGTAGCTGTAGCTTCTGCCCCATGGGGAGCTCCCGCTGGTCCTTCCCCAAGGTGGCTGTGATCCTTTCCCCACTGCTGGAGCAGCTCCTGTCCCGCTCTGCCCCATAGCTGTGCCGTGTCCCGCGCTGCCCACTCCTCCTTGCCGCCTCTGTAGCCGCGTGCACGCCGTGTAACCCTCTGCCCCTGTAACCCCTCACCCCACACATCCCTGGGACACGCACCCAGAGCGTCCCAGCTCTGCTGGTCACCCTCCCACCCCAGGAACCTGCCTCTGCCCTGCTAACCCCTCTCTCACCATTAGGCTTCGTGACCCAGCGTAGCGTCTTCCCTCACCGCACGCCATCCAAACACAGCTGCGCCCTCCGATTTCTTTTTCTTCTTCCCTGCGCAGCCCTTTTTCCTCCTAACCCATGTTTTGGTGACCCCGAAGGGTGGGCCCAGTGTCTCTCTGCATGTCCTCCCTGTGCATCCCTCTCCCCTCCGCGATTCCCCTTGGCGCCTGCCGCCTGTGGCTGCGCTCTGGCCCCGTTCCTGCCAGGTAAACAATCCTATTTGTCACCTGTCAGGTCCCTGTGACTCCCCCGATTAGCTGGTCCGAGGGGGGGTTAGACGCAAGGGGGATGGTGCCACAAGGCTCATGGGTTCTCCCTCTCCCTGAGGGGTTCTCCTGGCACAGCCTTGGCTGGAGATGTGGCTCATCCATTCCTTTTGCTGACCTTTTTGCTGTAGGTAGATCCATGTCCCTTGATTTGGGCTCCTCAGGCTGCAGGGACCCAGTGTTTGGACCACAATGTGTTTATTGAGAAGCTTGGAGACAGGACTTATGCTTTTCCAAGGGTTTTTCAGTTGGATTTTGGTTAGACAGAGCCTTAACTGCGACCTAGTGGCAACCTGATCTACACAGATGAAAATGAGCTGTAACCCTGTTGCAGGCAGTGGAATTAGGCTGGATTTAAACTGGTGCAAGCAGGAGAGGTATCAAAGCAGTTGCTTCTCAGCTCGTTACATACATCAGTGTTTGACATTGCATCATGTAGGATCCCTGGTGGTTATTTTGTCAGTGCAGTGACCATACAATTCTCCCTTTCTCTCTCAAAAATGCTGCCTTGAAGTTGCCAGGGCGTTTTTGCCACCAGCACCCAGGGCTTTGGTGGCTCCCAGAAGAAGACATCGGCTCCCGTTCTGTTTGACTGGTCCCTTCTGGCATGAAGCACCCTAAAACTGCAAGCCCTCCTTTTCCAAATTCACTGTGTTACTTTTTATAAAGTTAATGTCAAAGAAAAATTCCATTAAAAAGTGCTAGCCTGCTCCTTAGTATCTTAGTATTGTTGAGGTTAGAAAAGACCTCTAAGCTCATCCAGTCCAACCCCCAGCCCAACCCCACTGTGTCTTCTAAACCATGTCCCCAAGTACCACATCTATGTGTTTTCGAACGCCTCCAGGGCTGGAGATGCCTCCACTGCCCTGGGCAGCCTCTGCCAGGGCTTCGCCACTCTGTCAGTAAAGAAATTTGCCTTATATCCAATCTGAACCCCCCGGTGCAACTTGAGGCCGTTTCTTCTCGTCGTATCCCTTGTTGCCTGGGAGAAGAGATCAGAACCCACCTCATTCCAGCCTCCTTTCAGGGAGCTGCAGAGAGCGATGAGGTCTCCCCTCAGAATTGTAGAATTACGATTCCCCTCAGCCTCCTTCTCTCCACACTAAAGTGCTCCAGGTCCCTTAGCTGCTCCTCATAAGGCTTGTGCTCCAGACCCTTCACTGGCCTTGTATCTTTGAAGGTCTTTCTTGCAAGGAAAATCAGGGCTCTTCAAGAATTTAGCCTACTTACTAGAAGATTTTTTTTTTTTTTAATGGAAAATCACGACCATACATCCTTCCTAGTTGTGACAATTAGACTGATTTGCTGAATGGTAATTTGACAGGCTGAGAGAGTTGGGGTTGTTCAGCCTGGAGAAGAAAAGGCTCTGGGGAGACCTTAGAGCAGCTTCCAGTGCTGAAAGGGGCTCCAGGAAAGCTGGGGAGGGGCTCTGAATCAGGGAGAGCAGGGAGAGGTTTTGAGCTAAAAGAGGGGAGATTGAGATGAGATTTTAGGAAGAAACCCCCCATTGCTGAGGGTGTTTAAAAGTCAGGTAGATAAGGCTCTTGGGGATATGATTTAGTAGTGGACAGGCACAGTTGGAGCTGATCATCTTGAAGGTCTTTCCCATCCTGAAGATTCTATGATTCTAAGAAATGTTTTGCTGTGAGGGTGGGGAGGCCCTGGCCCAGGTTGCCCAGAGCAGGGGTGGCTGCCCCATCCCTGGAGGGGTTCAAGGCCAGGTTGGATGGGGCTTGGAGCCCCTGATCCATGGGAGGTGTCCCTGCCCATGGCAGGGGTGGGACTGGATGGGCTTTGGAGTCCCTTCCAACCCAAACCATTCTGTGCTTGATGAGAACACTGCTGTAGCCTCTCTTTGCTCACAAGCCTGAAGGAATGTATGAAATGGATGCTGCTGCCTGCGAGAGGCTTTCTGCTGTGTTAACATAGCGTGCTGTAAATTCTTAGGAGGAGAAAGTCCTTGACACACACTTTCAAACTCTTGTGTGCTCGTTAGTGCTGCTGCCACCCCACCTCCCGCTGCGTGCTGGGTCCTTCAGCCTGGACGCGCTTGGCACGGTCCCTGGGACGCGGAGGCGGCTAGCGGAGTCTGTTGGTGTCCGTGGTGGGATCCAGGATGCTGCTGAGCACCTAAAACCTGCTAGCTTGGAGGGATGCTCTAACCAAAACAACTCGGGGAGGACTCGGCATGGCCAACAGCAACAACGTTGTTGAGTCCTCCTGCCTTGTTTGGGTTTTACTTCAGCTCTTTAATGCAAAAAACAGGGATGTTTGACTTTGAAAGCAAGGCAGCTTCTGCAAAAGATGAGCCTGGAGGAGATTCAGGGGCCAGCTCTGCCGCCCAGCCTCAGCTGACGGCACCCATGACTTAACAGTCACATTTGTTTAAAAAGAAAAAGAAGGTTTTTCTCCCCTTTGTTGCTATGTGATAGACCCAAACAAACAGGAGGGTGACCTTACAGAGGCCAAAAACCCGCCAGACCTTCCCAGGGCTGGAAGGACCCTCTGGCAGGGGGCACTGGGCACTTGGGGCGTTGCTGGGGCTCTGCCTGCTGCCCTGGCCAGGCTGGTTCTGTGCTGCCTGCACAGTGTAAACAGACTAAAAATAGCGATGGTATGTTTCTGGCCATCGGCTGCAGTCGTTTTGGACGGGCTGTGCGTATCTCTTCCCCTCCAAATCGCTATGTTCCTGAGATCCGGACTGTGCGGTTGCATTTGGAGTCTTTTTCCTGGCATCACTTGCTTCTCACAGATTATAAACAGAGTGACTCTGGTGCCCTCTGCCCTCCTGGGTCTTGACCTGGGCTGTGGGTAACAACCCAGACCCTGTACACATAGAACTTCAAGACCGATCGTTTCATGTGAAACTTTTTTCTTATTTTTAATTCCTACAAAACCACCTGAGTACAGGAAACCCTTAGAGCGGCCTTTTGTTGATGTGGGTTTTTAAGTAATGTTGTAGTAAATAACAAAGCGTTCCCTGAGTGTTAGCGCTGATGGAGCATGTTTCTTAAAGGCTTGTGTCTCTCCAGCTTTGTTAGGCTCTGGTGGCTGTTGTGGTACAAGTCTGAAGCTTTTCCCTTTGCAGGGCGATCCATAAGGTCCCAGCTTCTCTTGGTGGGTCTGAACCGTAGAATCAGAATCACTAGGTTGGAAAAGACCTTGGAGATCATCAAGCCCAACCATACTAAATCATATCCCATCTCCTCTGTGCAACCTTGCTCTCCGAGGGCCTTTTCTCTTCTGTCTACGTTGGCAGAACCAAAGGAGAAGACTTATTTTTGAGCCTTTAGTCAGCTCTGAATGCAATTAGCCCCAACTGTGGTTTTCTTTAATAAGGAATTCTGTCCAGAAGCTCATAGAGAAGATGAAGGGAGGTGGCTGGAAAGCACAGCAACGTGAAAATGTTCTTTCTGAAGGTAGACTCAAGTCAGCAAGCTCACTTCTGTTTTAAAGAGAGTAAATAAAGTGTAAGGGTTGGTCATGCCACATGTGCTTCCAGGGGGACTTCCCAACAGCATCTGCTGAAGTGGCTGTTTCCATACACTTCCCAGCCAGGCAGTTTTGGTCGCATCCCCAGTCGAGAGCTTGTGCTGTCGTTGCGCACCCTGAAGGGCAGCGCGTTGATTTGAGCCCAGCTCTTCCCTGGCAGCCGTTCCCCCAGGACAGGTTCTGCCCTCACGTGTGCGCTCAGTGGGGAGCACTCTGGGTGACGTTGAGGTTGGCGATCTTCAAACCCATCTGCGCTCTAGGACCAGCTTGCAGGATTAGGACCTAATAGCTTTAAAATCCCCGTGAGCCCCTTTGCCACCGGGTGCTGATGGCATGGGTGGCCAGGGAGTCTCACTTATCCCTGGCACCAGAAATAAAACCCCCTGGAGAGCAACCACCCAAACCCAGTTTTCGCAGGGATGGCTTTAAAAACTGTGGGGCTTTTTGAAGTTGTAGTGTGGTAACAACCAGCACGTAACCTTCTCTGTATCTCTCTTTTCTCTCCTCAGCTGGAGGTTGGCAGTGATGAAGAGCGTAAACTAAATGTGAGGTAAGCAGAGCTATTTGGCTCTAAACATCGTTTATGCTGTTTTTAATTGTCTGCCATGTGTCTGAGACCTGGTCCTGCGCAGGGCTCCGGCTTCGAGTGCGAACGCTTGCCTGGAGGGGATTGTGTGGAGAGCTGAACACGCGGGTGCACTCTACCTTATTGGTTTAGTTTTGAGATGAAGATTTATTTCATGAACTGAAGGTATAAAAGAGGGTTTGTGGGGGTTTTTTTCCATGGTGGGAAGGAATTGGGAAATTTCTCATCGACTGTGGCCACAGTCCTTCACTGTTATCACAGCATCTCTGCTGCTGCTCTCAAGCCTCGGGGTGTGGAAGGTGGGGGACGCACCTGGGGTCTGAGGAATTCTCAGGATTTTGATTCCTTTGATATTGGGTTTGCGTAGAGCAAGGAGGAGGGAAGGGCTGAGATGTCCTGCTGGAGAAGAGAGAGACTCCTAGCTGATGTCATGGTGAGGTCAGAAGTGGTAACGGTAAAGCTGGTTTGGTGGGACCCTGGCATAACGGGGCTCTGGGTAATTAATCATGGGGATTGTTCACTCTGAACCCAGCTGCTGCAGACAGCTCTCACTCTCTGACCTGTAAACCGCGATCTGGGAGTGAAAGTGTAGGAGCACAAGAGTGCTTCAACGGGCTTGGTCTCTCCTTGTTCCTGCTTCCTACTTCAATTTTCCTGGTTTCTGGTAAAAACAAAGCCACTCGTCATGCCGCGTGGGGTTCGATCCTGTTGTTTCCATCCCATTTTGTGCTGTGAGAGATAAACTGAGACGCTGGTGGCGGTGGGTTTTCTGTTGCGGTTGGATGGACTGAGATGAGGACAAAGCAGATTTGCAGTCTGGTTAACCTTGTGGTTTTGGGAGCAGCGAGGAGATGTTAAGGTACGGACTCTTTTCACCCTGTGAGCGAAGTCAGGGACCAGAGAAGCAAAGCTGCTTCTTTACAGAGAAGGAAAGGGTCAAGCCTTGCCTTTTCCCTGTCCCAAGGTGGATTTGCCATGGATGCAGCTTGATCTGGGAAGCCTGGTATTTGGTAGTTGTCCTGCTTGCATGCACACGGCTCAGAAGTGGTGTGGTTAGTTGCTGTGCGAGCGTTTAATGGCAGTCTGTAATGTCATTTATTAGCTTGTCTTCCGGAGAATGCGTTTTGTATCAATAAAAGCAAAATTCAGGATTCCTGGTTCTTCTGCCAGCTCAGGCATGGGTTTATTGTACAGTTCAGGGCTCACACACGAGCCCACCAAGTCAGGAATAGCAACGCATCCTTAATTCTTGTACTTTTTTACATGTTGTATTTAATAGTAACACTTAACCAAGCAGATGATGGTCTCTTTGTGCTGAAAAAGGAAAAACAGCTTTATCCCTTTTCATTACAATGACCTCAGGGACAACATACAGGTAAATTGCTGGGAAATCATTGGGTTTGTGGGTCCCTTTGCTCTATTTGGTCTTTTTTGCAGCTAAAGCGTGTGCATCCATCACTCACCAGGGCAATCATGAGATTGGATGCAGTGAGACTGAGCTTAAAGGGTGATGCTTTTCTACTGGCTGTTGAAAAATGCTTCTAGATACCGAGATCCCAAGAGCTTCCTCTGTTCCTCAGTCTCCTGCGGCTGCTCTTCTCTATTCAGTTTTCAGGATAAGAATCTGGTAATTAAATCACTTGATAGACCTCTAGAAAAGGATAGTCCTTGAGCAGCGTCTTTGCTGTACCCGGGGGAAGACACTGCCCAGGACTGAGGAAAAAGTGTGGATGCAGTGTGGGTGATAAATGAAGCTCCTGATAGAGGGAGGTGGTCGATCCTGCCCCTGTCCTGCTGGCAGCAGCTCCGGATCCTTTCGTGGAGACTTTACCCGGTGCCCATGGGGTGGCAGAATTGTTCAACTTCACCTCTTCTTCTCCAACCGCTGAACTCGGGGCTCCTCTGAAAACAAGTGCAGGAGCGGGTTATGATGACATTTGTGAACCTTCAAATCCCAGTTAGGCCTTGGTGGAGACTTAGGTGACAGCTTTTCTTTGTCACGCGTGCCCTGAGCACCTGAATTCGCAGACCTCAAAGATCCGGGTGGTTAAGAGAAAGAAGGGTTGTTGGAAACAAGACCCCGTGTTGCCACCAGCTCAAACTGCGTTTCATCGATACAGGATGAATGTGCTGTTGCTCATTTACGACATCACTTGCTTGCTTGCTGAACAGATTATTTTCCTTCATTCCAAGAAATTCCAGGATTTTCATTCAAGACTGCATAGCTGGGTCTGGCTATGAGTTATCTGATGTTTTTCTTGGAGGAACAGGCCTGTATCATGGTTTTAAAAGAAGCTTCTTGCCTTGCTGCTCTCTGATCTAAGAGCAACAGGCTTTGTTTATGCTTTTTGTCATCCCAAAATGATTTTCCTTGTTTTCTCTCTGAAACAGCTTCTACCCTAACATAAAGCAGGGGTTCTAGGTCCAGCTTTTCTTTCAAAAATACTGTTATTATCTGCGTTTTCTTAGACATTAATATGCTTTAAAGTCTTTCTTTTCTCTTACTCTCCAAAAACTGTGCAGAAGCCTGGGTAAGGTCCCATCCACGCTGTGTCCAGCAGACAGCCAAGGGTCCATCTTGCTCCCCATTGGGTAGAGGTTTGTAGCAGAAGAAAAAGAGCACAAATGCAGATCTAACAGCCCAGTTGGGCTCCATGCAGCTGGTGCAGCCAGCTTGCAGGTCTGATGGCAGTGGCTGGACTGCAGCGTCTGCTGCAGGGATTATGTGGAGCCCTCAAGTTGATGAAAACTCCCTTTACAGCTCAGCCAGACTCCTTGCAGAGCATCATCCTGGCTGGCACAGGCTGAAGGCCTTGTTGTAGGGAGGCTATTTTGTTAAAATCCCTGTAATAAGCCTAATTTCTTGTTGGCGCTATGGTTGTCCTCTTCACTTTTGGAAACTCAGAGCATACACAGCCCCAGCCTACCCTTCCAGCTCTTCTCCTTGCAGCCGCGTGTTTGCTCTGCACAGCCTGAGTGCCCACTGCAGCTGGGGATGTTTCTGCATTATACTTTATAGAATCATAGAATGAATCACAGAATGGTTTGGGTTGGAAGAAACCTTAAAGATCTTCCAGTTCCAACCCCCTGCCACGGGCAGGGACACCTCCCACCGGTTGAGGCTGCTCAGGGCCCCATTGCATACAATAATGTATTGTATATTATATTCTAATGTATCAAAACTTTGATCTTTAACTTTTTTAGGGATTTCTGAGCATGTCTTGTTGGCAGCACCAATGGATTGGCTTGTGTCCACAGCTTCGAGCTGTGTTTATGTCCTGGGAAGGTGCACGGGGCTGGCTACACCAGGGCAGCCACCTTCAGGGTTTATTTGTGGGGCCTGCGGCTCATTATGTACTTGACAAGTCCCACTCGCTGCAGTATTGGGGTTTAACAAGGCCAAATGCCGGGTCCTGCACTTGGGGCACAACAACCCTGAGCAGCTACAGACTAGAAGTCTGGCTGGAAACTGCCTGGAGGAGAAGGACCTGGGGGTGTTGGTTGAACATGAGCCAGCAGGGGCCCAGGTGGCCAAGAAGGCCAAGGGCATCTTGGCTTGGATCAGAAACAGCGTGGCCAGCAGGGCCAGGGAGGTTCTTCTCCCTCTGTACTCGGCACTGGTGAGACCGCTCCTCGAATCCTGTGTTCAGTTCTGGGCCCCTCACCACAAGAAGGATGTTGAGGCTCTGGAGCGAGTCCAGAGAAGAGCAACGAAGCTGGTGAGGGGGCTGGAGAACAGGCCTTATGAGGAACGGCTGAGAGAGCTGGGGGTGTTTAGCCTGGAGAAGAGGAGGCTGAGGGGAGACCTCATGGCTCTCTACAACTCCCTGAAAGGAGGTTGTGGAGAGGAGGGAGCTGGGCTCTTCTCCCAAGGGACAGGGGACAGGACGAGAGGGAACGGCCTCAAGCTCCACCAGGGGAGGGTCAGGCTGAATGGAAAGTGTCATTGGGCACTGGAACAGGCTGCGCAGGGAGGGGGTTGATTTGCCTTCCCTGGAGGGATTTAAGGGATGGGTGGATGAGGTGCTGAGGGACATGGGTTAGTGTTTGATAGGAATGGTTGGACTCGATGATCCTGTGGGTCTCTTCCAACCTGGTGATTCTATGATTTATTGTCTTCCAGGTATCTGGGGGGAGATCTTTGGGCAGAAGTTGCTGACTTTCTTAACTGTTCAAAACAGGACGCTGAATCACATCCTGGCAGGGCTGCGGCATCCTGCCTTAGCGTGCTCCGTACAATGGGGAGGCAAAGTCACAGGCTCCTGACCCTCAGTAACTTTCTGGCCCGTAGGTGTGGCCGTGGAAGCCGACAGAGATATAATTAGGCCTTTACATTTTGCAGTGTCTTGTGTGAGGACGTTCAGAGACCGCGGAGCCGAGGACGCATGCGTTTATTTGACACTTCTTTAAGATCTGCCCTTTCCAGGAAACTCTTGCTGACTTGAAGTTGAGCAACGTGAGGAGCTGAGTTGGCTGTGGGCAGAGGAAGAGCCGGAGGCTTGCCAGTTCAGAGAGGTGGTGATCAGACCCTTTCTGGAATTGTATATAAATCTCTTTTTCTTCTTTTTTTTCCGTGAAAACCCAGCAGTTTGATGAAACCCAACACAGCTGGCACTGCTGTCGAAGGTGTGCTGCCTCTGCACTGAACGGTTTTTGCTGTAAAGGGCCCGTGCGGTTACTGTTTATTTAGGTGTTAGAGCTGGGTCAGGAAAACATTTTGATTCCAAATGCCTCTTGATTTTAGATACTTTAGTCTTTGATAATCAGCTGCCAAGATCTGTGAGTCAGGGATTTCTCATACCGATCAGAGTTACGGTCTGCCTGACAAGGGCCCTTAAGATGTTTCTGGGGAATGTAAAAGGACAGAATGCTTCCATGGGCATGGCTTTGCTTTTAAAGTGTGGAGTTTTTTATTTCCCAAACGTTTACTCATCCCTCTGCATCACTGGAATCCCTGATGCAGAATCACTTTGCTGGTACATAAAAAAAAGCCAGAAAGCAAAATAAGCCAAAAGCAAGGCCAGCCTCTAATGGATTAGCATGCAAACTGCATCTGTTAGTTGTTTAGGTGTATCTAGGATCGGAAGGATTCTTCTCTGCAGAGCTTGTCTTCCCTCTTCAAAAGTTTTAGAGTTGCAATCCAGGCAGAAGTCCTAGAATCACTAAGGTCAGAAAAGATCTCTAAGATCATCAAGTCCAACACAGTACTAACCTGACCACTAAACCATGTCTGGAAGTGCCACATCTACATGTTTTTTTAACCCCTCCAGGGATGGAAACTCCACCACTGCCCTGGGGAATCTGGTCCAATGTTTCACCGCTTTTTTGGTAAAGAAATTTTTCCTCCTATCTAAACCTCCCCTGGCATAACTTGAGGCTGTTTCCTCTCATCCCTTGTTACGTGGGAGAAGGGACCAGCACCCACCTCACTACAACCTCCTTTCAGGGAACTGCAGAGAGTGATAAGGTCACCCCTCAGCCTCCTCCTCTCCAGACTAAAGTGCCCCATGGTCCTTCAGCTGCTTCTCATTAGACTTGTTCTCTAGACCCTTCACCAGCCTTTTTGCCCTCCTTGATGTCCACGGTGTTGAGCTTGTGCAGCCCATGCAGTTCCGCATCGGCTCTCCGTGGCGTAAGGTAGGATTGTCCATAACCAGGGTGTGAACTGGCCATGGTTGCCAGCTTTGCCGGAGCAGCCTGTGTGCTCAGACATCCACCCCTTGCAGTGCAAAGGTTTATCTTCTGCCACAAGCCCTGGGATGGGAGCAGGAGCACAAGCCATGCCTGCAGAGCAGCCGCTGTGCTGCGTGTTTGTTCCCATCTCAGTCCTTGCTGTTGGGAATTGCCCATTGCACCAAGCTCTCCCCAACGCCCCGGTACTGATGTAATGTTTGTTGTAGGATCTGGAGTCTGTGCCTGACACTCACCTCGCTGGCACAGGTCCCTGCGCAGAGGGACCTGCCAAACCCACAGCAGCTCCCCTATGCTTCTTGGAAGAAATCCTTGCTGCAAGGATCGCTCGTGGAAGCAGCTGCTGGGGGATCCGTGGCGCTGAGCTGCTAACCACTGGGTAGGAAACCTCTGGGGCTTCGCATCGGGGGCCAAGGCATCCAGAAATGCAGGGAATGAGACAAAACATCCCTCTCAGCTGAATTTTGCGGAAAGCTGCCAGGTTGCTTGTTTTCCCTGTCTGCCATCCAAACGGTCCCATCCAAGACCCGCATCCCTGCGGAGGCTGCTGCCTTTGGGGCTGCTTGCAGCGTCCCTCCATGTGGGAAAACTTCTTGTGCTACAGATACCTGCTTCTCTCTGCAGCATCAGTTCTGCTTGTAAAAGACGGGTTGGGAAGAAGGATGACCCTGAGATTTTTACCAACATTTTTCTGCCTTGTGGTACCTTTACCCCTGGCTGCAGGCTCCTCATTTGTGGGTTGCGCCGGCTGTCCGTGGGGTGCTGGCTGCACGCCCCAGGGCGCTGGGAAGGCAGGCTGTGGTCCAGCTCAGCACTGCTGCAGCTCTTGGGGTTGAACTAGAACTTTTCTTGCTCTGCTTTTTACCCCGTGTGATCCGCCTACATCTTACTTTTGCGTGTTACCCCTGTGTCGAGTGCTCCCTGGTCCTTGCTGCCTTTTTTGGAGTCGTTCTGAAGCGCAGCAGCTGAGCTATTTTTTGGGTAGCTGTGCCACCGCTGCCTGTAGGGTTCTCAGTTGTGCTTCTGCTGCTGTTGTCTGTGTCCTGGCTGACCTTCGCGCATGCCACTTGGAAGCTGCTTTCTTAATCCTTGAAACTATTATTCACCTTCCTTTTCTTTTCCAGTGGCGCCATTGGAGAGTTTCCACTCGTTTCTCTGCCCTGTCTCTGGGAGAAACCGCTGAGTGGGTGAAGTGGGGTGACTTAATAAAATAGTTTTAAAGGATTAAAACAGTGAGTTGACAGGAGGAATGCAGGAGGATTGGCCGACGTGCTGACAGCTCAGCTGGGGAGGAGGACAGGAGCAGGATCAGCTCCTGCCTGGGAGCGCGGGCGGGATGCTCTGCTTTTGATGTGCCCTCCCCGGCAGGAGCCTGGGGGATGACATTATCCCACCTCTCCTTTTGCTTGGACCACGGCTCCGAGACACCTCCACAGCACTCCCAGGCTTGTGGTCTGTCCTCCTCCCTACCTGCGGTCACCGAACAGCTATGGCAGTAACATAGCAACAACAACAATGTCCCCAAAAAGTGTCTTGTAGGAAAACACAGGGCATCTGCTAGGTCTTCGGGGCAGAAGAAGGGAGCTAGTGGTTTGGGAGTAGCTGTCTTCCCTCGGACCACCAGGATGCTGTGTGGCAGAGGGATGCACTGGGATGGAAAACTATGTTGTTGATAATGCTGGGAGCTCTGTATACGCCTCTCGTGCTTCCCTGTCCTGCCTTCCAGCCTGGCCCATTGAGTCCGTGAGCCTAGGGAAGCGCGAGCTGCTCTGTGTAACCGTATGGGGAAGCTTTGTGGGCGTGGGGATCGCAGAGGCTGGGATCTGTCCCCAGGCTCCCACCGGGGATCTCTGTAGGGTTAATTCTCCTCACCCAAGAGTGAGAGGAAGGTTCTTCATAGCAGCTGGCTGGGCAGCCGTGCAGGCTGGGGCTCGGAGTGGATCTGGCTCTGGCCTCCTGAGACAGCAGCCATCACAAACATGATGCTGTGTTTCAGCGGGAATCTCAGAAATGCTCCTTTTTCAAGCACATCACATAGCTGGACGATGCTGTGATCGGCCTTGTGCCTTTTTGAACTCTGCGATTAATGAGATGAGCAAAAAGGGTTTCTTCTTCTTTGCGAAACAATCTCTTGTTTTATTTGGCTTTTCACCATCCAAGTACTAGGGATTCCTAGAATTTTCTCTTTCCTGGCCGTTCTGGAGCTGTTCTGCTAACTTACTTTGCGCAAGTCGGCTGGAACCGGGAGCAATCTGGAGAATGTGGTTGTTTCCCTCTCCTTGCTCTTCCTCTGGGTTCATCAGAGCTGCTCTGGTGTTGCTCGCAGGCACAGCCTGGGTCATGCTCTGCCCTTGGAGCTTTGTGCCACCCTGGTCCAGCTCTGCCCAGACCCGCTGCATCGCTCCCCCGGTGCGCAGGAGCGGCTGGAGGCACATCATCAGCAGTCTATTTATGTTAGGAAATTAGCTTTTGTGGGCTTCATGATTGATTTCATTTTTTTTGCTTTCCCCTTTGTGCTCGAGAAGGGTTTGTATCTGGCGCTGTGAATGGCCCGCAGTGTCTCGAGCCCTTCTTAGCATTCTTGCGCTGTGGATGTGGCCCACGCCTTTCAGCCAAACAATACGCGCTCAGACTCCCCTTTTGTTGCTGTGCTGCTAAAAACAGGAGAGCGAAGCCTGCCGGGTCTTCCTGCCTGCCTGACGTCTTGCTGTCCTTTGAAATAGCGAGGGAGATGTTGGTCTCTTGGGGGAATCACTGCAGGTCCCCCCTCTCGGCGGGGGCTGCAGCCTGACCCCCTCGCAAGCAACTTTTTGCTGTTGTGGGATGGTGCCCTGGCTGTCTTTGAGGACGAGGAGATGTTCTCTGCATGTCTGAAGGAATATCAGACCTTGCTGTGGTCCACAGCTCACCTAGGGATGAGCAGCAGGTTGAGGAAGGAGATTCTTCTCCTCCGTTCTCGTTGAGACCTCACCTGGAGCCTTGAGTTCAGCTCCGGAGTCCTCAGCACAGGAAGGACATGGAGTCCAGAGGAGGCCACGGAGATTATCCGAGGGCTGGAGCACCTCCTGTATGAGGACAGGCTGAGAGGTTGTTCAGCCTGGAGAAGAGAAGGGAGACCGTAGTGCAGCTTCCAGCACTGAAATGGGCTCCGGGAAAGCTGGGGAGGGGTTCTGGATCAGGGAGGGCAGTGATAGGACAACGGGGAGCGGTTTTGAGCTGAAAGAGGGGAGATTGAGATGAGATTTTAGGAAGAAATGTTTTGCCCAAACCATTCTATGATGGTTCACGTGCTGAGACCAGGTCTCAGTCCAGCCGTGTGGGGAGCGCACAGGAGTGTCGTGACAATATCCTCAGCTGTGTTTGTGGAGGTGATTTCTTTGTTTCATTTCATCTTTCTGTGCCACTGGCCTCTGTTTGTGACACAGAGCAAAGGCCACTTGGAAACACAAAATTCTTAAAAGCTTGAGAAGTGACGCATTGCTGCTGTTAAACGCTCTTATTTCTGTTCCTCAGGTTGTGCAGTAGCATGCAAGTGAGCGGCTTTGAAGTTTATTTTTCCCTGGCGCTGTTTTGTGTTGCTGAGACACCTCTCAAGGTCCTTTTCTTGGTCAGGAAGCGTTATGTGATGTGCCTCCTACGGAGCCAAAGCAAGCGGCCAGCATGCTTGAATTGTTGGCTTGGCTTGGGAAGCAGGGGCAGCTGCTGCCTCGTCTTCCTGCTATTCCTCTCCCCACATCTTCCTTTCTATTTGATGTGCAGGTTTCCAGTTCAGTTCGTGTTGCTGTTTTGATGGGGCTGTGTGACCAGCCTCTGCCTCGCTGCAGCAGTGCCCCTGTCTTCACCAGCACCCTCCGGCGCGGTGCTGGGCTGCTGGAGCATCCCAGGGGGCTGTTGCCTCCCCGAGTCGCGCCTCCAGGGTGAGGGGTGCACAGAGACACCCCTCTCTGGGGCCACAATTCATGTTCTTGCTTACCTGCTTCGTTTCATGTTCTTCCTTACTTGCCTCGGGACAGTGAGGGTTTCCCAGACTGACCAGAAAATAGAGGGATAAGAAAGGGAAAACAAGCAGTTCTTTTTCTCCTTATCGAAGTGGCTGTGGATAAGGGAAGCGTGTTTAGTTTAGTGGCGCTTAGGAAGCGTGTTTTTTTCCTCACCTTATCAGTTTGGAGACGTTATGAGCAGAAGATGCCATGAAAACCAAGAAAGTGATAGACACTGCTGTGCTCATAGCTTTGTGAACTTGCAGCCAGCTTTGAGAGAAGTGAGTATCACCTTTTTTTTCTGTCTAAAACACAGATACAGTTGCAGGAGAGCAGCTCCTTTGGGCACAAGGAGTGATCTTCGTGGAATGGGGAGGAAAGGCAGGACAAACGTACCTGCTCCTGCCCCGGACGGACGCTCGGGTGCGGGGTGATCCCAAAGCCCATCGCTGTGCCCAAGCGCTCTGGCTCAGCCCTGGTGGATGGATGACCTTCTCTGCCCCCGCATCGTGTGTGTTTTGTTCCATTAATGAGGGGGGAATTAAGAAACTTAATTTGACAGAGATTTAGTGCCTGGAGAGCATGACGGCCTGGGTCTGGGCAAGGCTTCATTGCAGAGATTTTCTGGAATATAAAACTGTGTTCCCAAGCTGCACAAGCACACAACAGGTCAACAGCATGGAGGTTGCTGAAGAAAAAAGGTTAATCTCCTGTGTATGGGTGTTTCTATTGAGATGAGTTATAGAGCTGTAAACTAATAGAGTGTTTTCTTGTATCCTGCAAGATGTTTGCAGCTTGTGTGAGCTTTCCCATTGCAACAGGGCACTCAAACACCCGAGGTGCGCAAGGTCTATTCCTGGGACACACCACAGCCTAAGCCCCAGTGGCAAAGCGAGCTGCTTAGGGAAGGTTGTTTGGTGCCTGGCAGCTGCTTTCCAGCTCTGTCAGTCTGTCCAGTAGTGCTAGCAGCTCTGTCTCTTGTTTCGAAACCCTGTATTTTTAGCAGACTGCTTGTTGGCATTTGTGGACGTGGGGCGGTGGCATTTTGTACCGATTAAAAGGCTCTGCCTATTGTGTTCTCGAGCATCTTCAACTGCAATTGATGTCTGTTGCAGCTTTTCTGGAGCTTTCCCAAAGGGGAAGAAATATTTCCTTTTCAAGTTGAGCAGCACGGAGCCAATGGATGGAGCAAGGGACAGTGAAGCAGGAGATGCTGAAACCTTTTTTTCAGCGGTGCTGAGGCCATTAAGCACTCTCTCTGTACCATCCCTCTGGGTGCAGAAGGGCCCCTGCTTTACAGACAGCAAAGCACTGTAGTTGTCTGAACCCTCCTACTGGCACCCTTGGCATTTCCCAGATGCCTGTAAGCAAAGGTTTTTACCCTGTTTGGCAAGCTGAGGTTGTGGAATGGAAGGGGGACTGGTCCTCAGCTGTACTAGAGCACCAAGGAGCACCAGGGTCCTGGGGCTATGTCAAAACCCATGGGCTCTGCATTTATTTGAGAGCCTGAGGTGACTCCTGTAGTGGTCAGGATTCCTGGAAAGGCGTCTGAGGAATGGGTGGTTTGTGCAGCGCATGCCAGTCGAGCTGGGGAAGGACTGAACAGAAAGCTGCTTCTCTAGGCTGGTGGTACCGGTGAGATGCCAGCGCGTGGTGATGGTTTATGCCTGGAGAAAGAGTCCAGGGGTCTGCAGGAAAAAGCCTGCAGTGAATTTGGTTGTTGCCAGCTGCTAACAAATAAATACCAAGCCACCTGAAAGACTTTCTTGTTCAGTAGGAGCTTAGTAACTCATTAGTCACCCTGCAAAAGAGCAAATCAAACCGTGGCAGCTGTACAGTAAGTGAAGAAGTATTTTCATGTGACAGCTTATGCCTTTGTCATATCTGGATTACAGCGGTGGCATGCAGTGTTGTAACTGTAAAAACACCAAGCAGGCATTAATTAACATGATGATTTTTATCTAGTCGTGTCCCAGGGCATCCGGACTCCGTAGAGCCGGGCTGGTGCGCGGTGCGGGCGCTGATAGGCGCTCCGAGCATGCGGGAGGAAGCAAACAAACAAACAAGTCTGGAGGAGGGAAATGATTAGATGAGCCTCAGCTGGTTTTTTCCCCTCTTGAATGGCCCTCTTTCATCAGGATATGTTAGGACAAGTGCTTTTTCAAGCCAGGATATCAGCGCAAGACACAGTGTTCTGTAAAAGTCATCCAGTTCCTGGGGAGCATCAACAGACGCGATTGCTCTGCTCCGGCAGAATATACGGTCAACCTTTTCTTTTCCTTCTTTCCTTTTTGTTTTGGTTTCTTTTTTTTATTAATGGGTTTAGAAGCAAAAGGATGTGAGTTTTACAGCTCGTTATGAATCTTTTTGAATTTACTGACTTCTGTCTGACTCTTGGGCCAGCACAATGCTTCTGCTGTTCAAAGAAAACCAGTCCAAATTAGTATGTATAAGCCACTCGTTTTTATGCTGCTAACAAATGCTGCTTACTGGGGCGTTTATCACTGCTTCCAGGGGTCAAAAGTTGGGGGTGTTCTTTAATGAGTGGATTTTTCTGTTCTGGAAGAGATTTCTTTTCAAAAAGGTCAGAGTTTAGTTGTTTACTGGGACTGCAGGATTTAAAAGGGTCTTTTAAAACCGGGTTGGAATATTGTGCTTAGCCTTTTTCTCACTTTGATTTTGTTAGTTGTCTTTTAGAGCAATTGTGTGAAGCGACTGAGGGCAGAGCGCGTTCCCGGAGCGAAGATAAGGGACGGTGTCGGGTAATGTTGCTGTTTCAGGGTGGTGTAACAGAGAAGGTTTGCAGCGAGGTGCTTGGATGCGTTCCTTCCGGATGGGAACGGGAGCTTCTGTGCTATCGGTTTGGGACGTGCAGGCAGTTGGAGTCAGGGCAAGCTGCGCTTTGTAAGGTCGGTGTGCAGTTCAGAAACAAGCGTTTCCCTTAAAAAAATACAATCTCGCTCTCTACAGATCCTTTGGCTTTGCTTTCTGGTTCATTTCCATGCAGATGAGTACACAATAACAAAAATTTTGCTCTGTGGGTTGTCCTTTTCCTGCAGTCGCGTTCTGCTCCAGCAGTGCTGCCTTCTCATTTGCCTGCAACTGGGAATATTCTGCTTTATTGTGAAAGATTTCCTGCCTGCAGGAGAGGGGAACATCAGGCAAGATGAACAGTCTGAGCAGGAGCTAGATGCCTTTAGGAAGGAGCTCTGTCTCTGCCGTGCTGCTTCTTGCAGTAGAAATCCCAGTTGGTGCTTTATTTGGGATAAAAGAATATCCGTTGGGATGTTTTTTCACTTTCCCAAAGAAATATTTCCCAACATTCTTGAAGCGGAGATACAGTGAGTTCTTTCCTTGTGTGTTATCTGCCCGTTCCCATCCTCCTAGTGAAAAAAACCAGATGTGTGTGAAGCCAAGTATCCTGCACGACGTGGTGGTGTCCTTGCTTTTGTGTAACTTCTGGCCTCTTTGAACGCTTTCCTGTGAGATCTGGGGTGCGAAGGAAACCAGACTCTTCCTGGCTCTTTTATGGAATGAACCCAATTCTTATTTGCAGAAATTCTCGCTCCTAGCTTGTGTGCCAGGCGGAGCTGAGCCGGAGCCGGCGTTTTGGATCACAAGGAAGCTCTGCACGGCTCGTGTTCAGACCCACTGTGCTAGTGGAGCGAGTGGTGAGTGCTAGACCTGCGGGAGCGTCAGTGGAGAAGAGATTGGCTTAATTAGAGTGCAGTCGTCCTGCTGGCATTGTATCGAGCTGATCTCTCTCTCGTGGAGCCTGGAGCTTAGGTGAAAATTCTAGTTCACTTTTAAAAAGTGACTGAAATCTCCAATTTCAACCTGATCCAGGTTTTTCTGGGAATTTTGTACCGTAAGACTCAGTTGAAAACGGAGGAAGCTTTGCCTGGGAAGCTTGGCTGTGTTCTCAGAGAAGGGAAAAGCTCAACTTGCAGCAAAAGCTGAAAAGATGTGAAATTCACGTCTATCTTCACAAAAATACTAAGGCAGAGTGGAGCATTAGCACTTGCTTTTGGAGTGCTGGGAGCAGGAGCTCCTGTGGGATCGTTTTCCGAAGCATAAGTAACTCTTAAGCAGCGCAGTCTGTAATGGAGCATTTATATTTAGTAGATAGCAGACAATAATTAATGACAGTCTGTGTTTGGAAGTAGAAGGCGGCAGAAAATTGGCTTTTGAAACAAGGAATGTCTCCTGTGATGGTCTGAGTGGCGGAGGAGATGCTGTGTAAGCAGTTACTGGGTAAAATAAAAGGTGGCTCAGTAGATGTTGATTTTCAGCCCTGTGGGAAACGCTAATTTTACCGCTTATCCCAGCCTGTTTCTAAAACACGAGTATCTTATGGAACTGTGTAATTAGGCTGGTGCTGACTGTCACTGCTGGTTTTGTTCAGCCTTCTCTGTAGTGATGTTCTGGGCCTGGGTGTCACTTGACTCTGGAAATATCGTTTTGTGTCTGTGAGCTGCCTGCTCTCCGCGGTGTTTTCCAGGACGGCCGTTTCTGGCTAGAGCAAAGCAAAACCTTTGCTGTTGTGTTGGTTGTTTGTTCCCCTGAGGTTTCAGTGCAGCTTCCTTTCTCTTGTGATGTGCAGGGTTTCATCTGCCCTCCCTTCCTCTTTGAATCTGCACACAATTGATGGTTGCGTGTTCTTGGTTTTGCATTCCAGAGGAATCACAAGAACTGAAATTAGTGGGGACTGATTGACTCGGAACCTGATTGTCAGTCACTGCACAGGTCTAAGCCTGTAACCAGTCTTACCCTCTACTGTGTTTAAGTTGCAGAATTTGATAATCAAATGATAAAGTCATCTCCAGCCCGTGACAGCTCAGGCAAATATGGCCTGCAATGGCCAAGTATTAAAATGCTGGTGGGAAATGACACATCAATAATCCATGAGTAAACCTGCAGCCGTGCTGCGCGAGTGGCAGGATCAGACTTTGGGAACAGCTTCTCAGGGCAAAATCCTGCTACGTTTTAATGCAGAGAAGCCCTTCCTTCCCCAGCCGTACGGACCTGAGCTGATATTTCCCTTCACTTTAACTTCCTCTCGTTTGTTTTCCAGCCTAAGCGAGAGCTTTTTCATGGTGAAAGGCGCAGCCCTTTTCTTACAACAAGGAAACAGCTCCCAGGGCCAGCGAAGTCTCCAGCATCCTCACAAACACGCAGGTAGTGGATTAAATCGTCTAAATGAAATTCGTTTTCCCTCTTGCTTTGCTGCTCCTGCCGTCCACACAGGCAGGTTAATGGCACGTGTGGGTGGGTGGGTGACTCCTCTGGTTGTCACCGTGGGCCTTGTCCAGCCTGCTGAGTAAAACCAGGTTTTCAGCCCACTCGAATCGAATGGGAACGTGTAATTATTGAGTCTTGGTTTAAACTTTTGTCATTATCTCGGAAGTGTAGCTGGAGTCGAGCTTTGTTCTGTGCAGACAGTGGCATTCAGCATGGCATTCCTTAGGCAGGGAAGCCTGCTGAGCCAGAAGCTCTGCGCGGGGTACGTATCTCTGTTTGCTGCAGCTGAAGGAACGTCACTTGTTTCTGCTTCAGTGCTTTGATCTTTGCCTTCCCTCTGGCCTGGGGGGAGAAAGATGGGGGCAGGCTGAGTTATCAGGCTCTAGAACCTTTTCTGTAGTTATTGAGGTGCTGGTTAAGCACAGCAGGGACATTTCTCTGAGCAGTCTCCCCACTTCCAAAAATCTGAAGCTTGGGACTTTTGGTGCCAGTTCACAGCATTTGTTCTTTTGAAGCTACATGTTGCTGGGTTGGTTTGATGCTGCCACTAAGAGTGAGGAATGTTTTAACAGGATTTAGTTCTCTGGGTAGACGGAGGTTTCTTAGTCCCTTCTATCCCCTTTCCTGGTTTCAGGAAAATCCCCTTTTCAGTTAACTCATCACAATCTGGTAAATGTAATGATTGATAAGCAGATAATGGGGTTCAGGAAAGTGGGTTCTACTTACCCAGTGTTTTTGTGCCTTCTGCCTTTGACGGTTTTGGAATAAGTGATGACTGGGAAAGAAAAAATAAGATCATCGGAGCATTTTGAGTGCAGGAGCATGTGGGAAAGGCACAGTGTGGTACTGTGTGTCTGCTGCTTAGTAAACACTCTAAGCACAAAGAGGGTGTTTGAATGCCAAGCTTGGCTTTGGGTTTCTTTAATTGTCAGCAATTTCATATACCCAGCAAACATCCTACGGAAGGAATTTTATCTTGTATGGAAAGTTATGAGTGCATTACTGAGTTATTAGATGTAAGCTTGTTTTGTTTTCTTACAGATTCCTTGTTCCTTCTGCTTCCTTTCACCAAACAGAAATGCAACCACCCCTTGAGAGCCTAAGGGGGTTGCTGCATTCACTTTGAGATAGAAGGAGTCCATCACCCAAACTGGGACTGTCCTGCAGCCCTTCCTGCCCAGAAGTTTCTCCTGTTCAGTTTCTTGCCTACAGAGAGAGACTCTTTCTGATTATTCCTCTTCTTTCCCTGCAGGTGATTTGCCCCAGCACCTCCAGGTGATGATCAACCTCCTTCGCTGTGAGGACAGGATCAAACTGGTAAGAAAAGATGAATATTCCTGCTCTCTCTTCTGTTGGAGGTGTTTGAAACAGACCTGTAGAGGTTCACAAAAAGTGTTTTCAAATCCTAGGTTGCGGAGTCAGCTTAACTCTGTGCTGTCTGCAAAGCCTACAGTGTTTTCCTGTCCACTGTGCTTAAGTCAGGCTCTTAAGTCAGGCTTGAAACTGCAGCCAAATAGGGCTGGGCTTAAAGAGTTCTGCAGAGGCTATAAAAGTCATCACAAAAAAGCCTGTGTCATTTATCCATTCCAGCACGGCCAGTGTTATTCAGTGAAGGCTGATGAGTGGAAGACTGCTCTGAGCCTGCCTTTGTTTTCAGTTCAGTGAAGGACCAGTGTTTTTACCACCTTTCTAGTTGAAACTCTCTTAAAGAAATCTCCAGGTTACATTTTGTAGTCTTTTGAATTGGGGCAGATTACACAGGCTGATCTTCTCTCCACACAGTGCCAAGTTGAACCGGCACGTAGCCTTCCTGGAAGATGGACCATCTCTCCCTCTGTCTTCCATACTGCAGCTAGATAAAGATTTTGGGCACAATTACACCTTAAAAAAAATTATTAGGTGGTAAAGGAAGTAGTAATTATCCAAAAGCTAGTTTGCAGAGCTTGGTGACCTTTTCCTAGGCTGTCCGTTTGGAAAGCGTGTGGACAGACAGAGTCCGGTACATGGTGGTTGTCTACAGCAGCGGGCGACAGGACACAGAAGAGAATATTCTGCTGGGTGTGGATTTCTCCAGCAAGGAGAGGTATGTCTGAGGCAAGGCTGGGCTTGGAAATCAGGCAGGCTCTTTCCTATGGAAAGCCTGTCAACACCAACCTGTCCCCGAGCAGTTCGTTTTCACGCATCTAGCAAGAGAGAGGACATAAGTGATGAGTTTTCTGACCTGTTGAGAGTATGAGAGGGTGATGTTTGTTCAAGGAGCTTTCAGTCTCCTTGGAATCTCGGAGTTCGTTGGGCAGTTGTGGGCAAAGTGTTCACGTGTAATCCATCTGTAGGGCTGTGGCATCTACCTCATCTGTGGTTCGCTGTCTGCTCACTGCAAAATGCTCTTGCAGACCCATTTGCAACCCTGGAACTTATTCTGTCCACCAGACTTCAAGTCTCTTGATGTTGTGATATAATGGAGCTGGTTGGGGGAGGAGCTTAGTTGCCAAATAACATCAAAAACTCCCACAATACTGCAAAAGCACCTCCAAAACCAACAAACAAATGTGTCCGTAATGAGCTGTCTCTTTTTTCTGACTGGTAAGAGCATGTAATGTTTTGAAACGCAAATAAAATACTTTGTTATCACAGACCCCTCTTGCATTATTCCAGTTCTGGGTGAGTAAACCAAGGCAGAAAAACTCTTGGTGTGGAGAGATGGGGCTGGTTTGGCAGAGCTGGGTTTAGAAGTCAGACCTTCCAGACTGTTTCTGCTCTCCGGTGATCGAGCAGGCTGCTGTGTTGTGCTGGAGCACCCTGTGTGACTCGTTTTCTTTCTGGAGAACCTTAGCGGTTGTTTCCCTTGCGTAAGTGGTCGGGGGTGGCAGCGAGACCTGTAGGGAAACTCCCAGCCGTGCCTTCTTGAGAAGATTATTGTGGTTGGCTTTGCTGCTGCTCCTTATATCTGCTGTCGAGTTACTGCTGGTTGAGTTATGGAGGGAATTGTGATGTAGCGTGTCCTTACAGCACAGTGAGTGTGTGACAGCAGAGAAAGTGCCACGTCATCTTCATCTCTGAAACTGCCTTGCAATAATCTGCTCCCGGTGATTATTGATGTGAGGAGAGATAGAAAAGTTATGACAAATCCATCCAAACTGTAAGGTTTGCTGCGGTTTCAGTTACTGCCTCCCCTGAAAGCCAAAGTTTTTGTTAATTAAGGGTAAGTCAGTTGGCATTAGTGAATTTACTGAGGGTCTCTGTGGTTCTTTGGGGCTGAAATGTCACAGCTGAGCTGCGAGCGTTCTGACTGCTGACAGTTTGACTAGTCAGGCGCTTTTGTGGGTTTGATTCCTTTTACATGTGTTTAATAAAACCATTTTTTTCTGCAAAGTTCTGAAGTGCACATTGTCCATGTATGTGTGTTCAAACCGGCCTGTCAGATCCTTTGATCCTGCTGTAGAAAGTGGCTGAAGGCTTATAAAGGAAAAGAAAAGAACAAAAAAACTGACGTCTTTGCTAACTGGCTGTTGCTGTATGCATCCCAATTTCCTTTAAAACTTTAATATCTCAGTAGCTTAATTATTTACTATTTGAAAGTTATTGGCTCCCATTGTAATATGGTTTTCTTGCCAGATTGCATCTCTGCAATGAAAGTGTTCTTTTGGGTTAGGGAAACTCATAAAATTGTTTTTGTCTCTTCTACCAGCCAGAGTGATGAAGTGAAAACGGAGCGTGCAAGCCTTTGAAAGGCCCCTCGGCTCCTCTTTGGGAAGGGCAGGCGGCTGCTCTGCCACCTACCAGCGCTTGCTCTCCGTCTGGCTTTAGCGAGCCGAACGTCTGCAGCCAGATCGCTGCGATCTGCTTTTATGTCCTGTTAGGGAGCTGCCTCGCTCGGAGCTTATAGGGTGAGAGAGCAGGAAAGATGATGGGGCAAACGCCGCAGCGGGTTCTGGAGAGGGAGAGGAGAGCTGGTGATTTTGACCCTTGCTTCTGATGTCTCCCCAGCCCCGTGGAGCGATCAGCATGCTGATATCGGAGCAGATCTTTAGACTTCAGCCACCAGTCTCCTCGTGTGTTGTGCGTTTGATGGCCTAAGATATTACCAGGAATTGCTAGAGCAAGACTTGAGGGTTTTAAAAATTAAAGAGTATTAATAATTCAGGGTATTGGTGTGACCGCATTGCGGCCTGTATTTAACATCCTGTATAACCGTCTCTCTTCCAGTAAAAGCTGCACTATAGGAATGGTTCTTCGCCTGTGGAGCGATACTAAAATCCATCTCGATGGTGATGGGTAAGAAACCATATTAAAAGGATAAATGTCAATGTCCTTCCCTACTGGGGGCTGCTCTAGGAGAGATTCTCCATCACCTTGCAAATGAAGTTCCAATTTTGGATTCGTGGCTGCAGTCCTCTTATTCAGACAGTGAGTTTTTGTCTTGCTGCCCTCGTACTGCTCGGTGGAACCTGTGTTACCCAAAGAATGTTCCTGTAATCCCCCTCAAGGGGTGGAGCTCCCATTCCCAGCAGCCCAACCCCGGCAAGGGTGTCCGCTTGCCCTTCTTATTTGGGAGGATGTTGGAAAATCGGAGATACAAATCCTCATCCCTGATTCTTTTTGACTGTGAGTGCCCCTGTAGCTGCCATGCAGTAGCTGTTTATTATAGAGTGCAGGTTGTGATGCAGAGAAGACATTTTTTACTGGTTTTTTTCCCGCTCTCTTAGTGGCTTCAGCGTGAGCACCGCAGGGAGGATGCACATCTTCAAGCCGGTGTCAGTGCAAGCCATGTGGTATGTGCGTTAATTCGCTTTATTGAGAAAGAGACTGTCATTGCTGTGAATAAATTAAAAATGGATAAACGAACTGCGTTTTAGCATTCCCAGTAATTGATGTTTAGTGAGCTGCAGCAGAGATGCTGCTTGCCCGTGCCGGCAGGTAGCAGTACCATAAAGGGACTGTGAGAATATTGATCTGAAATCAGGGTCTCGCTTCTATTCAGAGCAGCGATGTGCTCTTCGCTATAAGGGAAAGGCGCTGGTGAGGTGAATAGACATGAAAGACCAACTCAAATTCATCAGGCTGCAGACCCAGTCTTTCCTTTCTCTGCTTATTTTTCTAACTGGCTAAGGAGGAGTCGCGGGTCCCATTGCCAATCTGATGGCGTTCCCTGTGTTCTGCCTCATCGCTGGGGCTCCTGCTGCACGGAAACTTTCCGTGCTGTCCCGGGTACGTGTTCACCTTTCAGCTCCTGTCACCCCTCCCTTGTGCAGGGATTCCAAAACACTGAAGCAGAGGTGACTGAATCAGCAGCAGCTGTGCCAGCAAATTCCTCCTTGGAGAGGCTGCTACCCATTCCCACGCAGAACAAATGCGTCTCTTTTGGCCTGGGCAGTCTGCTGGCTCCTGTTGGAGCCTTGAGAGATCCCTGTCCTTGAGGAATCTGATAAAGAGAAGACACAGATGTAGAGAAGGATGTTGTGCTAGGGATGATTTGGTGCAGAAGCTCTTGTTCCCGTCAATTTTGGACTCAGCCCCTCCTGTTGGCAGCCTTAGCTGTGGTGAATGTATTCAGTATGATGACATCTTCGGAGCAGAGCCTTAACAAAAAAAGAAAAAGAAAAAAAAAAAGAGGAGGGAAGGAAGGAAAAAATAGTGCTAGAATTTGCAAAAACAAATGACCCAATCTAGGCCTTGTCCCTGGAGCATGTCGGGGGCCAAGAGTGCTGGTAAATACGCATGTGACTCCTTGCTGAAGGTGGTTTGAAAATTATCCATGTTCTTTATTTTCCTTTGGTCTGGCTTTACAAGTTAGCTAATGATTAGATCCCAGCGCGACTCATGCCTTGTGCTTGCCTGTTAATCAGGAGAAGATTTCGGCCTCTGCCTTGGACTGGGTCCTGAGAAGGCCTCCAAGGTGCACTTTGTGCCCTCTTTGTGTGCTGATACAATAAATCTACTGCTGAAAGTCGTCTTTTTGCTATGAAAACCTCCCAGATACTGCTCTGTCTGTTCCTGCCACTCACATTTGTTCTCCAAACTTGCAGGTCTGCTTTACAGATCCTCCATAAAGCCTGTGAAGTTGCAAGAAGGTACAACTACTTCCCTGGTGGGATGGCCTTGGTCTGGGCCACGTACTACGAAAGCTGCATCAGCTCCGACCAGAGCTGCATCAACGAGTGGAACGCGATGCAGGACCTGGAGTCCACTCGCCCTGACTCTCCAGCCCTGTTTGTTGACAAGTCAGTTCTGAATTCTCTTACAAAAAGTTGGCTTGGCTCATGAAAGGAATCTCCCCTTCTCCTTTTTATTCCTTCATTGGCTAATTTCCTATCTTTAAAAATGTTTTTCTTCCATTATTCTCATTAAAATTGCTTTTAATCCAAGTCTTTACCACCACTACTTTGTATGAGTTGCACTGTGTGTTTATTACCAGCTTGGAGACATCACCTTCTCTCCCTTTTCAGGCCAACCGAAAGAGAACGGACAGAACGACTCATCAAAGCCAAACTCCGGAGCATCATGATGAGCAAAGACCTGGAAAATGTGACTTCTAAGGAGGTAAATTTAAAAATTCCTGCTTATTCTTCCTGCTAGACTCCTTTTCCAGAGAGTGCTGGTGAGGAGACACCATATGACTCGGTGTCAGTGGCCTTTGAGTGTGTATTTCCAGCTGTTCCATGAGGTCTTTGACTGAACTTCTGTTTTCCCAGCATGGAAATCAAGATAATCCTAGCATCAGCGTGTATTTTTCAACACCTTAGTAACAAGTATGTGACTTTCGAGTGCACAGTGCTGGTTCTTTGCCAGCAAAGTGCCGTCAGAGGTGATGCCTGAATTTCATGTTGGTTGTAGCACATGTAGGTGTTCCAAGCAATGAATTCACAGACACCTTTTCCTCTGCATCCCTGTGGGTTCCACTAGCAAAGGCAGCATCCTCGAAAGACAGAGTTGGTGGCTTGAGGTCTCGCAGCTGTGTTAGACAATGTCCTTGGACAGTGCAGAGCAAAGTCCACGCTTTCCTTTCTCCTTGTCAGCTTCATTCTTAGGTTTTATTGTCTTTGTTTCTGAACAAATGTCAGAAGGTCTCGCAGACAACGAGTGAGTTAATGGATGGAAAATCACCAGTCAAGGCTGAAGGTAGTTTGGATCCATCCCACAGGCTGGTGTAAATACATGCAGCCGCGGTGCAGACATAAGCAGAACAAATGGAGATTGTTCCTTTTGGGTTGGGTTTTTGTTTGTTTTTCAAGGGAGGTTGTTAACACGCAGGGCTTTCCTTCCTAAAGCCTCGCACTGCAGGGTTCAGAGACACTTGTGTAACAGCAGTGTCACAGGTAGTAGGCGTGAGCTGAGAGCCTGGCTGGCTGGCTACGTGTCCTTAACTCCTGGTGCAGTCAAGATACTTTGATTTTTGCTGCAACCGTTTCTTGTGGCCGTTTCTATGACTGTTTCTGCTTGTCTGTGCCCTGGTGTTTTAAAATCTCCCTTCAGCAACGCTGCCGCTGTTACTCGAACCTTGCTTCTAATGAGTTTCATGTTTGTCAGCTGCTCTCCAAGGTCTTGGGTTTTATCTCTGGGATTGTTTTTAAGCAGCAGGTACCCTAAAATATGTTTTTTTGTACTCAGATGTTATCTGAAGCTTTATTTACAGATCTTAACTCTGGGGGCCTAGGCTACTCGGAGAGATGCCCTGTCTCCAAAAGTTCAAATCCCTCTTGCTGTTTTTAATGAAGTACAGAAAGTGTTTTGCAGAGGAGTGCCAACAAATGTTTCCATTGAACAGATGCGATTCTAGGTGGCATCCTTTGTTTTCTGCTCCGCAGATACGAAATGAGCTGGAGAAACACATGAACTGCAACTTGAAGGAATTCAAGGAATTTATAGACAATGAGATGCTGCTTATCTTGGGTCAGATGGACAAACCGTCTCTGATTTTTGATCACTTATATCTGGTAAGCTGCCACGTTAGGAGCTCCAGGATAGCAGGAGGCTCACTGGGAGTGATCTGACAAGTCGCTGGGCTCAGTGGAAGCTGGATTTGGTATCAAGGTTGACTTGTGTAGTGTGAGCAAGAGGTGCAGCCTGCTATCCCACCCTCTGTGCAGGCTTCCTCCAGGACCCACAGTGCTTGTAAAAGCTCTTTTTTTTTCTAGCTCTTGCTGTAATGATTCTTTCCTGGCAGGCTGATCCTGTTTCAGGACCTACCGTGGCATAGCTAATATCTGTGTCCATTAATTTAGTATTCCTAACGATGGAGATTTTCTTTTAAGACGAAAAAAGTTGTAGCTGTGGATGCTGCCCTGACAGATGTTTGCTTTTTGACTCCAGTCAGGGTCACTGCATTGTTTTTCTTGGTGGAACCTCTGCGGTTCCGCAGGCGTGGCCAGAACTATGTAAAGAATCAGGCTGAAGGTGATGGGCTGTTCCAGCCTGTGCGGGAGCACAGAACGGTGTGTGTTTCATCTAATCTTTTGCCACTAGATGGTACTCCAAGCAAAACCAGGCACTGCCATCTGGAACAAAGACTTGAGATGAACACATTTGTGCCCCTTACGCTTGGGTCTGGGTTTTTTTTCTGGAGAGAGTCAGAGGAAGTGCTCATGTTTGAGAGCAAAATCTGCTTTTTAAGCTCTTTTTATCTTTCTGTTTTGCAAGTATGGGGAGACTCAAGGTGTAACCACCTGCATAGCTTTCAGAATTTGCCTCACTTCTCATATACCTGTGATCCCAGCCATACCACACATAATCATGTTGGCTCCCTGCACTATTTATCTCTGGTTAAAAACCAAAGTGGCCAAGGCAGCGATTGGGGATGTACTCTGTCAAATGGTGGCCTAGAACTCCTTAGGTGAAGATGTAATTCCCTCGTCCCCACCTTCAGGAGGTCCTTTTCTGACAGGAATCTCTGTGCTGATCTGCAGTGCTGGTGCCATGTTGCAGTTTCAGGGGCTGTTGGCAATATTTGAGTGAGGCTGGGGGGTTTCAGAACCTTAGGGAAGAGGGGAGGATCTCGGGCTCCTTTGAAACTGTGTTTTGTGGCTGTTGCAGGGATCTGAGTGGAACGCCTCCAACCTCGAGGAGCTGCAGGGCTCGGGGTGAGTACTGCGCCGTTCAAGCACCAGCATTGAGACTTTGAAACCTCCAGTTGTTTGCTTTTAACTTACATTCAGGTCTCTCGAGATGACAGGTGACATTTGTAGACTGCAGGGATGAGTTTGGGCCCATTCCCAGCGATGTGGGTAACTTACTGTCCTGACCTCCGTTGAGAAATCTTTCCTATGTCATCTCTATCAGCCACACGTAGAGTGGAAATAACAAAACTTCTCGTTTGTGAAGTACATTGAAATCTCTGAACCCTCTCTACGTGTGGCAGCCGAGCGTGAAACTGCCATACATCTTCTTGTGTCAGGTGTGAATTCCTGCAGGCTGCAGAAGAGCAAATATTACAACAGTAAGCTTAGGAAAAAACCTCTATCTAAATGGAGCAGAACTTCCTGTGAGTGAGCAATGTGCACCTCACCTGCCCAGGCAGGCAGCTGCAGGGCTGTCTTTCACCACGCTCTCATCTCCGCGCCGCTTCTTGGCTTCATCTTCTTTCACGCGTTTTGGTCGAGTGAGAAGTTTGCGTATAAATATTTGCTGCTTGCCCAAGGCGTACACCAACCTTGATGAGAGAAACTGAAAAATATTGCTCAACAGCGTGACTAGAAATGTTTAATTTGGAGCCCTTGGGAACAGATGTCTCAACATCTTTGAACAAGTAAATCAGCCAGCAGGTTAATACTTCTGATCTACGGGGAAGGCATCTTGACATGCAGTGTCTAGAACCCAAAGCTGGACAAATTCTGAAACAAATATCCTGTGTCCTTGATTTCTCATAATGATGAGGGGTAATAAATCAATTTTTTTTGTGCTCCCTGGGGGTGTAGTAATCCCTGCTGTGATGTTTGGAAGGAAATGAGAGATGCCGTGTGCTTCTCATTTCATATTTTTGGTTAGAGAGAAGAGAAAAGGATGGCTTTGCAGCTCAAGCCTGCAGTTGAATATTGTGATTCATAGAATCGTGGAATGGTTTGAGTTGGAAGGGACCTTAAATTCCCACACCCTGCCATGGGCAGGGACACCTCCCACTGGATCAAGGGCTCCAAGCCCCATCCAACCTGCCTTGAACCCCTCCAGGGAGGGGGTTCTGTTCTCAGCTCTACTCCAAATGAGTCACTTGGAGCCAATGCACTTCTCTTCTCTCAGCACCCCAGGACCTGTGCGTGGCACGGCGAGAAGTTTCTGATGAGGTTGCAAAGCCTCAGCCAGTGGGATAAAATATACCTCCTGTGCCCAGGGTCGTTTGATGCTTCGAATAGGTTGTGCTGGTGGTGAGAGATGAGTGAATGGTCAGGTTCTGCACATCACGAGCGTGACCCGTGTTAGCGGGCGTCCCAGGGGTTCAGAATTAGGGCTGTAGATTCCCTCTTGCCATTCATGTTGTGCCAGAGTTCATGGGCTTCACAGTGCGTGTCAGTTCCCTTTCATGACCATGGCAGTTCGACTTCTTTCTTTTCCTTCTCTGTAGCATTGACTACATTTTGAATGTGACCAGGGAGATCGATAATTTTTTCCCTGGTCTGTTCGCGTATCACAATATCCGAGTGTACGACGAGGAGACCACGGACCTCCTGGCTCACTGGAACGAGGCGTATCACTTCATAAACAAGGCCAAGTAAGTGGGTGGGAGATGAAATTCGGTGTGAGAGCAAACCTGAGCCGCAGGGTCTGACACTGTGACCTGTTTCACCCAGCGTGGAGCTGGGCCCTTCCAGAAGCCCCTGACAGAGGCAGCAGGGCTTTTGCATTCCTGCTCTTGCTAGAGTTTTCTGTGCCCCTAGAAATTCCCCACAGCTTGTCTCTTCCCGTATTGACGTTAACCTGTTCCTAGCCTATCAGATTTTTTATTATTATGATTTTGTTTTACTTCCGAAGGAAATAAAGACATTTCCTCTTCTCAGGAAGTTCTGGAAAGACTCCAATACGTATCCGTGTTGGACCAACCCCAGCTGTCTGCAGACAAGAGATGGTGACAGAGCCTGGCAAACTCTGCAGGGCTTTTACACTCAGATTGTTCTTGCTTATCCCTGTATCCTGAGACTCAGACAGGCAGGCGGGAGGCTTTGTGGTGGGCTCTGAATTGGCAGCGTGATTGAAGCTGCTCTTCTCTTAATTCCCAGCTTTTCTGGAGAGAGGTTCTTCTTGTGGCCTACTGAGTTTCTTACCTACTGAGCTGTGATGTCAGGACAAAGAACTGTCCCTCTGCCGTGTGAAATGGTAACAGATCCCATAACCAGAAAGATGAGACGTTTTCCTGTTTGTCCTCCTGCAGGAAGAATCACTCCAAGTGCCTGGTGCACTGCAAAATGGGTGTGAGCCGGTCGGCATCGACTGTTATAGCCTACGCCATGAAGGAATTCGGCTGGTCGCTGGAAAAGGCCTATAATTACGTGAAGCAAAAACGCAGCATTGCGAGGCCAAATGCAGGCTTCATGAGACAGCTTTTGGAATATGAAGGCATTTTAGACGCGAGGTAAGGCGGCAGGGTGAATGGAAAGGTGACTTGCAGGAGATGAAGATCATAGAATCATGGAATGGTTTGGGTTGGAAGGGACCTTAAAGCCCATTCAGTTCCACCCCTGGCCAGGCCTCCCTGGATGGAAATTAGCTGTCTTCTAGGGAGATCTGCTCTGGTTTAATTCAGTCAGAGTGTCTCTGTGTTTGGGAAGCGTGTTCGTATTTCGTAGCAGCCAATACTGTTCAGCACAACATTGTTCCTGTTTTATGAAGCAGAACTGAGCTCAGGCAGTGTTGGAGGTGAATCATTTGCAGTTCTGGGGGACCGTGCCAATCACGAGTCTCTGTCATTGCAAGCTCTGTAGTGTCTAAGAAAGGTTTCTGTGTGCTCTGCTTGGCCTCTGGGGGAAGAGGAGGAAAGATTTTCACTTTGATTCAGCAGGGACGGTGCCGTGAGATGTGCAGAGATGTTGGTTCAGAGTGTTCTGCCCTGACAGAGGGCTCTGTGTCCCCTCCGCTCTGGGGCACTCTTCACAAGGGCTGTTGCCATCATGGATGTGATGCTGTGAGTCTGCTGGGCCAAGGAAAGTCTGGAATTGGAAGGCAGGAGGGACAAAATCCTGATGCTGGAGGTGGTTTTGCCCAGCTGGGACTGCCAGGCTGGGCCCATCGTTCAACCTTTCAGTTCCAGGGTGTGGAAAGGGATGAATGTTCCTTGAACCGAGCAGTTCCTCAGTTAAACAGAATCCTACAGTTCCACGGTAGTCACTCGTGTCTTTGTGCTTTCCCCCAGCAAGCAGCGCCACAACAAGCTGTGGAAGCAGCAGGCAGAGAGCAACCTACCCCAGAACACAGATGGCACCACGGGGTCGGATGACTTCTTACTCGAGAGCTTGGACATCGACCTAGAAAACCGCCTGGCTGACCTGGATACGCCTTCGCAGTCAGCTTACCTGGATAACCGCGCTGGCACAGACGTGTCTGTGGGGTTTAATTACTGCTTCCGTCGCCTCTCGGACACGCTGCTGGAGAACAAGATTCCCGGTGACAGGGAGGGCTTTTTCCACGTAGAGGAGCTGGAGCAGGATGTGCTCGTGGAGCGCCGAGCCTCGCTGGTGGGACAGCCGCCCGCTGCGCCTTCCGAGGGGAGGCTGCTGGAGACGGTGAAAGCCCTGAAGGCAGCAGAGCCTCTGGCTGAGCTGAGCACGTTCAGCGAGAAAGAGGTGAAGAAGAAACTGGAGTTCAGCCCCAGGAAGGGAAGGAGGTTGCTGGGCCCTGGGGACCCAGGGGAGGATGGTGTCAGGGAGGAAAATCTGATGGAGAAGTGGAAGCGACGTTTGTCTGTGCACAAGGAGGAGAGCAGGCTTAATAGAGAGAACTTGAATAACAACAACAGCAAAAGGAGTTGCCCAGAGGATTTTGAGGTGCGTATGAAGTTGAAATGTAGGTGATTAGCATGGCTGACTACTGCAAGTGAAACTGCTCTTCTCATCTTCATAGCACAGTTTCATTTGACTTGGATAAAGCCTTTCATTCCATGATGAGCTTCTTCCTTTTCGAAGTGCTTCTGAACATGGCTTTGCTTGCCCAAGCTATGGATTTAGATGCCAGAGAGAGAGAGAGCACACACATGTGAGTGCCCTGTAAACTGCTTTGGGCAAGTTGCTTGCATGACCATCGCTTGAAACGGTAGGTATTCTTCTGTTGAAGGTTCTGTCTGCTGAGAAAGTACGTGGCTTTTGTTCCTGCTGCAGGGCCTTGAGGGAAGTGGAGATGGGCTTTGTTTCAAATCTGCTTGGCTGTAATTAGATCTTGTGGTCTGTGCCTCTCGCTCTGCTGGTGGCCGGTGTCCTGTTGTGTGCGCATTTATCTGTACCCGTTTTCTTTTTTTTTGCAGCACGACGCCGTGTTTGGGATCCTCAGTAAAGTCAAGCCTTCCTATCAGTCTTGCACTGACTGCATGTATTCCTCAGCCGGGTTGTCTCCTGACTCCTTTGGGGAGCAGTGTGAAAAGTTGAACCCCAGCACTGCGCGTCGCAGCACCACCATCTGCACGCAGCCAGCCCTCCTCTCCCACATCAATTCCAACTTGGAGCACCTTCCCAGCAAGGCACACTCGGAGGAAGCAATCAGAACTAAAAATAATGAGGCTCTGCTTCCTCTGTCGGCAGGAACTGGTGCTTTGGAGGTTGGCACTTGCAAATCTCTCGATCAACACTGCAGCATTTTGGAGAAAGGAAAAGATGCACCGAAAACCCCGGTCAAAACTCTGCTGCCCAGGAGAAACTCGCACTGTGACAAGAACCTCCTTAATGCAGAAGTGGTGAAAGAAGAGCCTCTAGCCAGAAAAGATGGCAAGCCTACCAAGGATCTGAAGTATTTGTTGTTCAGCAAAGAGCTGGAAAAGCCGAGTGCAAACAGTTACTTGATGCAGCACCAGGAGTCTCTTATTCAGCTGCAGAAAGCAGGCTTGGTTAGGAAGCACACCAAAGAGCTGGAGCGGTTGAAAAGCCTGCCCTCGGACACCTCCTCGCTGCTCAGAGAGAGCTCCCTGAGCAGAGTTGACTCCGGCATTGTGGAGGGCAGCGAGGGTTTGATTTCACATCACAGCCTCGTGCCTCTTCTGGGACCAGCACCCATGATACCTGAAGATGTAGAAAATGAGGTGGAGAAGTTAGAGGTGAAACGCGCCTTGGAGGGGATCTCTCAGAAAACCTCCACGCCTGTCATGTGTCGGTTGGAGCACACGAGCAGCTTCACCAAGGACTTCCTGAAGACCATCTGCTACACTCCGTCCTCCTCCCGGAGCTCCAACCTGACGCGGAGCTCGAGCAGTGACAGCATCCACAGCGTGCGGGGCAAGCCCGGCCTGGTGAAGCAGCGGACTCAGGAGATCGAAACCAGGCTGCGGCTGGCTGGCTTGACTGTATCTTCTCGTCTGAAAAGGTCCAATTCTCTCGCCAAGCTAGGATGTCTTAACTTGTCCTCTGAGGACTTATCCAGTGACATGGATGTGTCAACCGTAACGGACTCAAAAGAGGCCGTTTCAAGCGAGTCTTCCGTGCTCTGTGAGCCACAATCCATGCTGAGGAGCGCAGATGTCACCCCCAAACTGGCAGCAAAGCCAGCGGTCGGAAACTTGAAGAACACGCTTTGGATGGGCAAAAGTTGATGCCTTCTGTGTGGGGAGCGAGGGGGTGGATTTGGGGGCGGGGGATATGGCATTTATTCATTGCACCAATGCAGTTTCATCATCTTGACTTGCAGTTCATCTGACCCTACCTCTTCTTCCCCTCTTTGTACTCAGAGTGGGAAGAAAAAAACCATAATGGGTCATGATGAATGGCACAAGGGAAAATAAAACGTATTGCATGGCTTAGAAGAGGACTTTGTGTGTGGATTGCCTGTTGTCCTGCAGGATGCTATTCCTAGTGCTGTTTGCCAAGTATAATAATGCGTTTCTGTGTGTGGGTATATATAGATGGATGTTTGCATCTCTATCTATATATAGAAAATGCTGAAATATTCTGTTTCAAAGACAAAATAATTCATCGTGACTTTTTTTTTACAGAACGACCACGAGTCTCTGGTTCAAACAGGGCACTTGTGGAAAATCCTTAAAATGGTGACATCAACACTACCTCTGTTTTTGCTGACTTCTAGTCTTGGTTTGTTTGTTTGGATGGGGTTTTTGAAAAGGCTTTTCCCACAACCCTTCCTGTTGTCGGAAGGCGTTCCCTAGGTGTTAACCATAAAGGCCTGGAGGAGCGTGAAGACAGAAGCCCTGAATAACCTTGCTGTGAAGTGGAGGAGTTGTATTGTGTTGGCATCTCCCTTCGTCCTCGCTGTGTGACTCGGTGAATCGTCACTCTCGCCTCGGTGCTGGTGTGACGCCCAAACCGTGTCGCTGCCACCGGTGGAGAGAGGCCTCTTGTGCTTTGGGTGTTTTTTGCTGTCGTCGTGGTTTGTGATGTCCCAGTGCTAATGACAAACCTGGCCAGTAAGTGACCGTGGACCCTCGTGAAGCTTTGTGTGATGCTGTGTTGGTGTCGTGGATCCTGTGTTGGGTGGGGAGCGTTCTTCTCGGGCTGTCAGTGAGATGGCCACGGAGGGGCGGCTCTCCTGGTGTCCCACGCGTTTGAAATCCCAGTAGGCAATAGGTGAACGTGTCTCTTTTCTGGTTGTTGCTGTTGGGTTTGGTAGAACGGTTCCCGTGTCCTTGGTTTGCCGGCAGCCTGGGAAGCCGTTGATGAAGTCCAGGGGTTATTTATGGCGGGTGACAGGAGGCTGGGTGGCCCTGGAGCGAGGAGCTGGGGTGTACGTGTCCTGACTCACACAGGGCGGCAGCAGCCTCCTGCCTGAGCTGACAGAGGTGTAAATCCTGCTCTGGGGGGCAGCGCGTCCTTCAGGGAGAGCGGCCAAACAGAAGAATGGGCTCCTCCAGAGAGAGGGAGATGTCCTTTCTGAGGAACGCTGGCGTGACCTGCAGAGAGGGCCTGTGCTCCCCTTGGTGAGGCACCTGTGGTGCTGCACGCTCCGTAGGAATTGGAGCCGAGGAAGCACCTCCTGTCCTGCACCAGAGGCTGACGTGGGGACTGGTGCTACTGCTGCTCTTGCCGCCCTGCTGCGGGAGAGGCTTAAGATGCAGCACTTCACTGATGCTACGCGAAATGCACGTTTTCTTTGTGCTTATTTTGAGTAGCCACCCGGGTCAGAACTGCTCTGTGCGAGGTGCCCTGGCTGAGTCCTGAGGGAAGAACTCAATAAGCGTTGGAGGGGATGTGGTCTAAGCTTTGGTGCTCTCCAAGTTCCACCTGAAATCATGCATTTGGGGGATATTTTGAAGCAGGCGTGGAGCAAAACTGACCTTGGAGGTCGGCGATGGCAAATGGATGGGCTTGTGTTTAGGAACCAGGCTGTGGGCACACGCTCTCGTGTTGAAGATCCCCATCGAAAGCCATTCTTAACAATCCCCTCCCTGAGGTGGGGAGGGAGCAGGGCTGGCACAGTCGTTCTCAGAGTCTGTATCTGTTTTAATCCAAAATCCACTGTCTTGAGAAAGGGAGCCGGGCATTTTACTGCCCTAAATGCCTGGAGTTCACCTTTTTTTTCCTTAAGCGTAAGACCCCACGTTTTTATATTAACAGGGTGAGGAATTGTGGGGACCGGCAATCAGTAAATGAATGTCCCTCCTTGAAGAGTCCTCAATGCAACAAACATCTTTAGTTTAAGGCACTCTCTGCTCCCTCTTTCACCCGTGAAAGCTGTTTTGAAGCAAAAGCTGCTGCATGAGGGGATGACAGGCACAGACTTTTGCTTTTTAGGGCTAAGAAAACACTGGGCCATGTTCATGTCGGATGGAAATACCTGCTATCAGCGCACCGGGGGTGCACGTGCAAGTCTCTACTGCAATAATTTTTCTATATTTGTATTGTTTTCTTCTCCTTTTATTCCGATTTATGCAGGGGGGCAGCCCAAGGAGGCCCTGGGGTCGTTTGATGCTCTGACCCACCTCTGCCACGCGCGATGCTGTGCTCGGGGTTGATCCTGGCACGGTTTGATCCGCAGCCTCTGCTTGCAAGGGCTGTTGGCACAGTTATTTTCCTCCACCTTGTGTTACCTCAGCACCTTTCCAGCGCTGCAGACCTTTCCCATCACTGCCCGGCCATAGGAAGAACTCGAGGGGGGCTCAGATTTGAATAAATTCAGAGAGATTCTGTTAACGGATGCAAGCAAACGTAGACATTTCCTTCCTGTTTTCTTGAGCGCCTGCCGAGTTCTGCTGCGATACGAGCCCCTGCTTTCCCGGGGTGCAGCTCAGCGCTCACCCCCTTGTCCCTGCTGCTCGCTTGGGCTCAGCTCTCGCTGGACCAGCCCTGCTCGTCGGGCTCAGGGCTCTGTCGTGATGGTTTTGGGACGCAGGCACAGTTTATCAGGAGTCGGTCTTGAAGCCAACGTGTGCTAGAAGCACCAGTGTGCCATTTGGAAGGGTTTTGTAGCCAAACCTGTGCTCGCAGACTTCGTTAGGTTCGTTGCATGAGAAGGTAGATGTGGTTTTCCTCTCCCCCTCCGTGTTGTAATTGTTCTTTTACAATTGAGTGCCTTAATAATAGTTTACAAATACTGTGTATTTATGCTGAGCTGTTCCACTCTGCTGGTTGCTGTTCATTTCTTTTGTTTTTTGGTGCTTTTTGGTGTTTCTGGTGGCAGTGAGACCGTTGCTCCTTGTGTGCGTCGCCTGGCTGGTCCCGTTGAGCTCGGTGCTGCTCACCGCTTCCCATCTGCTCCGCACACGGCAAACCCGAAGGGCTGTGTTGGGATGCGGCCGTGCCAGCTCCCGGTGCCTCCGTTTACCTCTGCATCCCTGCAGAGACCCAGACCAGGGGGGTGTCCGGGGAGACCCAGCGCCGCTGGGTGGGAGTCCAACCCCAGCCCCGTTCTGCCAGAAACCCCAAAATGCACAAAAGTGGCACCTTATTATTTCCAGTCTAGGCGTTGTGGATCTGTGATAGCAAGAGCTTCTCCTCCTGGCTGTCCTCTCCACGATGCTGTCGGGCTCGGTCGTGCCCCGTGTCCCCCATCACGCGCTCTCGGTCGGGGAGATGGAGACAAAGAGGAGGGGTGGGTGAGTAACGTGTAGCTGTTCCAGTGCGTCGCTGTACTCTGTGATAACAGTGTTCCTTTGCTTTCACGGGATTTCTTAATCCTGGTTTTATATTTAAGCCCGCGGTATCTTTTTGTACTGTACGTCGGCGGGAGGGGACGCAGAATGCACTTTTGGTTTTTTTACTTTGGTTTGTAAAAATGTACTGTATATTTTATGTGCTTCTCGTGAGGAAAATAAAGTTTTTTTGGTTTGTTTTCCTTTTACAACTGAACTTTGCAGCATTTTTGGAGGGAGTGGAAGGATCAAACCGTCACGGGGAACAGGCTGGGGTGAGAGGGGGTGGAAAGAAGAGGAGGCAACGAGCACCTCATCGGAGCAGCCGCGGGCTCTTGGCACCACAGGCCCCTGCCCCGGGTTATCACATCCCGTCTGTCCTGGCTGTGTTCCCCTTCTTTGGGTCCTGGCTGTTTCTGCTGCCCCTAAAAGCCAGATTATTCTCCCTCTGTACTCAGCACAGGTGAGACCGCTCCTCAAATCCTGGGGTCAGTTCTGGGCCCCTCACCACAAGAAGGATGTTGAGGCTCTGGAGCGAGTCCAGAGAAGAGCAACGAAGCTGGTGAGGGGGCTGGAGAACAAGAGGAGCGGCTGAGAGAGCTGGGGGTGTTTAGCCTGGAGAAGAGGAGGCTGAGGGGAGACCTCATTGCTCTCTACAACTCCCTGAAAGGAGGTTGTGGAGAGGAGGGTGCTGGGCTCTTCTCAGCACAGGCTCTTCTCAGGGGACAGGACGAGAGGGAATGGCCTCAAGCTCCGCCAGGGGAGGTTCAGGCTGGACATTAGGAAAAAATTCTTCACAGAAAGGGTCATTGGGCAGTGGCAGAGGCTGCCCAGGGAGGGGGTTGAGTCCCCTTCCCTGGAGGGGTTTAAGGCACGGGTGGACGAGGTGCTGAGGGACATGGGTTAGTGTTTGACAGGAACGGTTGGACTCAATGATCCGGTGGGTCTCTTCCAACCTGGTTATTCTATGATTTTGTGATTCAGATCGGGAGATGCCTTTGTCCCTCTCAGTGTCCCTGCCGTGCTGGACATGGTTCAGCTGCCCTGCTGGGATGGTGAAGGCTGCAGAATCGCATCCAAACTTGAAGATTTTTAAGGGAAAAAGAGAACAAAGTAGACAAATCCTTAATTCCTGGAGGGAGGAGTAAAGCTGAGGCCTGTCATTCCCTGCCTAACATCTTTACAGGGACCCCAGGCTGGGTTTGAGGAGAAGCTGCTCCCCTTTCGTCTGCGTTCCCTGGCTCCGAGCGGCTGTTGGCAGTGGAACAGTCGCGTGTGTGAGAGCAACGCCTCGCCAGGCCGAGCCCGCGGCCAAGCGCTGAGCCAGAGCGGGGCTTGGGGCTCCGGCAGCAACGGGGGCTCTTCAGTCCCCACAGGCCTGCGCTGTGGTCTCCTCTGAGGAGCTAAATCCTGGGAGGCAGCTCGTCTGCCCAAGGCCGGTGCTGCTGCCACCCCACGATCCTCCCGAGGTGGGACCAGCCCTGCCTGGCATTCACCAAATTTTGCCTTTAAAGGCAAACTGAGCACGGGTCCCGGGTGCCTGCGCGGAGTCTTGTTGCTGCCTGGATGTTTCTCGTCCTCAGAGCTGCTTCAGGGAGGAACGTGTTGGTGTTTCCCTTGGCAGGGCAGCAAAGCGCAGGCTGAGGATGCTCTCCAGCTTTGGCACGCTCACCAATTGCCTCAAAGAGTCCTTAACCCCCCACCAGAAATATTTGCTTTTTAGGGGTTGTTGGGGGTTGATTTAGTTTGGAGTTGGCAGCTGTCTGTCTCCCCTCAGTTGAGTGTGTGACTCCCTGAGGAGCTGCAGCCCCTCTCGCTGCCTCCAGCTCAGCTGGACCCGGGCAGGAGCCCACCCTTCCTGCTGACTTCATGATGCTCGTTTGGGTTGGGGGTGTTCAGCCCGGAGAAGAGAAGGCTGCGGGGAGACCTTAGAGCAGCTTCCAGTGCTGAAAGGAGCTCCAGGAAAGCTGAGGAGGGGCTCTGAATCAAGGAGGGGAGGGATAGAGTGAGGGGAGATTGAGATGAGATTTTAGGAATAAATATTTTCCTGTGAGTGTGAGGAGGCCCTGGCCCAGGTTGCCCAGAGCTGTGGTGGCTGCCCCATCCCTGGAGGGGTTCAAGGGCAGGTTGGATGGGGCTTGGAGCCCCTGATCCAGTGGGAGGGACTCAGGCACAGGCAGCAGTTCATCAGGTGAGAGAATTAGCTTCAAATTATGCGGGACAGAGCCCTGGGCCCCCTGAGGTGGGCTTGGGAGGGGTTTGATCATCTTACACCTGAGAAGATCTCCGGTGGACATGTGGCTCTTCCTCCAGACACAGGACCTGGGTGCTGAACTGGTTGGCCGCTGCGTGGGCGGGTACCCACAGTGGCACCTGCAGCGATGGGAGCTGAACTGGGCATCTAACACAGAGCAGGGCTCATGTCCCATCCCCTGATGAGGGGACAGAGATCCTAGCCGAGTCATCCCAGCACGAAGCGCTTGGCTTTGCTTCAAGACCTTCTGTGAGTTGCCCAGACAATCATACAGGATGACAGGTGAAGGAAAACAGTGAGAGCAAGTGCGTGCGTGCAGCTTTTACACCCTGGGGGTTAATCTCTCCAGCACTGAGCCACAGCGGAGCTGGGAGCTCTTTGCTTAGCTGGGAACCCCAGAGGCTCCTGCATACAAGAGCTCTGATGTGAGGGGACAACAGCATCCTCGCTGTAGCACATGATGAGGTCCTGCCTGTCCCTTAGCCCACCCCACTCTTGGGGTCAGATATTTGCTGTTAGCTCACTTCATTCATGCTTCCCTTGGCTGATTCGCAAGAGACCACTCCCTGCTCATCTTGGCTTCTCAAGGATGGAGATCTCCTCACCGTGGCCGAGGTTTGCACCTCAAGAGTTGACGTAAGAACTTATACATAAGAGGCACCAAAGACTGTGTGATGGCCTGAGGGTGCCCTGCGACAGCCGGTGAGTTTGTGTCTTGTTTTGTTCTTGTTATGATTAGAAATTTGGTTCTTTACAGCGCGGTTCTTGTTGTGGCCGAATGTTACATCCTGTTGTGATGTTGCTATGGCAAAGCCAGGCAACATCTGGAGCAACACAAGTTCTCTCCAGCCACCGTCAGAGGGATTATTTATAGCCTTGCTGGTGAAAATAGATGCTGAAGCTTGAAGCCTTCATGGGAGGCTGGTGGCAGGTGCCCTCCTGGTTGGTCCCCAGGGTGGTGGGGAGCTCCCAGGGTCCAGCCAGACCCCTTGGCTCAGTGGAGGAGCCAGCGAGTGGTACTGAGCAGCGATCAGAAAGGGGCAGATCTCCTTGAGGATCCTCTGACTCAGTTCTTTGCCTGTGATGGAAGAGGATGGTTTCCTGCAAGCACTTCCCAGTTTCGTGTTGGGGATGGGCTGATGAGATCTTTCAACAATGTTGTTGGAGGGCAAGGTTTAGGTAGGTGAATGAGGTGATTTTAGTGAGCAAAGTGATGCAAATGGAGAAGCCACGAGAAGGGCGTAAAGGGCTGCTGCTGCTCTTCACCACCAGCAGCCCAGCGCAGCAATGAGGAGAAGCTGCTGCTCCAGCTGCTCACAGCCCTGGGATGATGTCTCTGTGCCTTTTTACACTGTGTGAAGGCTGGAGAGCCACAGTGACCTCTGAAGAGGTAGAAAAATAAATGTTTTCCTAAGCAGAAGCTGAAAGTCAGCATTGCTGATGTGAGATCAGCTGGTTCCTGCAGTGGATGGAGGGGTCGTGGGGCCCCCTGTCTATCCAGCCATTGCAAATGTGCTGCTGTTTGGGGCTCCCGCCGTGGCAGGTCCTCTGTGTGTGCACACACCTGCATTTTGCATCAACAGAAACATCTCTGCCGCTTCGTCCGGGGGAGATGCTCTGCTGGGGAGCAGCTCATGAGCCAGTTGGGTTTGCTCCAGCCTTAGCCCTTGCCCTGGCCGTTGCATATTCCCTAAAAGTCTCTTCCTCTCTGCTTTGAAGGATGGGGCAGCAGCGGCGATGTTGCAGCAGCTGCCATTTCCTTTTATGCAGACGGTTCAGGAGCAGAAACTGCGTTGCTCCCGCTGTGTCAGACTTTCCTGGGTCAGACGGAGCAGCTCACAGGAAAGCAGTGCAAACCAAGGTCCACAGACCCAGCTGCGCATCATCCTCACCAGCCCTGGGCTCTGCAGTCTGCATGAAGGACAAGACAAAAAGGCTGAGCTGGGATCTCCAAATCAATTTTGTGAGAAGCCTACAACGTGTTTGACTTCGGCATTGGCTCAGGTGGAAAAAACCCCAAATTATTGATCAGGTCATTGTGCCAACGTTAAGTGTGTCTGAGCCTGGTGAGTTTAACCCATGGAGAAGTGACTGGGCTTTAAAATCCATCCCTTGTGTGACTGCCAGCAATATTTTGCTGCAGTGTTTCACTACCTGGGAGGATTTGTGCTGCGAGGTCCCCTGCCATGGCTGGAGTCAGCAGGGATGCTCAGGAGCCCGGCCACCAGCCCTGAGCCTGCTGGAAAGCGGTTGTGTTTGGTTTGGGCAGCCTCAGTAGGGATTATAAACCTTCCAGTGGTAACAAATGGTGTTTTGTCTCACTGCAGAGCTGCTCTGCAATGTGCATTGATAAAAAACTGTCCCTGCGAGTGGGCCTGGCTGCCTCCCGGGCTGATAAGGGCTGGGATAAACGTCATCCTTTGCTTCTTCCCCTCGGAGGTGGCTCGTGGAGCAGGGGACGAGGTGGTGGCGTGAGAGACTGTGGTCCAGACATCACTCACACAGCCCATGGGAGCATTTGCCATGCTCAGAGGGCTGACGGAGTCCCTGGGGACTCCAGATGAGGCCCCAGCAGCATTTTCCAGCCCCACGGAGTGTCAGCAGGATGGCTTTAACCTGGGGCTGGTGGGCAGGTAGCTGGGGGCTCTTTGCAAACTCTTCAGGCTGACTTTGGGGTAAATAAGCCTCCGCTGGGATGCATCTCCGGGCACTGCAGAGGTGCCCGTGCAGGCTGTGCTGCTGCCTGCGACTCTTTAGGGACTGTCTAGGTGTTTTCCCGCATCATGCCTCGGGATGCTTCGATCTTGGACGGCAGGCACCTCATGCACCATAAAAGGCAAAGCGCTGGGGAAGAGCTGCTGAGTGGGAGCTGTGGCGGGCGCCGCGGCTCGCTGCAATGCCAAGCATCCCGGCTGTGTATAAATGGATTAGAGCCCTCCAGCTCTCCTGCTCCCCCTCCTTCCAAAAAGTTTACAGGAGCCCGTTTGGCAGAATAATAATCCAAAGGGAGGAACTTTCTGCTCAGAGGGTTGTTTAGAGAAATGCCCAGAGTGTTAATAGGGATTTTTGATGTTATGTTTTGGAGCCTCCTAAGGGAAAGTCGTTTCTGAGGCTGCTGTCAGGCTTCTTGTTTATCTCGGGTATATTTTTTAATGTTACGGCAATTCCCTTAGCAACAACATATTCCCGTAGATCGTTCCAGCCGATCCATCTCTGTGCAGGCGGAATCTCTCCCCGAAACGCTGGGACGCAGACCAAGGCTGCCCTCCGCTTCCAAGGAAGGAGCGCTGGGGAGACGCTCGGTGTCCGCTGGGCGCAGGGGAGGCAGGGAGGGGGGCCAGGGGCACGGATGCGGGTTTCCAAGCTCCCCGTGGAACCCACGGAGGAGCTGACGGAGGCGATCCTGCCCAGGCGAGCTGCAGCAGATGACCTGGCAGTAAATCAGTCTGGAAGCAGCGAGATCGGAGGGAAGCCAGGGAGAGGTGCTGCACGGGACTGTAGGGAGTTGCTTGTGCAGCAGGTTGGGGAAAAGAGGAGAGTCCCTGAAGAACGATGCAGATGCGTAGCGAGTCCTGCCTCTAAAGTGCCATGGACCAGTGAATTAGAGGCTGGGAAGTGCTTTTACAGTTACTCAGGTGGGATATATTTGGGTAGGGACCAGCGTAGCATCAAGTCTGACAGCTGTTGTGTCGGGAGAGAGCCTCCTGCCCTGCCGCAGAGGATGGGCTCCATCGCGCCAACGTGCATTTTCATCTCTGCTGGCCATGAGGCTAAAAAACGCCGATTCACATGACCCAGGCACGGAGGCTTCCAAACTGCCTCCGTCTCTCCCAGTAGTGGAGGAAGGAGAAGGCGGTGCTGAAAGTCTGCCGAGACCCAAGGTGGGAAGAAACCTTACTGGCCACTTTGGAAGCATTTTGGACCAGGAATTACGGTGACCGAGCTCCCGGCCATGGAAGCCTCCACCTGGCAGTACTGTGGATATTTACAGGATGAGACAAGTAAGGCGAGGGGGAGAGACTGCGCTGCTTCCCGGGGAACCTCCGCAGGGACGTACGAGGATTGTACTCTGCGCCAGGAGGGCCTGGGGCACAGGCGGGAGAGGAGGGACCTTCCTGACCCTGGGAGTGACACGCAAGCCCCTGCCAAGAAATCCGAGATGCGGAGCAGTGGGCAGAGAGGGCAGCGGGGGCTGGCAGGGGACCTGGGCTTGGAAGACCATCCCATGTGGAAAGGGAGCAGGAGCAGGGAGGAGGGAGAAGCCCCTCCGAAGGTGTACGAAATGGAGGTGGGGCACGGGCGAGCGGGCACGGGCAGGACGGTGAAGCCGGTGGTGTACAGGCTGGAGGAGAGCGAGTACAGGCGCTTGATTGAAGAAGCAGAAGCAGAACCTGAAGAGGAATGGGAGGCGGCAGAGTACAAGGTGCCTGCGATGCAGGAGAGCTGCCCAGGTGATGGGAAGGCGGCAAGTCCGAGCCTAAGCAGGCTCAATGCTTTCCAAGGAGTCCTGAGGAGGCAGTTAAGCCGTTCGGACTCTGAAAGCAGTGCAGAGAACAGGCAAGTGAATAAACTGACCCTGAACTCTCCCTCGGAGGGAAACAAGCCGAGTGTCCCCATCAGGTCAGATAGCTTTGAGCGAAATGCCATGCTCATGGATTACATTTTGCAAAGCAAACAGGAGGCAACAACATCTGTTTCCTACGTCCCCAGAGAGAGCAGCAAGGCAGCTGAAAGCTTCAGGCAGACAGCAAGCTTTGTCCCCCAGCCCGACGGCGCTCCGGACCTTTGCCAGAATGGCCAGACTGGCGAGGAGGATCCGGCCAGGAAGCCCGAGCCAGACAAGCAGGTAGTGAAGAGCCTCGAGAGAACGGTCTCTGCGGTTGCAAATTATGCTTCGGTGGCTAGAGACACTGGAAAGCTTTCGAGACAGAGCAGCATCCAGCTCCTTGAGAGCATGGAATGGCTCGGAGGTGAAGCAGATGCAGGGATACTCGACTCCTACAACCCAAAAAAGACCCCCCCGGTCCCTCCTGTCAGGTCCCACAGCAAAGAGAGCCTGGCTTTGAGTATGAGCAAGACGGTGGCAATGACGGAGGCGCTGCTGGAGCCCCGCGGCGACGCGGCGAAGCCTGCCAAGGAGCAGTGGGCAGCTGCAGGAGCAGAGCAGCTAACTGGAGGCAGGACTGCGGGAGGAGGGGGCCCAGAGGAGCCCGAGCGGAAGGGGAGGAAGAGTCAGGAGGATGAGAAAGTGCTTAAAGTTGCCGACGCCAAGAAAACCTTCGAAAAGCCCAAGCCGGCGGAGGGGAAGGCAGCAACGCCACCGCCCAGCGTTGCCAGAAAAGGTGAGGTGTGAGGGCTGGCTGGCTCTGCCGCGCGCTGCGGGGGCCAGGGAGGATCAGAGCTGCAGCTGAGGGTTGGGTGGGGAAGGGAGGTGGAAACACGGCAGTCGTGAGGCTTTTCGGAAAATACCTGCCTTGTCATAGCCAAGCAACAGACGGGATGCGCTCAGGGCACGTCGAGGTCATAACGAGGCAGGACCTAAACCAGGGGTTGACTCACATCCACCAGCAGCCCAGTGAAAGTACTTCTTGCAGTGGCACTGTTTTGTGAGAAAGGGGCTTGCTTTCTAAGGCTCTCCTGAATTTAAATAAGTATAATATCCAGTGCTCTTATGCTGTTTTTCATGACTAGATCAGCACAGAAGTGCCCATCTGATGCTTCTTCCCACTGTCGCGTGTGTGTATTTGCCTCTCCTGGCACTGGGTGAGCCAGGATCATTTTATTTTAGGTATGGCTAAGAGGCAAGATTTCCCTTAGGTTCCTTTTCTCCCGCACTGTGACTTGACTGAATAAGGCTTTGGGGAGAATGACATCAGCTTGGAAACCCTTCCACTGAAAAACTGTGGATAAACGAACTTTGTTGGAATGTTATTGGTAAAAGAGCAGTTATGCAGAAATAGGGAGAGATTAGAAATGAGTGTTTGTTTGGAAGTTTGGGTCCTGCGAGGACATATAAGACCCACGCTGGTTAACTTGCATCTTCTGTTCAGTGACAATCTGTGACTGTGGATTTCCTTATAAGGGAAAATAAATGTGTTAAGGCACAGGAAATCTCTGCCAGCTTTGAACCGAATAGCAGGTTTAATTAAAAAATAGGTGTGATTCTCCCGCTGTGCTTGGTACATTGTGCTGTCAATCGCTCTCATTCACAGAAGTCGTGAAACCAGGTCAGAATCTGAACATTGCCACGGAGTTTGTGTGTGTGTCAGTGATAACAAAAAGCCTGCAGCGATGATAAATAGATCCTGTCCTCTCAGGAAGCAGCCGGGGACACATTCTCACGATGTAAAGAAATAGGGTTGTGAAATATTTGTCACCGCAAACTGTCTGAAAAACTCAGGCTCCGCAGATGAAGCAGTGTTAGTGCTGGCATTATCAGGGTGTCTGCATCGATGTAGCCTCTCTACTCCTCCTCTAGTGGGAGATTTGTCTGATTAAACGGTACAGCTGATATGGTGTGTGTTCATCAGGCAGATCAGAGGGAGGGATGCTTTCAGCAGCAGCGAGGCAGGCATCCTTCGGGGGGAACCGAAGGAGCAGGTGGATGCCATAGGTGATCTGACAGCAGAAGCAGGGCTAGAAGGGGCTACAAGAAATCCCGTTCGATCCCTAAGGCAATACTGGCTACGGCTAAATCACTCGCCAGATGTTTACCTACTTGTTCTTCAGAAGAAGTAGGGAGGGGAGGGTCAAGACAGTCTATTTCAGTGCAGAACTGTGAAAATATTGCAATAAAGAAGAGCAGGAAGAGCTCGTTTTGCCATATCCGTGACATAGTCTGTTTTCTCTTTTTAAATCTATTTCTGAGCACGTATCCTCCCAAATCTCACACCGTCTAACTGAACACAAACGCCTCACGTATCTTTAGCATCACACAATTCCTTTCTTATACCTCTGATTTTTGCAGCACCTTCAGTCCAACTTAATCCTAGACAGCAGGGAAAGAAACAGAACAAGATGTGAAAAGGATTCAGAACGTGTTGAATAATGAGAATGAGACTAGGAGATGTGATAATTGTAACGCGGAGTGCTCCAGGATAGCCAAACCTCACGTTACTGCTCGCTGCTCCAAGCCCCTGCTCATTATGTGGTGCCTGGCTGGGTTTTTTCTGCTATCCAGAATGATAGGAAGTGTCGATCCCGGGATATTCACCTTGTAAATAAAATACAGCTTGCTTTTTTCATTTCTTTTTGTGTTCTGCTTTCTTGTCTCTCTCTTCCTAGTTAATCATCTGGTGTAGCGGAGATAGCAACAAAGAAAATCCCATCTGTTGCAACTAATTGCTTCCTTTTTATTTGGTGTCCAGACATTTTAATTAGGTAGTGGGACCACCTCCCCTTTGTCACAAATGTGGGAAAACAGAAGGAAAAAGGTATTTCACGATCCTGTACAATGATGGAGAAGAAAAATAGAGGAGGAAATAGACTAGTTTGAAATTAATTTAGAGATTTCCTTGTGCCATAAAAGCTGTGGAAGAACATATTCCTATAGACGAGTTGGTAGGGGTGTGCATGGAGTGATAGATGTGCTTTATGAAATGTATTTTAAATCATTAATAACAATAGCATGAATTATTAACAGCCATCCTGACCTAATGTGCACTTATTATCCCTTGTCAGTCTCCAGCAGCTTCCATCCACACCAAGTGATGTCAGTGCGAGTGCTCACTTGCCGCAGTGGATTTTCATTCTCCTTTGGGGAGGGGGCTTGGGATTGAATCCATTTTACTGGATCTGGAAGTAGCGCAGGGACTCGTTCGCTGTCATGCAGAGAGGCAGGGCAGACCCGGGAATAAAACTAAAGGATGCTGACTCCTAACCCTCTGCTTTGATCCACATGTTCCTCTTTCCTCCTTGGCCACATGCTCGGATACACTCTCAGACACTTCTCCCTTCCTGGCTGTTCTATTAACAATCTGATTGAACATATTGCTCTCCTTATCTTCATTCCGTAATTCTACAGCTCCCCTTTCTGGCCAAGGATTGAATAAGGCCAAACCGAATGGATTTTGCTCTTCCTCTCTCTCCATTTTTGCTGGATCTGGGGAACAGATCAGCATAGGGTGACACTTCCCTGGGCAGCACACGGAATCCCATCCAAGAAAAGAATTGATCGGCTGTAATCCAGAGCTGTTAGGTAGTGGCTCTTGGTGCAATTCTGTCTTGGCAGCTGCTCAACATTTGATGAACATTGAAATGTCCCTTAAAGACCAGGCTTGTAAGAATTTAAAAGAGCTCTCCTCACCATTCCATATGTGCCAACAGACATCGAGAAAACAAGGCACAAAGACTAAATCTAATCTTACTCCATGCACAGAAAAGGGATTGGTTTGGGTTTTGTTTTTTTTTCTCTGCAATCAGTTCAGACTTCCCTGCATTAAAAAAGCACTGCATTCCAGAAACGTTAAATGAAATGTAAGATCACGTCATGGATTTCAGTGGGAGCAGCGATGCTCAGTCTCGTCCTTGTGTATCTAAACCAGGAGAGAGATAGAGGAAGACATAAAAACATGCAACTTGTAGGGAGGAGAACCTAGTGCTTCCAATATAATACTAAAATACCCAAAGGCTTCTAGAAATAGAGGTAAATATTGGACACAACTGTCTTTCAAAAGTTGTATAATTTGGATATATGCAAAACCGAGGTCTCAAACACAAAATGTCATGTCCAGCATATTTTGCATGACTTAGAAGTTAAGCTGCAAAATAACAGGACTTTAAATTGCTGAGCTCTCTAAACCCTCCATAAGCTGTTTTTCCTTCATTCAGAATATATTTAGCAATGAGGATTTAAGCAAATTGAAATGTTCGAGACAAAGTCATCCCTCAAATGACTTTACTGGTTCTGAATGACTGGGTTTGCTCTCCATCTAAGATTGCTCAGAGACTCCAAGCCAAGTGGTATAAAATCAGCTGGTGGCCAAAGAAGCCATCAACATTTATCATAGAAAGAAGAGCCTCAGGTGTTTGCAGCTGTCCCTGGCCTGAGCACTGCTCAGATCCTAGCAAAGTCCTCCAGCAAACAGCGTGATTTCCTTGAAGGTTACCTCTTAATGTCTTATATGTCTTAGAATCAAGGAACGGTTTGGGTTGTAAGGGACCTTAAATCCCATCCAGTTCCATCCCTGCCATGGGCAGGGACACCTCCCACTGGATCAGGGGCTCCAAGCAGATGGCAAGAAACTGTGCTCTAGACTTTACAAACAACCCTTTTCCCTTTTGCTGCTTCCTTCTTTACCTTTTCTAACTTATAACACCTCCCTGGCAAGGAAGGCTGTGGGGCACACCAAGCACATTGCTTCTAAGGCAGGTCGAGATCATCACAGGAGCAAACCAGCGTGATTTATTGCAGTGATGGAATTGATGCATATTTGCAAGCAAGCTAAATTTAGCTGCTGACATAAGTTTCAGAGGTGGAGTCTGCAGACACGGTGCTGTTTCCGTATAAAGGCTGTGAGATAGACTGCAGCAATCGTGCATCGATGTAGCAGAGGGTAAAGTATGTGGGATGGATAAAGCTGGTGAAATGTGGTTTTTGAATATGCTCTGAGTCTTTTCAGCAAAATTTAATAATCAGGAGTGTTGTTGCTGATAAAATGGAGGGACAAACTTTGTTGTGTGGTTCCCTGTAGCTCCAAGAATTTGGTAATAGGATATTTTCCTTCACAAAAATTACAATTTGTGACATATTGTGACAAGCTGTTGGGTTTACATCACTCTGGCTATAACTGAAGTACTGTTTGTTAGGATGATTTTCTTTGGCTGAAGTGATGAAGATTATTGTTTACAGGGGAACCAAAGAGCACGTGTAAAACCTCAGCCATTCCTTCTGTCATTGCCTTACTGTCGTGGGCAGGTATAGTTGGACTTGAAGATCTCAAAGGTCTTTTCCCACAGAATGATTCTATGATTCTATGACTTCAGCCTGAAATTCTTGTCATTTCTTCATCACCTTGCACAGTGAGCTGTTGTGGTCTAAATGATTCATTAATCCAGGTCAGGATGTGAGAGATCTTTGGAGCATTTCCATCCAAATGCTTAAGGCAACGCTAGCAAAAATTCAACAGGTATTTTTCTGAGTCCAACTTAGTGACTCTTCCAATGCTGTGCCAGGCAAGCTGTGCTGCAGAAGTATCCACCCCTGCAACAACCTTGTGAACCAGGTGGTGGTTTTGGAGAGGATTAGGTTTTGATCAGGTTCCTCAGGGCATATTTCACTTTCAGTCTTCTGTGCATCACTCTCTTCTTAGATGGATGCCAAAAATATTCCTTGGTTTCTCTTCCAAGCTGTTGGGTAGCGCTGGGTGCCTGGTTTTTTTCAGGCCATGGTAAAGCATTGCCTGGTGCATGATTAAAATATCATCTCCAGCTTGGCCACTGTTTTGAGCTAGAAGGAGCTATACATACACATATTTTTAAGTACCCTTTTAGATGCTTGCATTAATAATTCTCTATAAAGCTTTGAGGCACAGGTTTGAGACTCCTAATTAATTAATGGCTCTGGACTGGCAGTCAAGACACTCAGCTCTATCACTGACTCATTGTGTGACCTTCAGCGAGTCACGTACCTACCTGGAAAATATGAATCACAACCTAAACCCACTAAACTACAGATTACCTGCAGGTCTGCTCCCAGGCTGCCAAACTGCTTTTGTTTTCTTCTTTTTTAGCTTTAATGAGATTGTTTGAAGGAGGAGGGTGGAGAGTAAGCGTGCTGGGCTGGCTTTCAGAAGGAAGGTATTAATTTCACAGTAATTGGTGCCGCGGGCAGTGCATGGCAGGGATGCGGGCGTGCAACCCTGATTTTTGGGTGTATAATGTTTTTATCAAGGTGCTGCTCAGTGCATAAGAGAGACTTCTCTGCCTACTGAATCAGTGCTTAAAGGAGTGTCAAAGTTTAACAAATGTTGGATACCATTTGTTTGTTTAATTTGTAGCTACTGTGGCATCTGATGTTGCCATCAGCTGTAATCAGTCAGACCAGCCAGACCATGACAAATTCATCTCTGCCAGGCTCCCTGCATGTTTTCACACCCAGCTATCACTCAGCAGGAGGTAGTTCACAGCCCCATCACAGTTTCGTGGGGGAAGAGGAGGGTTCTCAGCTCAGCTCACCACCGACACATGCACTTCTCCAAATTCAAAAGGACTATAAAGGGAGTTACGGGTGTGTCACTCCCCTGAAAACTGAGGCCCCTTAAGCACCTAACCACGTGTGAATGAATTTGCAGATATCAGCCAAAACGTATAAGGAAGCTACAGTGGCTTTTGGTTTTGGCCATGTATGGTAAACCCTGAGCGATGTGCTCCAGCATCTTGCATCCGCTCTTCAAGTTCCCCGGAGGAACAGAAACATGCGGTCTTTGAGAGTGTCGTTACCTTGTGTGCCTGGAGGTATTTGCTGCACAGGTTCTCACCGTCTTACTGCGCACTGTATTAATGACTGTTACTGTGTTAATAACTTTTCTTTGAACAGTGGTGATGATGACACAACCATAGAATGGTTTGGGATGGATGGGACCTCAAAGCCCATCCAGTTCCACCCCTGCCATGGGCAGGGACACCCCCCACTGGATCAGGGGCTTCAAGCCCCATCCAGCCTGGCCTTGAACCCCTCCAGGGATGGGGCAGCCACCCCTGCTCTGGGCAACCTGGGCCAGGGCCTCCCCACCCTCACAGCAAAACATTTCTGCCTAAAATCTCATCTCAATCTCCCCTCTTTCAGCTTCAACCCGTTCCCTCTCCTCCTATCCCTGCCCTCCCTGATCCAGAGCCCCTCCCAAGCTTTCCTGGAGACCCTTTCAGCACTGGAAGCTGCTCTGAGGTCTCCTCGCAGCCTTCTCTTCTCCAGGCTGAACAACCCCAACTCTCTCAGCCTGGCCTCATATAGGAGATGCTCCAGCCCTCAGATCATCTCTGTAGCCTCCTCTGGCCTCGCTCCAACAGCTCCATCTCCCTCCTGTGCCAAGAGCTCCAGAACTGAATGCCAAAACCCTCTTCACACCGCCAAAAGCCAGCAGCCCCCAGAGCAGCTGTACTTCTAGTGCAACGGGGAGAAAGGCTGGTTTCAGGCTACCGTCCTGCTCTTCTCATTTAGCTGTGATTTTTCACCAGGGGCTTCAGGTCTCCTTTTCACAGGGAGCTGGGCTCTTCTCCCGAGGGACAGGGGACAGGACGAGAGGGAATGGCCTCAAGCTCCACCAGGGGAGGTTCAGGCTGGACATTAGGAAAAAATCTTCATGGAAAGGGTCGTTGGACACTGGAACAGGGAGGGGGTTGAGTCACCTTCCCTGGAGGGGTTTAAGGGACGGGTGGATGAGGCGCTGAGGGACATGGGTTAGTGTTTGATGGGAATGGTTGGACTCAATGATCTTTTCCAACCTACATCCACCAGGTTGTACCCTCCCAAGGGCTTGCAATCTTCATTTTTTGCTCAATTCCCCTCGCTCTCAGCGAGGGGAGAGACAGACCCTCCCCACCACCCTTGAGGGCAACGGGGACCATGATGAGGAGCAGCTCAGCCCCCTCACGGCGGGCGGGGCGAGGGGGCGCGCGCCCATTGGCTGAGAGAGCTGTCAATCATAACGAGGGGGCGTGGCTTCAACGTCCCGCTCCGTGCGCGGCGCCCGCAGGGCAGGGGGCGTGGCTAAGGGGGAATTCTGCGCTGCCATTGGCTGAGCGCGCTGTCACTCAACGCTGCGGGGCGGGCGATAGGCTCCGCCCTCCTTGGCCACGCCCACCGCGTGGGCGTGGCCAAGGAGGGCGGAGCCTATCGCCCGCCCCTCAGCGCTTCAGTCGGGCGGCGGCGGCGGAGGAGGAGGAGGCGGCGGCGGCGGCTCCGCCGGGCAGGGGAGCGAACGCGGGGGAGGCTGCTCGGGATCGCGGTGCGCGGGGCTTCGGGGGACCCGGGAGGCGGGAGGAGGAAGGGAACCGACCGACCCACCCTGCTGGATCCTTGCGAGGAGGCTGGAGGCTTCACCCCCGCTTCCCTCCTTATTAGGCAGCGCCCGCATCCGGATCGCGGGGTGCGGGGTGGAGCGGGGGGGGGGGTAGCCTTTCCAGCCACCTCAGGCTGCCTTTAAACCCCATCCACCTGGTTTATCCGAGCGATGCAGCGAGAAAAAAGGATGTTCTTTTGTTCAGCATCGTTTTTTTGGTGTTTTTTTCACCCCCTCACCCGTTTTTTATCCCCCCCCCCTTATTTCTTTCGCTCGCCGATGCCGCCCCCGGAGCTCTGCCAGCCGGTGCCGCTGCAGAGGACAAAAGATAACCGGTTTTAGGGGTTTATTTTCGTCCCTTTCCGCTGGTGGTGGCTGGGTTGGTGTCACGCTGTAATTAATGATGCTAATGAGGCCGGTCGGAGATGTGCAAGGCTGGGTGACGGGTCCCTGGGCTTTGCTTTCCTCCCCAGAAAGCCAAATTGATTTAAAAAACGGGTGGATGAAGCGCTTAGGCAGATGGTTTCATAAAAATTTGGTGGATGAAGAGCTTAGGGAGTTGGTTTCATATAAAATGGGTGGATGAAGAGCTTAGGGAGATGGTTTTGTAGCGGACAGGTGCGGTTGGGCTTGATAGAATCATAGAATCACAGAATCACCAGGTTGGAAAAGACCCATCGGATCGTTGAGTCCAACCATTTCCATCAAACGCTAAACCATGTCCCTCAGCACCTCATCCACCCGTCCCTTAAACACGTCCAGGGAAGGTGACTTGATCTCAAAGGTTCTTTTCCAACCTAGAGATTGTGTGATTCTATGAATAGTTTGGGTTGGAAGGGACCTCTGCAACCCCTGATGTCAGAATTCCGAATGGGAAGGTTTCCGCTTCTCCGTGCTCTGTGACAGCAGGTGACAGTGCACGGAAAGGCAGGGACACAAACGCTGGAGCGTGGTCGCCAGGCTGGACAATGCGATGCTGGAAGTGGACAATGCGATGCTGGAAGTGGACAATGCGATGCTGGGGCTGGACAATGTGGTGGTGGGACTGGACAATACGATGCTGGGGCTGCACAGGAGACAGGTTTTAACAACGGAATAAAGGGAGCGAGAGCCGACTGGAAACAAAAGTAAAACTGATTGATGCAGTTTTATTGTTAAGGATAAGTGATATGCATTGGTGTTTTAATAGCTAGAGTTTCAGTGCTGTAAAGGTTGGTTTGAGCACATCTGAGTGAGTTGGGGTTGTTCAGCCTGGAGAAGAGAAGGCTGCAGGGAGACCTCAGAGCAGCTTCCAGTGCTGAAAGGGGCTGCAGGAAAGCTGGGGAGGGGCTCTGGATCAGGGAGGGCAGGGATGGGACGAGAGGGAACGGGTTGCAGCTGAAAGAGGGGAGATTGAGATGAGATTTTAGGCAGAAGTGTTTTGCTGTGAGGGCGGGGAGGCCCTGGCCCAGGTTGCCCAGAGCAGGGGTGGCTGCCCCATCCCTGGAGGGGTTCAAGGGCAGGTTGGATGAGGCTTGGAGCCCCTGATCCAGCGGGTGGTGTCCCTGCCCATGGCAGGGGTGGGACTGGATGGGCTGTGAGGTCCCTTCCAACCCAAACCATTCAGTCTGTTCATGCAGATGTGTGTGTGGATTAGTATAATCAGACTGAAGATGTTAGAAAAATGAAAGAGGGACATCTTGAACATACTAGGCTGTTTTTTCAGTTCACTGAGAGTGATTCTGGTTTAATTCTGGGCCGGGCTATATCCACATTACCTGGCATTATGCTCTTTCTCTGTGGTACCACATGCAGGAGAGAAGCTCTGTGCCTGCTGGAAGTGTGGGAAAATGGTGTGAACTGGCACAGTCCATCCTGCAAGAAGCGTGTTCGTGTGTGCTGAGTGTGCGAAGGGCAGAGGAAACAGCAGGGATCTTGTGCGTGTGAGGCAGGAGAGGATATATTCGTTTTTCGTTTGAATAACAAGCATTGAATCATCTTTTCTGCTCAAAGGGAAAAACAGATGGCTGGGGACTCACCAAGATGTTTTATTCCAGTTAATTTCGTGTTTGCAAAGACTGTGTACACAAAGGTAGAAGATCAAATACTGTTGTGATAAAAGTCAGTGCATGTTTATTTTGTGTATACATTTCTTTCAGTGTTTTCAGTAGCCTTAGAGAGACCTGACGCACTCAGGTACCTGTCAGAGAGCATCGGCTTTGTGTTTGGTTTAATATAGCACCTCATAATAGTAATTTTTCAATGGTCACTTGTAGCCTTTTATACAGATTGCCTTAATCAGCGTTTGTGTGTCTCTGTGTTCTCTGTTGGCATTGCTCTGTCTTCTAGCGAGCTGCCTTTTCAAACATCATTGGATTTTTTCAAGTTAAATCTTCATGCTTATTGCATCTGTCACTTCTGGGATGCACTCCAAGCGAAAGGCAGAGATTCAGTTTAATGGCAATGAGAAGGAATGCACAGAAGGGTAAAATATCAGTTTTCCTGAGTGATGCAGCAAATGACGCTGAGAGATCTGCCCTCAGTAACTGTTCCATGCATCATGTTCAGGATTGATATTAGACTTTAACGACTGCTTCATAAAACGGCTCATTAAAGCACAACATTGCCTTGTGATGGGAAAAGAATTTGTTATTGGTTTTAATTTGGCTATCGATTCCGAGGAATACGACTTGGATGCCAGCTTCCTATTTTGAAGACATGAGCAAAACACTTCCTGGCCTGAGCGTGCAGCTGGGTGAGGTCATGGCGCGCCACTCCCAGGGCTAGGAATGTCCTTTCAGGCAAACTCACAGCCGCATTTTCACTTCACTTTTAAAGTACCGGTTTGTTTGTTTTGATTTTGCTTTACTAAAGCTTTTGTGATAATCTCAGCCCTTCTCTGAGGATGCGTTGGAACAGAAACTCACTGAGGATTTGAAGCGCCCCAGTTTAAGCGTTTACAGGGCACGTGAACAGGAATGAAATGTCTGTATTCTCTTCAAGTTCTGTCCTTGTAGTCTCCTGCACCGAATATTTTTGGTCTGCTTGTATTCTGGTTGTTAACTCTGAAAGCAGTCTGATTAGAAACTGCTTACAGCTTTGGCTACAGCCACCCTGGATATGTAGCCACCTGTGAAAACCCAGATTGTTGGTGGCTTCAGGCTGGCAGGATGCGAACTGGTCTTTCTTTCTCTCAATATGCAGGTGTTGCTGGTGTTGCTGGGATGAATGTCACGGCAAAACTAAGGAGAAAATGTTTAGACGAGCTGAAGTGGCACGGGAAACCTGGCAGTGATTATTCTGGATGTGCTGAGTTGCCAGTATAGTGGGGAATCAAGTTACGGAGCCCGTTCCTTCTCTTTGCTGTTTGGATTGCTTTGTTCTAGTTGTCCCGTTGTGAGTGATTATACTAAAAATGGATTATCTGTTTCTTTTTGAGGTTATAATCATTCCATCATAATTATATGTGTTTTTAGATGACGGCATTAGGTACGTAAAATACCAGGGAGCTACTCAGCTTCTTGGAAGTGCAGCAAGGAGCCCGCGAGGTCCCACCAGCAGGGCTGGTGTTGCGCTGGAGGATTCTCTGATGGTTCTCAGAGGAGCAAATCATCCTGAGAGGTTCCTCATTGAATAGAGGAAATGTGTTGTGTCACCAGCCCCGAGCTGTATGTGCGCCTGTAGGGGTTTGTGCAGTGAATACAAATCTGAGCAGAATTAGTGGCTGGATGTGGAGGTAACAACGTAGCTATAAAGTAGAAGGTCACTGTTGGGCAAATGGATAATTTCACTTTACAGCTCTCCCATGCCAATAAGATGCATGTAATCTCTTTTCAGTGGGCATCTTCATCAAAAGTCACAAAGTCCTCTTGCAATGGAAGAGGCTTTTTGGGACGGAATACCATAAAAGCTGTAAAATCCTGCTCTGTAGGGCAGGAACTTGACAGAGAAATGATGAAAATGGTACCTGCTGCTGCCTCTTAAGGGAAAAAAATATCAGTTGTTCTTTCGGAGGCCGCCAACCTGCTGATGTTCTCACGGTGCCTTCTGATCTATGAGGTCTTTGTGGTTTGGAGGTTCTGAAGTAAAGCATGGACTAACTGACCATTTTTCCTCTTTGCTTTTCTTCTGAGTTAGATACCGAGGTGGAATTTTTTCCGAGTTAGATACCACCTGCATTAGAGAAAGGACAATAGCATTTCTTCAACACTATCAGTCTCTTTCTTTAACATTATTTGCTTGGTCTTAATCCAGATTTTGTGGATGATAACAATAAATGATATATAATGTGCTTTTTGCAGTGAGCATGCAATGACTCTTGAGGTCTGGCTCTCGGTGGGAGAAGCTGGATGTGGTTGGATCAGTTATAGCGACTCTGACATTGAGCAGGGCCTCTCGATCTATCATAATTAGGTTTTCCTTGTTTTCCCTTTTAATAATTGAATTTGAAAAAGCAGTGGAAATAAAACAGTGGTGGGATCTGACTTAAAATGATTAAGGATCAGCCTGATGTGGTCACAGCTTTCATCTGGAGTATTGCTGAGCCACGCTTATGGCCAAGTCCTCCCTTTAGGAAGGGTGATGGTTTCTTTGTGGATCTCCAAGTCTTGGCCAGCCACAGCATCTCTGTGTAGTCTGTGGATGGGCAAGCACATCTATAATCTAGGTATAGTCTTTGCAGCTGAATATTAAGGTAACCGTTTCTGCAGTCTTATCAAATATTCCTGAGCAGGTTTCTGCAAAAGTAAATGGGGATAGTGTGCCTCAAACTGCACCATATTTGCATCCATCTGTGCATATTGGGCACTGGCAGAGGCTGCCCAGGACAGTGGTGGAGTCACCATCTCTGGAGGCATTTAAAAGACAGGTAGATGAGGTGCTCAGGGATCTAGTTTGGTAGTGGACAGATACGGTTGGACTCAATCTCAAAGCTCTTTTCTAACGTAGTGATTCTGTGATTCTAGGGAATACATTTCACCTGCAATTCCTGGTGGAAGGAGTCCCTGGAAAATGGGCTTCAACCCACTCTGGTTGGAGTATTTAGAAATGTGGGAATTTCCCCTCCCTCTCCCTCCACTCCCCGAGTTCTGCATAGAGTTGCCATAGAGACTGGGTTCTGGAGTCCTTGAAAATCCATTGTTTCTCTGGCAGAAATGTCTAAACCTGCTGGACTGAAACACCACACTTGGAAGCATCCCCTTCCAGTGCCACTCTGGCCGGGACTTGACATCCTGCCCTACTGCACATTTCGGTATCAGACATGCATCAAGCACAGTCAGACGAACCGATAATGGGTATAATTAGCACCACCAGGGATTAGCAGGCAATAACAAATTTAAGCCAGAGTAAGCACCGTGTCCCCTGGGAGCTGGGCAAACTGGCAGCGCTGGGCAGATGATCACTCGATATGGAAGAAAGTCATCAGCAAAGGCTGGAGGGCAAGGCTCTAGTATTACCTCTTGAAATTGCCTTTTTTTTCCCCTCACTCCTTTCAATTTAAATACATAAAAACCTCGCAATTTGTTAGTTCATGCTGGAATTGTGAGCACCCAACTGACTTAGAGTATATGGTTGGCATTTACTTGGCATTTTTTATCACACCCTGGCTAGTCAGCGTTACAGTTGCTGCTTGCAGTTACCCCAGCGAAACAGGCTGATACCCTTGCTTCCAAATTGGAAATGCAAGGTTAACTGTTCTGCTGGGGTACAAGGCTGGAGCCCCTTTCAGTGCTGGAAGCTACTCTAAGGTCTTCCCGCAGAACCAGAACTTCTCCAGGCTGAACAACCCCAACTCTCAACCTGTCCTCGAATGGGAGGTGCTCCAGCCCTTGGATCATCTGCTTTTCAATGGATAATTTCTTACTGCAGTACTGCTATTAATTATACTGCATGTTGGAGTTTGGAGTAAATAGGCACAAAACTGTGTTGTTCAGAACAGGAGGTGGATTATATGTTTTTCTTTTTTGGTTTTCAGTGAATATATATTTTTTTAGGTTTATTTTAATTTTTGGATCTGCTGAGATCGGTTTGCAAGGCAGAAAAAAAATCCCAAGCCAGCTTCGACATGAGCTGCCAGACATACTTCAGCAATACACCAGTCTGCTTTAGCACAGCGTGAAGTGTAGGCATGAAACACTTGTAGCTGAGTGTCCTTGTGCCTTCCAGTATCGTTTTTCCATCCACTGTCGTTTTCTGGAGCAATTTGTTTGAAGTTGTGTGTGATGTTTGATGATGCTGTGGTTTGAAGGTGGGCTACCCCGCTCTGTCCTGTTTCACCGTGCTTTGGGTGCCCGTGTGTTATCTCCGTACCCGTCACTTTGCCCCCTGATGTTTCTTTAGGGGGGTAAAGGTTATCTTTTTGTGCTCTATATGCATTGATCTTCTGCTCTACTAGGAGGAATTCTTAAGCACTATGAAAGATCACATAAAAACCAGCTGGTGCTTATCTCGGTGTAATGCAGCCTGTTGTTTTGGCTGGTCTCCTCCTGAAGTGCTTTAAATGCCAGAGGGACTCTCTGAGGGCTGAAAGTGTGGGCTGCACGTGCAGTAACATGACTGTCAAGCTGACAGGTAAGTAAAGCTTAAAGGTCATCCAGCACAGGCTGTAATTCTTCATGCCTGTTACAAAAAACAAGTTCCCCAGCTGAGAGCAGCCAGCTAGCGGGCTCCTTCCCAAACCATCAGTGTATGTTGGGGTACGATTCTCCTTGGTTTTCCTTCTTGCATCTGAAGTATTTCTTCATAGCGCAGCAGGGATGTTTATTAAAGCTGCTTACTAAGCTAAATACACTTCCCTAGGTCAACTTGCTTCTTAGTGCCTGCCTAGAGAGGTGAGAAAGGTGCTCGGTGCTGCATTCGGGGTCTGACACCACCTCGCTGCCCTCTCGGCTACGGCATGCGGTGGCCCAAAACGGAGCAGCGACAAGGAACATCTGTAGGACAGAGGAAATGTGTTTGAACTTGGAACCCTCAGCTAAAACAGATGTTTGAGGGGCTGTAATTGGTACCACAAAATAGGGATTTAAAATCAGGTTAACAGATTGAACTGTCTGGATTTGAGTTTTAGCCTCCCCGTGTCCCTTCCTCCCTCCCCGTCCTGATTTCAAATTGCACGGTACGGAAACGGGACAGAATGACAATGGTACTCTTGGAATTATAGGCTGCTTGGCCAGAAGAGCTGGCAGGATAGCGAATGGAAATCTGGAGAAATACACACCAGTTCCAACTGTGAGCTTTGAGATTCATTTTGCAGCTTATTTATACAGCATTAAAATCTGAAACGCATTTGTGTTGTCCAGCCTGAGCCTTCTGGATGAGGCTTTGAGCAACCTGATCCAGTGGGAGGTGTCCCTGCCCATGGCAGGGGGATTGGAACTGGATGGGCTTTGAGGTCCCTTCCAACCCAAACCTTTTCATGTTTCCATGCCAAATATGTTGTCTTGTCTTTGACAATTGACTGTGGTTGGTTTTATTTTGAGGACATCAAAAGCAGTGCCTCATCTGTTGGATGGGTGTTAATGAGCAGCTAGAGAAGTTGGAGTTGATAAGCTGGGCTATGATTTAGCTAGTTTGGGTGTAAGTGTTTCTGAGGGAATGCTAGATAAGCCCATTGTTACTTTTCGGAGTAGAGCATCTCCTTTCAAAGTTGCAGTGTGATGGACCACGCTGGTCTGTGCTGTAACTCCAGCCTAAACATGATGACTCTATGATTTTATGATATTGTCCATGTCTCTGGTCCATCATGTTTGTCATTACAGGGCTGGAAACACCGCTAGAGCGGTGCACGGCTGCAGTGCTGCTCCAGTTTAGTGCTTTTGTGGTATCTTGCCAGCTGTGGCTCTGAACTTGCCACAGGGCATGTGCTCACCTTGGTCTTCCAAGGTGTTAGCTTGTTCCTTTGGGGCTTGTCAGTCTGTGCCATTACTCCTGGCTGTCTCACTCCTCTCTGATTGCATCCCCCAAGGCAGTGGTGTCTCTCGGCAGTTCTGGATGTTGTGCTCCGTCCGGCAGCCCAGTGGAGCCTTTGTGGTCAGGCAGGGCCATCTGGAGAATGCTGCATCCTCGCTTGGTCAGTCTGACTCACACTTGGCTGGTTTGTTCCTGAGCCTCGGTTGTGCTGATCTGTTCTTTCTGCTTTATTTTGAAGCTGTGAGGAATTTGTGTCCCAGCTAACTTGGTGTTTTTAGCAGAGGGCTCTCTCTGAGGGTCTTGGTTCCCTGGTGGTGGCTCTCAAGCTGTAGTGCTCTTGAAGAACTGGGACCTGCGACTTTTTAGCTACAAGACCGTTTATCTCCTTAAAACATCTTTAACATTTATAGTGTCTTCCTGTGGGTACCATGGCATGTTGTAGTTGAGAAATAGAAAAGAGTTTATCAAGTCCTTCAGAGATTTCTCCCTTTGATAAATTTTGTCTTTTTTTTTTTTTAAGGTATGAGCCAGTTAAGTGTAAGTTTCCAATAATGTCTTAGAGCCACTGGATTTTAACAGGAAATGTGCTTACCTTAGAAAATACCATGTTAATCAAATTCCCTTCACATCTGCACCTCTTCTTGACTTTTGTAGAATGGGAAATCATAGAATCATGGAATGGTTTGGGTTGGAAAGGACCTTAAAGCCCATCCAGTTGCACCCCCTGCCGTGGGCAGGGACACCTCCCACTGGATCAGGGGCTCCAAGCCCCATCCAACCTGGCCTTGAACCCCTCCAGGGATGGGGCAGCCACCTGGGCCAGAAATCCTGCACGTGTTGCACTTTCTGTGCTTTAGGCTCCCTGGGTACTGCTGTCTCTTTGGCTTCTAGCATAAGTTCATCACCTAAGAGGTCAGGCTACATCCTGTATCAGGAGAAGAGTTTCAGGTCTAGTGGCTACCAGTGAGCTCCTTTACCACACACACAAAGACTTACGTCTGCCATTTATTTCATTTGGACACGTTTGATTGCTTCAAGTTGTAGAGAAAATACCTTTTTTTTTTTTTCCTGCTGTTAGCAATGTGTCATATTAGAAAAAAGCACTTTTGCCACAGCTAGTTAGCTGGGAAAGGTGAGAAATTAATGAAGCTGTGGTGGGGAAAGAGCTCTTTCTCTGTTTGTAACCACCTTCCCTGGCTGATACTAAGCTTTTGCTCAAAACGAGGTTAAAAAATAAAAAAGCTTGTGCTGTGTGTCAGGAATATGGTCAGGAAGAGGCTTGCGTGTAACCTTCAAGAGAGCAGAAGAATTCAGCAAATTGGGGTAGCAGCTCTGAACAGATTGATACTTTCTCGTTAGCTCGGTCACACTGATAAGAGAACTAGGTCAGCTCTGTGGAGAAAGCATTTTATCTGCATACTTCTCTTGACTGGAATCCTGGCGCTGGGCTGTTATAACAAGCTTGCTGACTTGCAGCTCTGCCCAGAGGGTTGTGCTCTCAGTCTCCTATTTTCCTGGGGGTCACAGTGTGGTCTGAAGCCCTGGTGCTTTCCTCTCTGCAGCATATGCTGCTTTTACTGGGGGATGATGCTGTCAGTCCCTAGGGGTGTAAGTAGCATCTTCCATCAGCTGGTGTAATGTCTCTGACTGGAGTTCACAGGGCTGTTGATCAGCTCTGGAAGTGCATTGCTCAGCCTCTTGGCAGTGGATGAGGGTGCGGTGTGCAAAGAAGCATCTCTGGTGTTTATTCCAGTGGAGAAAGTGGAGGAGAATGAAGGCTCTTGGAGGGGAGCATATGAAAGGCTGTGACCTTCTGTGGTGAGCTCCTGGAGCAGCGGTGTCTACAGGAGGGAGTCTGGCTCCTCCAGTGCGAGGTTTCCCTTTCCTTACCCAGAAAAGCTCATCTGGTGCCCACCAACTGTGTAACTCACTCTTTAGTGGCAGCAAAAGCAGGAGCTGAAGTGCAGATGCACTTGGGTGTCAGGGATGCTTAAAATACAGGTACCCTAGTCCTCTCCTCCCTGTATATTCTCTAAGTTATTTGCCTCTATGAGGTTTTGTCCTGGGTTGCAATGCTCTTTCTGTGAGCATGGTGATGCCCTGGCCCGAGTTGCCCAGAGCAGTGGCGGCTGCCCCATCCCTGGAGGTGTTCGAGGCTGGGTTGATGGGGTTTAGAGCAATCTGATCCAGGGGGAGGTGTCCCTGCCCATGGCAGAGGGTGGAACTGGATGGGCTTTAGGGTTGCTTCCAACCCAAACCATTCCATGATTCTGTATTATAACGGTTTAAGTGTGATTGTTTCAGGGCACAGCTCTGAAAAGCAGGATCATATCAAGTATTCCACAGATTAGAACCAACACCTTGCACTTTGTCCAGAACAGAAATTTCAGCTTATTTCAAGTTTGGGTTGTGTTACGTTTTTGAATTCGCTGGGCTCCCCAGTTGAGATATAATCAAATTCCCTAGTAGTCTGTGGTTTAGGTTCCCATCCCAAAATAGAATCCCGCCAGCGGTAGAACAGCTGGAAATTTCAGTATTAAGTTCATATTCCAGCTTTTTGTCTTTAAAATGAAGTGAAATCAGATGGCAGGGTCTTGCTCAACCTAGACTAAAGTAACCAGAGACTGAAAATAATCTGTGCAAAAATATGATGTATTTTGGAATTGTGACCATCTGTAGTAGTGTTCGCCCTGGGTTTAAATAACTCTGAACAGCTGAAAACAAAAATTCTGTCAGCAATGGACTGAATATGGATTGATTTGAAATGGTAAACCTGAGAGGGAAGAGCATTATGGTTAAAAGTAGAGGATGGCATCAAGGTATTTGTGGTTGTTCCCTTTTTTCTGCCATGTGAAGTCGCAGGGTGAGTTGAAATTTTTGTGGCCATGTGATTTTCTTTTTTTTCTCCCCCCTTTCCTTGCCCAAGTATTGCAAGACTTAATCTCATGAGACTGAGTTCATTGATTCCCTTCGTACTTCAGAGAGGGGGATGAAGGCTTCGCTGGTGGCATACTGGTTCACCACTGGCAGTGGTGGTAATTTACTGCTCCTGTGCTCTAATGCCCCTGGAATCACCACAGGACGTGTGCTGAGCTTGGTCTTCTGTTGGTTGGGTTGTTCCTTTGGGGATTGTCAGTCTGCGCTCATCTGGTTTCAAAGGATGAGTGGTCTTCACCATCCTTGCTATCTGCATGGCTCAACTGGTGGAGCCGGCAGCAAACGCTTGCCTGCTTGCTTCCCCCACGGATGTGTCTCACTTTCCTTCCTCTGCCCAAGGTGTGCTCAAAAACGCTGTCCTTAAAATGATCCGGCAGATGTTTCTTCTAGATGAGTGAGTCTTCTTGGACGTTCCTAAGCTGCTGTCCTGTGCAGTATGGTAAAGCTGTAAATTATTTATGTGCAAAACGTGTGCAAGTAGACAAGGCAGTGTCTGCCCATGGGCACACTCGTGTGTGTTTGTGCTGGTGTGCAACACGCTGTGTACATGCATGGGTTACAGAGAACCCGCGGAGGTTGCACAACCAAGTGCTCTGAAGTTAAGAAATGCCAGAAGTGAGCGATTAGGAAATAACCTGGGTAATATCTGTTCCCCTTTTCACATGCAGTGGTTAGCCCACTCCCCGCTCCACCAGCCCCTTGCTCTGTTGGGGATGCAGTGGTGGCCACAGCGGTGGGATGGAGTCCTCCTTGCCATGTGGAGGAGGAGGTGTGATGCGATGGTGGTCTCTTCAGGGCCTTGAAACCTCTGAATGCTTATATCCTCTGTTCCATATGCAGCTTTTTACCTTATCTACCATATGATGTTCAAAGTGCTCTGAAAAGTGAATTACTGGATTCCTGTTGGGCTTTTTTCTGGTGCTTATCTCCATGATGGCCAACTGTTCCACAGATGTGGCTCAGCCCTGCTGTGAGGGTGTTTTTTCCATGCTGGGGACACTTAAGCCTTAGATTGAAACATCCATGGCCTGACTGTTGGCTTCGGATTATAACATACTTTCTATTTTTTATAGGAAGTTTTCAGCTCTGAGCACTCCTCCCTTTCGCAGATGAGGCTTAAGCATCTCAGGTGTTCAGGAAGGCCTTGGGCTGCACAGTCAGTGCATCCATATTTGAGGAACCTCTGGGCTTCCCCTGCATCCGGCACTTGGGCTATGGGCTGTCCCATGTTGTGGTTTCACCGGTGGGACTGTCATAGAATCATAGAGCCATTAAGGTTGGGAAAGACCTCTAAGCTCATGCAGTCCAACCATCAGCCCAGCCGCACCGTGCCTGCCAAACCATGTCCCAAAGTACCATGACTACGCTGTTTCTGAACCTCTCCAGGGATGGAGACTCCACCACTGCCCAGGGCAGCCTCTGTCAGTGCCCAAGAACCCTTTTTGTAAATAATTTTTTCCTAACATCCAATCTAAACCTCCCCTGGCTCAACTTGAAGCCATTTCCTCTCATCCTATCCCTTGTCACTTGATTGAAGAGACCAACACCCACCTTGCTCCAACCTCCTTTCAGGGAGCTGCAGAGAGCGATGAGGTTGTCCCGCAGCCTCCTCTTCTCCAGGCCTAAAAAACCCAGGTCCCTCAGCTGCTCTTCGTCCCCTCCTCCCCTCTCCCTGCCAGACCCTGCACCATGACAAATGGGGCAGTGCCCCCGACGTTAATCATCATTCATAACTGATGCTGGTGGCATTGCCTGTATGCTATCTTGATCTTTTTTACCTCCTTACCAGCTTCTCATTTGTTAATAGTTATGAGACTGTACATTTCTTCCAAAGCTGCCGTTGAAGTGGATGCACCTCTTCAGTAAGGCTTTAATTCTGAGTTTAGGGACTCACCATCAACAGCTTCAACTTCTCCTGATGCTTTTGACTTAGAGCAGAGCCTTTCCAGTCCCAAGTATCGCTCGTTTATAAGCGTTGTTCTCCCTATCCAGTGGATTTGTATCTCCTCACCCCTCTTTTACAGTACCCTGGCGGCTGCCTGTGAATTGAGCTAGCCTTTTATTTCCAATGTCTGTCTTTCCAGAAGGGATCACAATCACATGAGCTGAGCAGGATTTTGCCATAAGTGGGGGGTTTTCCTGTAAGTGTTCCCTAGCAGGATGCGTTTCCTCTTGCATAAGCAGGCTGAAAACCCTCCGAAGCCACAGAAATACAGCTGTTGGATTCCTGAGACAGATAAACCCTTTATAAACAGGAAAATGGGCAAACTCATGGTAACTCTTGTGACACATCATGATGGGAGATCAGAAAGACATGGAATGAAAAGTATCCCTGTGCAAGCATGCTGACGGCATCCTGCATTTCTAAGGTCCATTTAGATGCTGACAGAAAGGCCAGCGGCTGAGCTGTACGGTGGGCACAGACAGCGGGTAATGAAGTTCAGTGTTTGGTGAAATTCAGCTGGAAGTCACTTGACATTTGAGGGGTAAAAAGAAGAGTTGTGAGGGCTCTTTCCTGCGTCCCCACCAGGATGTGTAAGATGCTGTGTGTCATGGAGCGGGATCCAGGAGATCAGCGCAGTCGTAGATCTGTCAGCACTTCTATTGTAGTGGCCTTTGCAGGGTGTCGAATGCTTCTGTTATAATTTTGCTGAGGGCTGTAACTCTGGCACCATTTAAACTCCTTTCAGCTCCCAGTCGTGAGGTTTTAAATCCTCCAAATTTGTACTTTATAAAAACAGAAAGAAAATATTTCCTGTCTAGCAAGTGTATGGAGATTGTTCCGGCTCCTTAGCTAAGATTTAACAGTGCAGACAATGATCTAATTAGGCTTCCTTTTTTTAAAACTCAGACTCCAAGTCTGCTTCCAAAGAGTAAATCCCTAGCACTACCCCGCTGACCATGGATGTGCTTTCGTGCCCGCTCGGGTATTTCCAAAGGCGCTTTGCAAAGGTCCCAGGTCATTTTTGCATGGATGACGGAAGCGGAGTCAGCCTTTCCTTATGGTGAGTCACCTTCAACGTTGGTGTCTTGCTGGATAATGCCAGAGGCCGCCCAGAGCAGGGGTGGCTGCCCCATCCCCAGAGGTGTTCAAGGCCAGGATGGATGGGGCTTGGAGCTCCTGATCCAGTGGGAGGTGTCCCTGGGTGGGACTGGATGGGTTTTGAGGTCCCTTCCAATGCAAACCATTCTGTGATTATAAGTACCCAACATGGGAGCTCCTGCCTGCACTGCCTGCTCCTCATGGCCCTGCACAGAGAACCTTTGGCAACCAAATTCTGCTGTGGTTTTCTTGCAGATGGTGGAGGAGGGGAGACCCTTTGCGCTGCGAAACAAATGCGGATGCTGAATGCTCTTCACGTTTTAACTAGAGGTTGGGGTAGGGTGAAGATGACTTTTTTTTGGTGCTCAGATCAAGCTCACCCCGTTTTGGTTTTCACCTGCTGGTTTTCATTGGTGTGCTCAAAGATCCCCACTGGCTGCTCTTTATAACCAGAGCCTGCAGTTTCCTTCCCCCCGCTTCTCTCTGGAGAGCAGCCAGATCAAAATGGCTGTGATCCAACGCCAAGAATCACTCCCTTTGCTATGGAAATGAGGGCTTGGAGGCTGCTCACCATGTGTTCATCAGAGAGTTCCTGCTGAGCATTGGGAGCTGTAGGTGGGGAAGAGGGCAGTGAAGGTGTGCTTGAGCGGATCCGCTTGGAACAAATCAGGATATTTTTCGATATATCTGATTCTTTGCATTTTTTAAATAATCCTTTATAGAAAACCAAAGAGTTACCCTTTACATTAAATGGTGAGGATGAAGGAAATAAAGGAGTAACATTTCACCATACGATAGTGTGTTTCCCTTCCATTAGAGCAAAATGGGTAGGAGACCTCCCAGTATCTGATATTTGAGATAAGCACATTTTTTTGTGGTGATTTGGTATCGATCAAGCGAGGGAAAGATACAATTATCCAAGCTATACATATAATCCTTCTTCTTAGCTATCATATCCACGTCCCCGGCACTAAAGCAGATGTAATTGCCAAACCCCTGGGTAAATGATATGTTGACACCAGGCAATTTGCTGCGCGTTAACTCAGCAAGGGAAGTTAAAAACCTTCGCTTTACCTTCTTCTAAACCATCAGATTTTAATCTTGATGCACAGCGGGATGGGAACATTGCCAGTGGGTGAACCAGCATGAAAACTGACTGCACAAAGCAGAGGACTTTTCCCTCTTCCTGGATGAGTTACACACCCGTGTAGGGGTTTGCTGCAAAAAGCCCTGCGAGGTGTGGTTGCAGAAGGAAAAGGGCTGAGTGGTTTGCACGCTTCCTGTGGTGTTGCAGCACGTTGGGCTTTGCAAGAACATCCCTGCTTCTTCAGGGTGGCCTGGTGTCACCTCACGTGCTGGAGGTGGCTGGGAGGGTGGAGGAGATGCTGCTCTTGCACGGTGCTGGCTGCAGGACTTGGTAGAACCAAAGCTGTGGCTGCAGAAGTCTGGGCAGCAGCGCCCAGGCAGCGTATGGCTGGGAGGAGCTCTCTCGCGATGGAAATGTCTGACAGGTTGCTGAATGAGTCTGCAAAATAAATTAGTAACTGGGTGTGGAACTGCATTTTTTTAGGATGTATCTTAATTGGGCCTCAGGCAGCTTGATAATACTGCATTTCTTGTCTGTCGGAGACCTTTGAGTTGAAACTCACCTTTTCTTTGTGCGTGATTCAGTGGGGCTTGGCTGGGATCGTGCTCTGAGTGTGCCTAGGGAACGGGGTAGCCTTGAATGGAGCTGTGCTCCTGCCTCTTCCACTCTTCCTGTTGAGGAAGGCCACGCGTGCATCCCTGGGGAGCCTGCCCGGCTGCCTGCGCTAGCAGGACTCCACCTCTGGGCACCACGGGCCATCTGCTTCGGCACAGCTTCTCCCATCCATTTTGGATAACTTCATCTCTTCCTCTGCCTGAAAACAAATCAAAACCCCTGCATCACACTGCGGGCAGAGCAGTTGTATTTCCCCCCTCAAAATGGGTGATCACCTGCTAGATGATTCATTATCCATCCTGCGTGTGTAATGGTTTGCTCCCAATATTTCATGGTCCCACTCTGTGAAAGGCACCGTCTGCCCTGTGGCTTCAGCTCCTCCATCCGGTTATAGAGCCGAGCATGAGCTCTCAGGGTGTTGCTGTGCATTAGGGGCATAAGAACTGGATTTTGCACTCGTACCTGCTGGGTCCAGCTGGGGAGCAGTTCCTGGTTTATGACTTCCCATTGCACTGGGTGTGTTCAGCGTGGAGCAGGCCTTTTGTTTGTGTTGTAGGTGAAAGAGTTGGCAGAAAATGCATTATGCAATTCTATTAACTGATGTTAAGTACAGGGGAAGCCTAAGTTCATCTATAATAGGACAGTAATCGGCAATAATTTATATATAGCTTTTTTCACGTGGACACATTTAACACCCTAAGCATTCATCAAATTTTGCATTTTAAACCTACGCCTGTTTTTTCCTTGAACAGTGCGAGTTCTTAATAAAATTGTGTTTGTGGCACTCTCTAGCTTTGAAATGACAGTGTGGATACGGGAGATTGAAGAGCCCATCAGTATAGAAATGGTACCGTGAGAAACTGCAGGGATCAGCCACCCAGTCGCTGGGGCTGGAAATCAGTGCAGAGCATTTCATGCCTGTGGCAGCCGCTCTGGGGAGTTGAGGTGGCCAAAAGCTGTTGCCAGCTGGTTGGGTCAGTTGAAGGGAGTCAGGGACCTCCACCCCACACTGGGGGACATACGTCCCCATCACAAAAATGACCCTGTAATGGGTGCATTTGTTATCGGTGTCTGCAGAGCAGCTGATGAGGCTTCTCCCTCAGCAGGTGACCCTCCAGCTCTGCTCTTACCCTGTGACACCGATGGCACTGCCACCTCGGCAGCAACTGCCCAGCCTGGAGACAGAGCCACCGTGGCGATGGCCAGTGCCAGCTCCCAAATGCTTCAGCTGGGTGCGCTCAGGGGGAGCTGGTAGAAAACAAACACTTCGATTCTTTTTCCTTATCTACCCCGAAACTGGAGCATTTCACTCTAGAGCTGTCTGTTACGTTAATGTAACATTTTTCTCGTCTCTGAACATATTCCATGACTGCTTCCTTCCTAGCTCTGATGAGCGCTTTCCTCTTGTTATTCAGCTTTTTGCTGCTGTTAATTTTCTGTTTAACCTCCAAGAGTACAAAACGGTGATCATGCTGAAGTCTCTTTTCTGCTGTGCCTTCATGCAAAGCCTTTGCAGTTCGACAGCTACACACCCTTTTATCACTTTTCCTGCAGACAGCCTGTGCGGAGGGAGCTGTGCTTGGAGGCTTTCACTCAAGAGCATCAGCCTAGCGGGTCTGGAGCAAGAAGCTCCATGAAGCTGAGCCATTTTTCCCAGCCTCTGCATGTGCTTGGGGACTTACTGGGATGCAGGACAGGAGGCGGACCCTGCTTATTTTCATTTTTTATATATATATTTTTTTGCTTTCCCTAGAGAGCAGAGCAGAAATATTTTTCTCATATGCAAAAGCAAGATGCTATATGGAGGCTCCTCATTCTCCTGCAAGACCTGACTGAGGGAGAAACGTCTTGCATCATAGAATCATAGAACAATTTGTGTTGGAAGGAACCGTGAAGATCATCTAGTCCAGCCTCTGTGCAGTGAGCAGGGACACCTTCCACTGGATCAGGTTGCTCAGAGCCCCATCCAACCTGGCCTTGAATGTTTCCAGGGATGGGGCAGCCACCAGTTCCCTGGGCAACTTGTGCCAATGTTTTACCACCCTCAGTGAAAAGATTTTCTTCCTAGTATCTAGTCTAAACTTCTTCTCTTTTAGTTTAAAACCACCATCCCTTGTCCTATTAGTACAGGCTCTCCTAAGAAATTTTTCTCCATCTTTCTTATCAGCCTCCTTTAAGTACTGAAAGGCTGCAATAAGATCTCTTCAGAGAGCCTTCTCTTCTCCAAGCTGAAAAACCCAACTCTCAGCCTCTCTTCACAGGGGAGATGTTCCAGGCCTTTGATCACTTTTGTGGTCCCCTCTGGACTCGCTCCAACAGATCCATGTCCTTCCTGTGCTGAGGACTCCAGAGCTGGATGCAAGGTTCTAGGCGAGGTCTCACCTGAGCAGAGTAGAGGGGCAGAATCTGCTCCCTTGCCCTGCTGTCCATGCTTCTTGTGATGCGGCCCAGGATACGGTTGGCATCTTGTACATGGGAAAAGTCCTTTCCAGATGCGAGGGCTCCACAGGTTGGATACACAGAGGGCAGTACCATCACTTGCTTCCAGGGTTGGCATTCACATGTGGTGTTGCGTCCTTGTCTTCTTCCAGGGCTTCAGGGATGCTGTGTTCTGCCCATGTCTTCTTCCAGGGCTTGGATGTTGGAATTTTCCACCCCAGTCCCTTTCCCTCTCTTTTAACACGAGCCTTCTTGAACATGATTTTTTTCCAAGAGAAGGAAAAGTACTACAGACACTAAGTTAATTGGAGTCATTAGGTTGTTTCCATTACTTCTTTCTGCCTAGGAAGCCAATTTTATTATTTTTTTAGTGAGATTTTGGAGTTAGAAGAAAGAAATGGAAGCCAGAGAACATGTGGAACCACTTCACAGGAACACCGGATTTTGAGAGCTTGCATTTTTATTTACATCTTTTGGACCCCGTCTGACTTGAAAGTAAACAAGTTCTATCCAACACCAGATTTATCCCTGAAAGTATGTGGAGACTTGTCTAAAAACTGCCTTTAGGATTAGGAACTTCCTTTACTTCACATTTACAATGGGAAAACTTATGCTTAACTGGTGAATTCCTTCTGTACAACACCCTTGGAAGTGCAGTTCAGTTGTGTTTGGTACAAAACAGCATGAAACTTTATTTAGAATTAAAAAAAAAAGCAAAACTGGCTGAGAACTTGGGTCTAAAGCAGGATGGAGGAATAGTAGGTGAAACTCTATTTCTGTGGGGTGATGGTACAGATGAGAAGGTCCTTGCACCTGTAACTGATCTCCTTCTCTCAATGTTCCTCTTCTCTGCAGACACAATGAGGCGAGTGGTACGACAGAGCAAATTTCGGCACGTCTTTGGCCAAGCGGTGAAAAACGACCAGTGTTACGACGACATCCGCGTCTCCCGCGTGACTTGGGATAGCTCCTTTTGCGCAGTAAACCCCCGATTCGTTGCTATCATTGTAGATGCCAGCGGCGGCGGAGCGTTCCTGGTGCTGCCTCTGCACAAGGTAAGTGTTTTTTGGAAGATTCTCGCTGTTATGTGCTTGGCTCTCTTGCCATTTTGGTACTCGGTTATGGGTAACGCGCAGGCTGTGGAGCCCGGGCTGTGTTGTGACAAAGGCTGCTCGGCAGCGCTGTGTAAGAATCCATTTAATGCCTCTGTAATCAGCGTGATGCTTCCCGTACATTAAACACAGTAAATAAGTGGTTTGCTGGACTAATCTGAGCCAGTTCCTTACGGCAGAAGTTTCCACATAGAATCATGCCCCTAATGAAGCCTCTTTGTTGATGATAGCAGCGGTCAGGTTTTTGCAGTGGTCAGGTTTTTCCACTGTCAGGGTGCAGCTTTTAGAGCTCTGTGAGCATCGCTTCCTTCAGGAATGCTCCCAAGCCAAACCCCCCTGGCAGCCTGGGATCAGATGGATGCAAAGGAGTGAGCTGGCTCCGAGAAGGGCATTTCCATAGACTTGGTGGCCCTGGCATCCCAGCTGGGCCAGGCTGCTGCCGGCCCCTTTAATCTTTAATCTTCCAGTGAGCCCGTATATACACTCTACCTCTTTTCCTTATACTTTGAATTTACTTTAGAATCCCAGGGGTGTGCTTTGCAAAACACACACAAGAGGTAGGTTCCTCTCCATCAGCCATGAAAACTGCTGGATCAAAGGTTTGGAGAGGGGGTGAAAAGATGGATACAGGAGCCTTCCTGGGCATCTCTTACAGTGCTATGATATAAAAGTACACAAATCGTAGAATCATAGAAGGGTTGGGGTTGGAGGGGACCATGAAGGTCATCCAGTCCAACCCCCGTGCAGAAGCAGGGGCATCTTCAGCTCCATCAGGTTGCTCAGAGCCCCATCCAAGCTGGCCTTGAACTTTTCCAGAGATGGGCTATCCACCACCTCTCTGGACAACCCATGCCCATGCCTCACCACCCTCAGCGTGAAAAATGTCCTCTTAGTATCTAGTATAAAACTCTTCTCTTTTAGTCTAAAACCATTACCCCTTGTCTTGTTGCTACAGACCCTGCTAAAAAGTTTTTCTCCATCTTCCTTATCAGCCTCCTTTAAATACTGAAAGGCTGAAATAAGGTCTCCTCAGAGCCTTCTCTTCTCCAAGCTGAACAACCTCAACTCTTCCAGCCTCTCTTCACAGGGGAGATGTTCCAACCCTCTGCTCATTTTTGTGGCCCCCTCTGGACTTGCTCCAACAGATCCATGTCCTTCCTGTGCTGAGGACTCCAGAGCTGGATGCAGGGCTCTCCGTATGGTCTCACCAGAACAGAGTAGATGGGCAGAATCTCTAGGAGCAGTGCCTCAGACTGATATAAATTCCTGTCACCCCCTGGTACTGCATGGAAAAAATGACAGAGCATCTTTCGTCCACCCTTTATGGAGAGCGGTGCTCTCATCTCCATTTCTGATGCTCCACCAGCAACTTCCCTTTCCCTTAACTACACACTTAAAATGTCCTCAGGCTGTCATCAGCCGTGTCCTTTTTTTTCTCACTCAGCTGTTTATCTCTAGAAATAGTGACCAGAATTGAACACAGCATCCCACATGGCGATGTGCTACAGGAGCAGAGCAGCGAGTTCTCACTGGTGCTAAGCACAGCAAGCCAAGCCCCTACCCTGCTTAAGTAGGTCTCCATCTCCATTTTGCTCATCTTCTGAACAGCCCTTCTTTGCAAGCATTCTGGTTTGTGCTCATCCCTGGGCCACATGTCCTGCTCTTGCCCAAGCCATGCACAATGGCACAGATCTTGATTAGAAATCCCTTGCTCAACACAGTGCACGGTTGCGCTTGGGGTTGCATCACAGCACAATCAAATGCTGGTGGCAGGAGATATGCACCCTTCTTTCTCCTCCTAATATTTTCTCTGACCCCGGCAGGAATTCCCACTAATTCCGAGTGCATTCCTTTGCATTTTTAAGTGATATCTTACATTTGCAGGGGTTTTTTATGTGTGTCTATTTATTCCTCCTGCCTTCCTCTGTACTTGCCATTGCCTTTGTGCCCTCAGCGATGTTCCTGACTTGTCTAACACAGCTACTTAATTAATATTCAGATATAATGAGGTTTCCTGCGAGGCCGGAGCAGCTCCATTCCTGAACCCCCCAGCCTGACCCGTTCTTTTGCAATACACCGCGTTGTTGGCGTTGCTCTACCCAGTTCCTGTGTTCCTCATTTACTTTTATAGCCCTGGCTGATGAAATTGTTCCTTCAGTTCCTTCAGCACCCGAATATTTTGAGTCCCTGGAGCAGAGGAATTCAGAGTCCCTACTGCAGGATCCTCCCTGTTGTATTCAGGGGGTGGAAAAAGGGTCAATTTTAAACTAAGGGTTTGGCACGATGTTAAAATTGAGCCCTAACCACACACTTGCTGCTGCCGGAATCCACAGGAAAAATGTCCATCCGATAACTTAAAGGCATTGTGACCGCTGGAGCCCAGCGTGGTGCGGGTCACTCTGAATTCCTGCTCATGTGGCTTGGCCATCTGCAACCCTATGCTTCAAAGAGCCCAAATCAGCCCCAAAAGGGATTTTTCCCCTGATTTTAAGTGCCTTTACCTTCCTTTTAAATGCCTTTTCCTACTTTTAAGTACCCTTTTCCTCTTTTAAGTGCCATTTTCCTCCTTTTACATGCCCATTTTCCTCCTTTTAAGTGTCTTATATTCCTTTTAAATGTCCTTTTCCTCCTTTTACATGCCCTTTTCCTCCTTTTAAGTGTCTTTTCCACCTTTTAAATGCCCTTTCCCTCCTTTTACATGCCCTTTTCCTCCTTTTAAGTGTCTTTTATTCCTTTTAAACGTCCTTTCCCTCCTTCTACATGCCTTTTCCATCTTTCAAATGCCCTTTTCCTCCTTTTAAGTGCCTTTTATTCCTTTTAAATGCCCTTTTCCTCCTTTTACATGCCTTTTCCTCCTTTCAAATGCCCTTTCCCTCCTTTTACACGCCCTTTTCCTCGTTTTAAGTGTCTTTTATTCCTTTTACACGCCCTTTCCCTCCTTCTACATGCCTTTTCCTCCTTTCAAATGCCTTTTCCCTCCTCTTACATGCCCTTTTCCTCCTTTTAAGTGCCTTTTCCCCCCTTTCACATGCCTTTTCCTCCTTTTAAATGCCTTTTCCCTCCCTTTAAGTGCCTTTTACATGCCCTTTTCCCTCCTTTTAAATCCCTTTTCGCTTCCCCGGTCTGGGATCGCTGCCCTCGCCCGTGTGGGGGTCTGTCTGGGTGCTTTGAGGTGGGGGGGGGGGGGGGGGAGGAGGGAGCGGCCCCGCCCTCCCCGCTCCCTCAGCGCGCGCGCGCCCGCTCCCTCCGCAGCGGCACTGCGGCGGCCGCGGCTTTTTACCATATATGGTCATGGCAGCGCTCGCGGCCGCCGGCCGCCGGCGCGCTGATTGGCGGGGGCGGGGACGCGGCGCGGCAAGTGCGCGGCGCTTAACCCCTGCGCTGCCGCGGCCCCGCGCTGCGCCCCCTCAGGGAGCCCCTGGGGATGGCGTGGGGGTGCGAGGAGCCTGGGGGCTGCATCCTCCATCCCCGAGGGCTCCCTGCATCCTCCCTCCCCACTGAGTCCTTGCATCCTCCATCCCCAAGGGCTCCTCGCGGTCTCCATCCACCTTGGTTTCCTCCATCCCTCTTGGCTCCCCGCGTCCTCCATCCCTCTTGGCTCCCCGCATCCTCCATCCACAGGGGCTCCCCGCATCCTCCATCCCCGCATCCTCCATCCCCGCATCCTCCATCCCCGCATCCTCCATCCCCGCATCCTCCATCCCCGCATCCTCCATCCCCGCATCCTCCATCCCCGCATCCTCCATCCCCGCATCCTCCATCCCCGCATCCTCCATCCCCGCATCCTCCATCCCCCTCGATTCCTCGCATCCTCCATCCCCCTCGATTCCTCGCATCCTCCATCCCCCTCGATTCCTCGCATCCTCCATCCCCCTCGATTCCTCGCATCCTCCATCCCCCTCGATTCCTCGCATCCTCCATCCCCCTCGATTCCTCGCATCCTCCATCCCCCTCGATTCCTCGCATCCTCCATCCCCCTCGATTCCTCGCATCCTCCATCCCCCTCGATTCCTCGCATCCTCCATCCCCCTCGATTCCTCGCATCCTCCATCCCCCTCGATTCCTCGCATCCTCCATCCCCCTCGATTCCTCGCATCCTCCATCCCCCTCGATTCCTCGCATCCTCCATCCCCCTCGATTCCTCGCATCCTCCATCCCCCTCGATTCCTCGCATCCTCCATCCCCCTCGATTCCTCGCATCCTCCATCCCCCTCGATTCCTCGCATCCTCCATCCCCCTCGATTCCTCGCATCCTCCATCCCCCTCGATTCCTCGCATCCTCCATCCCCCTCGATTCCTCGCATCCTCCATCCCTCTTGGCTCCCTGCGTCCTCCATCCCTCTTGGCTCCCTGCGTCCTCCATCCCTCTTGGCTCCCTGTATCCTCCATCCCTCTTGGCTCCCTGTATACTCCATCCCTCTTTGCTCCGTGCATCCTCCCTTCCCCTTGATTCCTCACATCCTCCATCCCTCTTGGCTCCCTGCATCCTCCATCCCTCTTGGCTCCCAGCACCCTCCAGCCCCCGAGGCTTCACGCAGAGCCCAGTCTGAAGCAGCAGCAGGGGCTGGTGCAGCCGAGCTGCTTTTTCTGGCTGTGGAAATGCTTTGTCTGAGCTTCCTGTTTTCTTGCATGCACATGTGCAGGGGCTTTGCCAGGAACTCGCCATTCCCATGCTCCAGCGAGAGCCACAGCCACCGTCTGACTTGCTGAAAATTGCAATTCCCACAGGTTGCTTGGTCTGCAGAGAGGTGGCCTCCGTTAGAACGAACCATGTATTTTTAAAAAGCTGGATTTTACAGCGTGTGGATGATAAGAGGCAAGCTAATCCGTACACACCAGGGAAAACCACTGGAAACCTGCCTGTTTATTCTGGACTGGATGACTGGAACAGAGCAGAGCGTCAGTGCAAAATATTGCTGTTAAACTGGAAGCTTGCAGGCTTTTAGAGCTGGTTATCTTTGAGCCTTATTCCAGGCAAAATAGTGGGTGCACAGGGAGGGAACCCCAAGGTAAAGCTCTTCCATCCTGTGATGCATCCTTGCTGGTGGGCAAGTGCTGCTGGATGTGATGGAGATCATCCCCAGCGTGGTGGGGAGTTAAGGGAGAGTCAGGCAGGTAAGGGACAAGCAATTCTCCTGATTACATTCATGATCCGAGGACTGGAGCAGCTCCCACCCAAGGACAGGCTGAGAGAGTTGGGGTTCTTCAGCCTGGAGAAGAGGAGGCTCCAAGGAGACCTTAGAGCAGCTTCCAGTGCTGAAAGGGGCTCTAGGAAAGCTGGGGAGGGGCTCTTGATCAGAGAGTGCAGGGATAGGATGAGAGAGAATGGTTTGAAGCTGAAAGAGGGGAGATTGAGGTGAGATCTTAGGGAGAAATGGTTTCCTGTGAGGTTATCCTTAGCACATGGATCAGGTGTTAGGTCTACATTACAGCAGAGCTGGATACAAGTTTCTTTTTCTCTAGGAAAATCTTTGCAGTTTGTATCGGCAAAGAATAACACTGCTGCAAATGGTTTGTTTTGTTTGAGTTGCTCTAGAAAGATGTCTTCAGCTGAAAGTTGTGTTACATAAAACCTTTAGAAGAGGCTTATTCAGTCCTCTTTGGATCTGCCTGTTATTATAGTTTCCATCTGTGTGCCTGACTCCTTTCACATCGGCAGCGTTCCTATAGGAGCTGTGATCAGCCCTGAGAGGCAATTAGCACGTGGGTGAGTGAGCGCACACCTCAGGAATTATCTCCTTGAAAGAATATGTTGTTCTGCAGGTGACATGCCTTCGTGCTCAACCACAGCGTATGTAAATTGTTAATTAGCTGTGCCAGGGTATGCAGGGAAGTGATGGCTGCCCCATCCCTGGAAGTGTTCAAGGCCAGGTTGGATGGGGCTTGGAGCGATGTGATCCAGTGGGAGATGTCCCTGCTTTAAGATTCCTTCCAATCCAACCCATTCTATGATTTTTTCCAGTGTAAAACATCCTGCAGTTGCACCCAGCTCTGATCTCCCTGTTCTCCGATGAGCTGCAAGTGCTTGGTGCAACCCATGAGATCCCTCGGCTCTTCAGCTCCTCTTCCAGCAGTGTGAGACGATCCTCACCGCTGCTGCCTGCTCCACCCAGCTACCCACACGCCTGAAACACTCCAAACTGTGCCTCGAGCTGCCATCCCAAATCTGCTGGGGCCGTGTGGTGCCGTGGTTTTTAAAGCCCTGCTCTGTTGGCTTTGTGCAGGATTCCTGTCTGTCACCACGGTTTTCTTCCCTCGTCTTTGTGCATCCATTTAGGTCTGGGCTCTCCGGAACAAGGACCTTTGTCTCCGTTCTGTAGCAGCCTGTAATGCCTACTGTAATGTCACAGCCCCGCAGCTGTCGAGGTGATAAAACAGGAGCTGAGGAAGATTTGGAGGGCACAAGCTGTGTTCGCAGCGGTCTGGTTTGAAAGCAGAATGTAGTTATCAATGCCTGAAAGTCTCGTCTTGCATGGCGTTACAGTAGAGCTTTGGGGAGTGACACTTTTCATAATCTCCTGAATTAGTTATGGATGCCTCGACTGGTTTGCGGGGTGACTAATGGCTGTTTGTCACGGTCACGAGAGCAGAGCAAAGCACTTTCCTTACATCCTACTGCTATGGTTTCTCCCAGCTGCCTCCTGCTGCTGCAACCAGAGGTGGAGTCGTGGTGGCCAGAGCACAATGAGCTTCACTCGATTGGGTTTAGTGAAACTGGAGTTTGTTGTAAGGACAGTTTAGCTAAGAAAGATGCAGTTTAGCTAAGGAGAAAGGAATATTTTCTCAAACATAGAAAAGGTGCTTGTTGGGTTGCGTTTCAGACTTTGCGGTTGTGACCTGATTTCCTTCCTCAAACTTCTGTGAAGTGAGGGTGGGGGAACTGCTGTTGCTTGTGCAACTCGATGCCACTTCCCTATTTTCAGTGGTGATTTTAATGAGTGCAGCCATGGGTTGGGGGAAGCAGCTGTTCTCTGGGATATTTTTACCATAATCCATGAGCTGTTTCCTCCAACCAATTGCCCTTTTCTGGCAGAGAAGCCATTGTAAGACAGTCAGTTCATAAAGCTCCCACTTTTAAAACAGTTTACCTGTGATGCTTCTCTGACCCTTCTGGATTTAATAACAATTTTTCTTCTCATCTGTCATTTTTCTTCCTTTCACTTCAGTTTTGCAGTCTTCAACTCGAGGAAGACTTAGATCTGTTGGAGCGAGTCTGGGGGAGGCCACGGAGATGATCCAAGGGCTGGAGCACCTCTCGTATGAGGACAGGCTGAAGAGAAGGCTGCGAGGAGACCTTAGAGCAGCTTCCAGCACTGAAAGGGGCTCCAGGAAAGCTGGGGAGGGGTTTTTGATCAGGAAGGGCAGGGATAGGACGATGGGGAATGGTTTTAAGCTGAAAGAGGGAGATTGAGATGAGATTTTAGGAATAAATATTTTCCTGTGAGTGTGAGGAGGCCCTGGCCCAGGTTGCCCAGAGCAGGGGTGGCTGCCCCATCCCTGGAGGGGTTCAAGGCCAGGTTGGATGGGGCTTGGAGCTCCTGATCCAGTGGGAGGTGTCCTAGCTCATGGCAATGGGGTTGGAACTGGATGGCCTTTAAGGTCCCTTCCACCCAACCATTCCATAATTCTCTGATTTTTCCTCATCTGAGATGCACGAAAGCCCAATGTGAATTAATTTGGTAAGGTCAGCTTCCAGCCTATTAATGGACCTGAATATTGAGTGAGCTTCTAGTAAACACTATCCAGCATATTAGTAGTAAACTTCAAATTCACCTTTTTGGCTAACTTTTTATGAAATGCAACTCTGCGTTTCAACAGTTGTTACTGTGATGTGTTGCTCAACCGGACTCCTAATGGATTATGAGAAGGATTTAATTTCTTGAAGTCGTACCGAGTTAATTTTAAGCTGTGTGTCAGCACTTGAGATTTATTTTAAATCCTTAACTAATTAAAGTATTACATTTTAAAAATGAATAAAGAAATGCCCAAACCTGGGAGTGTCACACGAGTGTGAAAATGCACCCATTTGGCAGCAAAGTCACAAACTTCGCGGTGTTCTCGAGGCAGAAGTGGTTTTTTTACAAGGAATTGTGTTTAGAGAGGTTGAGTTTGGTGATTTTACAGGCTGGCTGGTGTTTTAATACTATACTGCAGGTTTTCTGGTCTTTCCCTTTTGGCAAAGCCCCCTAAATATTGGTTTTAAAGCTCTCGTGTGCACAGCTAATCCTGCACGATGCCGGGAATACACGTCCCCTGCTCTGGAGAGGGAAATGCTGCTGGGAGGAGGAAGCTTGCGGTGTAGCCTGTGCAGATGGTATTTACAAAAGTGGCTTAGAGAGGTGGTAAAGCAACACATTTGAGTTAAACCCAGCTCGTTTCGTACCCAGCTGGGTGGTTGAGGGGATGATGTGCTGGGTCAGGCCGTAGGGTGGTGACGTGTCCTCTGACAGCACCCCTCTCATCCCCTTTGAAGAGTTGCACCTTCTAACAGAAGTGATTTTACAGTGGAGCAGATGAAGTGCATTTAGAAGCTTGCCGAGGAGAGGTCTTGCTCTTTGTTGTGTGTTCAGGAAAGCACCGTTATTTCCTTTGCCCTGCAAGGACAGGTTTGTGTCTCTGACCACAGATCAACAGCTTCTCTGAGACTGGCTGGACTGCTGGCTGAACTGCAGCTTCAAACGGCACTGCAGCCTTTTACAGTCACCCCTTCTTTCCCCCTACACCCTTGTTTATTCTCATTTTGCTGTTTTGACACTACTCTTTGAGCAGCTGGGTTGGCCCTTCCGTGCAGCAGTGCCATGCCCAGTCGTGGATGTTGATACTGCTGGGCTGTGCGTCTCTCCTCACGTTGTCTTCTGCCAGGACCCAGGGAGTGATGTGTTTGTAAGCAATGTGACATCTCCTCCTTTGTGCTCCGATTGCTTGAGTTTATAATTTTTTGTAAGTAAATGTGATCGAAGTTGCTGCATCTCCCACTCTGCTTCCAAATAACATCTCATTGTCCCTATCCTTACTCTGTTCTCTTGTTAGAAATGGCTTTTGTACGTCACTGTCTCCATCCAGGCAGGGAAAGGGTACACTTTACAGATGATGCTAACCTTTAACATGGGGCAAAGATATTTCTGTTCAGTTTGGTTTAACTTCCCCTTTGTACATCTGCAATTTCCTCTTGATTCAGATGACTCTGCTCTGAGAGATGTGTGATGATGTCCTTGTCCAAAACAGCTCTGGTGCATCCATCTCAAGTTCCTCAACTTGGTGACAAGACTGAGCTTTATTCTTGCTTGGTAACTAGACTGAGCTTTATTCTTGCTTGGTAACAAGACTGAGCTTTACTCCAGCTTGTTGTTTCTGCTGAGGATGGGGACTCTTCTCCCTGGAAGCCCATCTCTGCGCTGGTCCCTTCTTTTTGGCATTGAGAGCTTCCTCTTACCACAGGCTCACATGGAGCTGCTGTTGCCTCGTTTTCCTCAGAGCTCTCCAAATGCTGCCGTTTATGAGCTAATGGAGATACAAGATAGCTGGTTTAAAAAATGAGCTCTGTTTTAGGTGATCAAAAGCAGGCGGCGGGGCTGCTGGTCCCTGCGGTCAGCCGGCTGCCACAGGCAGTTGGCTGCTGCTGCTCCTGCTGCTCAGGTTCATCCTGATCAAAACAGAAAGGTGAAGTTTGGGGTTTAATTTGTTCAAATGGATTTTTTTTTTTCCTCCTTGCAGTAATAAATTACTATAAAAACCCTAAACTGAACTGACAAGCGCCTGTGCGGCCTGCAAATCATTATCATGGGCTCCTCGTAGAGGATTGCTCGGAGCAGGAAGAGGGACTCACTGACATCACACAGTATTAATCTTATTTTTCTTTTGGTTTAGGTCTATATTTGTATTTAGCCTGTAATGTGACTGCTGAAATACCTTCATGTGCATACGCTCTGCATGGTTCTTTTTTAATTAGGTAAATTAAAATGGATGAACTATACATGTCAGTTGAGTGTATTAATTTTTTAAATCCTATTTCACATTATGGCATCCAAGAGGGATTACACAAGCTTTAATTTTTGAATGTCTGGTTTATGGCTTTTCATCTACAACATTTTCACTTTTAATAATTCCAGAAGCATTTGAATCACTGTGATAGTCTTTTTTTTGAAGGCTAAATTAGACCGTTTAGGAAATAGTGGTTGTTTTTGTAACCTATTCTGTTTGAATCTATATCCTGTTTTGTTGCTAGTAGAGATCTTCAGGTCAGTAGCCTTCAACAGCCAGTATCCAGCATTATTCTGGTCCTTTGTACATAAGACAGCGTTGAATAGGAAAAGCTTTCCGCATGGAGCTGGGTCGGAGGCGTATATTAAGGGATGTAACCTCCGAGGTCGAGGAATGTTATCACCGAATGGCAGGAGTGAAATGCCAGCCATTTCTTCTGCGTGTTTAACCACGAAAGAAGACGACCCCGTCCCAGACCTTTCCCTGCTGCCTCTCTTCTCCTATCACTTGTGAAATTCCCTGGAAGAAAAAGCCCTTGGAGCGGACCTGAGTTCTGGTCCTGAAAGCGCAGGAGTCTTCTGCTCCCCCTGCCACAACTGTTATGTGTCTTTATTATGTTAAATGTTGCTTTCTGTGTGTGCAAGGCTTGACCAAGAGAGATAACGATGATTAACTGGATTGATTTTAATTCCCTTTCACATCGAGGAAGTTGGGGAATTAGGTGCATCAGCAGGTTTTGAGGGGTCAGATGCATAAGGTTGCTATGAGGCTCCATCTGCAAAATGTAGACCCAGTTGGCAAAGTTGGTGTCTTTGCAACGACTGCATTGGCATCACTGGATTTGTCACAGTTCAAGTGGAGCATCTCATTAGCTTCTTTTCTTAGAAAGTTTATCTGTGTAGGAAGCTTGGCAGGAAGCTCGTGGCCTTGGTCCTCCAGGCGTGGAGAGGCAGGTATGGATCAGGGAGGGTTGCTGTGGCAGTCTGTCTCGACAGTATTTGTTCCTGAAAACAGTATTTTACTCTGCACAACCGTGTCCTACAAACTTGCCATGTAAGCAAAATGCTTCAGTACTGAAGAAGAGTCTCTCATTCATTTCCTCTGCTGATACAGGAGATGATTCAAATTTCATTGAATTGTGGATACTGAAAGAGTTAATGTAGAATTAGGAAGCCTCATCCTCTGCTCTGTGAGGTGTGCTCTGTGCTGTCTGTGTATTACAGCTTTTTTTTCTTGTTTTCCCTCTTCAGACAGGCAGAATTGACAAGTCCTACCCAACGGTGTGTGGCCACACGGGACCAGTGCTGGACATAGATTGGTGTCCTCATAATGACCAGGTCATCGCCAGTGGCTCTGAGGACTGCACCGTCATGGTAAGTGGATTTAATTTCTCTTACGTTTGCTTTACACTCAGAATGCTGCTGCACGAGACACTTGTATTTCTAAAGACACCTCCTGTACTGATGCCGAGGGCAGAGTCCTTGCTGATATGAGGGTGGTCGTGGGTGTTCTGCAGATCACGTTTGGTCTCGGCTTAGGAAATAATGATGCCTTGGCTGCAGGACCTAGTGAAAAATTGGAGCGGGAGCGAGCTTTATTACTTGCATAACAGCAGAATGTGGACTCATAACTAGTGCTTTCTTCTTAACCTTCTGTTGGAAGAGGTGCAACCTTGAGCTTCTGAGAAGAATCTCTTCAATATTTTGAGTAACGGGCTTGGCGTATGTCTTCCTGCCTTTGTATTCGGTTGCTCTTCCATTTCTTCTTCCCCTGGGGATTTGGCTGATGTTTGAGAAGAGCAAAGTGAAGAAGGAGTGCCAGTCAGTGGTGAGGTTTTTTGATTTGTAGTGCTTTGCAGAAGGCTGAGATGGTTCCTTACCTCAGATGTCCTAATGGAGGTAGTGGGGTTTGTTGTGAAGAGGTGGCAATTGGAGGGGAACCAGCCTGTGAGATTTCAGAATTGCTTCAGGCTTTGATTTAAAGGTGACACTTCATTTTTTTCCAATATATACAGCTTGTGAGTGGGTGTCAAGAGGGCCTTTTTTGATAAATAAATAAAAAATAATCCAAATTCTGCACCTGCCAACCTTGATCCTGAGGCCTATGTTACCTCAGTCAGAGCCCATTGAACAATAGCCGACCTTGCTCCATGATGGATGTGGAATCCCATGTATGCAAACACAGCAGAAGAAGTGAAAGAAAATCCTTGTAAGATGAAATAATGCCAAATAACTTCAGTGATCTTTGGCCATATTTAGAAATGCTGTAGGCTGAATGTTATATTGAAATCTTATTATAGATCATGTCAGATAAATTCCTTTGCTTCTGTTCATCGTTAAAATGTTTGGGAGGGGATTCATCCCAAGAGGCTTATCTTGGGACAGCTCTTGCCTGTGATCTCTCAGTCTTGGAAGCCGAAGCATGTTAACAAATGTACTATATTTAATATTAAACAAAACAACGAGCTTCTGTGTTTGTAACGTTCACTACTGGGCCAGAACTAAGCTTTGAAGGATGCAGGAATTTTCCTCCAGAAACCAGGGTCCAGAAGGGCTGCGAGTCAGAAGAAACGGTTTCTGAAACGTGAGCATCAACAAAAGCAGGCGACGTGAAGGTCCATGAAGCAACATAAGTCTCTAATCCAAGTGCAATGAGAAGTATGTTGTGAGGCTCCAGAGGGATTGAATTATGTAGAAAAACCAACAGTGTTCAATTACAAGTTGTCCAAATGCTCCTAATGAAGCCACAAACTGACTGTGAGAGTCTGAGCCTCCAACTGCACAAACAAGCTTTGTGGGGTGGGAGTTTGTGGTGTGTTGTCTGCTTGGCAGTTGCTGCTCATCCGCCCCAACTCTCTCAGCCTGTCCTCATCTGGGAGGTGCTGCAGCCCTCGGATCATCTCCATGGCCTCCTGTGGACTCCCTCTAACAAATCCATGTCTTTCCTGTGTTGAAATGATGTGTCCCAGATGACTTGGGACACTTGTTAACTGGGCTGGACAGAGCTGGAGTATGTAAAGAACAACCCTGGCCTGGCCTGTTTGGAAACAAACTGGATGAGCTAATGAGCCTTCCCATTTTTAATTGTTTTTCTGTTCTGGCACCAATAGTTTAGCATCCTGTTTTCTTTGATTTTCTTCAGTAAAGGTTTTGGTATCCTGCTTCCTGAGCAGCCTGTCGCTGCATAAGCTCATCTTACTTTAAAGGATGTGCGGTTGCCCATCAGCACTGAACTCTTTATTAGCCTACATGAAATGAGAAAAAAATGATGCAGTAGAGGATATCACGTGGCTTTCTGCAGAAGTGCCAGCTGCTTTTAAAAAACTACCTTCTGCTTTTAAAGACTGTCTGTGCCTTGGCAGTCAAGGGTTTAGGATCTTACCCTCTGCCACAACAGATCTCATCAGCGTCAACTGGACAAGTATTGAGGGAGGGAGCGTAGCCATGAGATGCTATCTAACCATCATCTCTGAGATGAATAGATCTGATTCCCTGCAGCCTTATCTCTGAACTGTCTGCAACCTTTGTGGTGGTGCACAAGGAAGGCTCGCTTGGCCCTTTCAGAAGCTAAAAGCATTGTAAAATGTCAGATTTATAGAAGGTGGAAACACCCTGTGAGCTGCATATAAACCATGAGCAGGTGTTGTATTTGAGATATTAGAGTAGGGGTTGAACTAAGGGATAGGGAAGGATCTTTGTCAATACTGCTGGGCTTTGTAGCTGGGACAGCTTGAGAGGTTTAACTCTGTGCGGCTGTATTGAGATGTTCTGATGAAATGCACTTGCTAGGTGTGATCTGACTGCTTCAGGTGATACACCTATTCATTTTCAATTCCTGAAGGGCCTACAAGAAAGCTGAGGAGGGACTGTTTACAAAGGCTAGTAGTGATGGGACAAAGAGCAGTGGGTATAAACTGGAGAGGGGCAGAGTTAGCCTAGACATAAGGACGAATTTCTTCACGATCAGAGTGGTGAGACACTGGAACAGGTTGCCCAGGTGGGTTGTGGCTGCCCCATCCCTGGAGGTGTTCAAGGCCAGGTTGGATGGGGCTTGGGCAGCCTGATCCAGAGGGAGGTGATGCATTCATAAATGATGTGGACATAGGAAAGAAAAAGATGGTTGGGGACAATATATAAGTCAGCTCTCCCTTATCAGACCTTAGTGTGGGTCAGTGGATAAAAGCATCTCACTGAAACCAGCAGAGGAAAAAGTAGAATGGACTCCTCCAAAACACCTCCTGCTTTCTTCTCTGGTGGAGCGTAGGCTTGTGGAGGAGCGGATGCTCTTCCTTCATCCCACGCTGGGTATTCCTTGGACACGCGTTGGCCCCTGTCCCCTCCTGCCCTTGCCAGTTGGAGTGCAAAGCCAACAGATTCCTTTTGAGTTGGCAAATGCGACTCGCTTGAAGTGGTTTGAGACATAAAGAAACACTTGTAGTCTGCAAGGGTTTCAGTATTTCCTCTTTATGCCTTGTTCTCCAGAATGTGGCCCATTTCATGTGTCCAGTGTAGCACGAGAGCCCTAAGCAGAGCAGCCCCATTTCCTTGCTGAATTTCTTTCCTCTTGCAGAAGAGTGGGATGGGGAGTCCCCATCTCCTCCACTCCAAATTGCTTTCAGAAGGACCTCCTTTAAAACACGCAGATACCTTCTGTAGTGTTCTCTACGAAGAATGATTTTCTTGTGCCAACAAATGAGGAATTACTTAAATATTCGTGCTTGATGTTCTGCTGAATGACTGTAATGCACTGCAGGGCTTTTAATTCAGCTGGAAAGCGTTTGATTCTAGAAAGGCTTTAGATGGTATCAGATGGCCTTTCTCAGGTATGGAAAAATTGCTTCATCAGAAGGTGAATACTAATGAGTTTGCGTGTAATGGCCAGACTTGAGTTCTTTTGATGGAGAAAATTGCTTCAGTAATTAAACCAGAGCCTTTGCAGTGACTGGGATACCAATCCAATCACAGACAGTTAAGACGTGGTACCAGGACAGGATGAACGAGGACTGGTTTGCTGTGGGGAGGGTCTTGCATCTAAGAAAAACGGATGCATAAAGCGCCTTTTCCTACAGTGATATGAGAGTAGGGGTGTGAGAAAACCCAGGGCTCAAAATCGTTTGTTTCCTCACATAATGTGGATGTAGGAATTGGTGTTGTTTCTAGAATTTGACTTACTCTCCTCTGCAGGTCGGTGCAGAGCCAGAATTTTGATTTTCTGTAAAGGGTATTTAAAAAGTGCAAGAAAAGTTTGCTTGATTGTCTTCCTCACACACTGTTTGTACATAAGGTCGCCCTCCTGCTCTTCCTCTGAGACCCAAACCTCTCCACCCCGCTGTGACTTCACTTCCTCCATCACAAACAAACCAGCCACGGTAACTTAAAAGAAACCCACAAAACTGAAATAAACCCCAACAACCCGAAACAACTGGGGGAGCTCAGAAGCTGTTACTGATACCCAGGTAATCTTGCACTATTCCAAGGTTTCCTTTTTGTCCCCCTGTGGAGTCCTGCAGGCTGGGTCCTGCATCCAAAGTGAAAGTTCCTTTCTTTGCCCCGCACATCCGATCCCATCCCACGCAGAGGGCAGGCACCCCTCCCCATGCAGGAATGAGTGGGCCAGGGCGCTGGGGAGCACACCCCGACCTTTCACACTCCTAGCTGCTTTTTGCAATCCCAGGCAGGATTATTAGGTCAATAGTTTCTGTAACCTGCAGGGGATTACACTGGTCTGCAGCTGCTGTAAACTATAGGGGCTTTCCCTGGGAGAAAAAAAAGTCTGCCTGTCCTCCAGAGAATTTTAAAAACTCCTTTTCATTGTTTTTTCTGCCTCTTATTCCTCCCTTTCCTCTCCCACCCTCTGTGCTCGCTGGCTTATGTTTAAACTTGGAGGTTTTTGGCATGCAAGACACTTTATTATGAAGTTGTGCTTGCAGAGGAGATCCCTGCACCATTCCCAGCTGGAGAACAGGAACGGGAATCGCTGGGACCCCATCCCTTTGCTCTGGCTGCCCCTCGGCAGGGAGCAAGGTTGGCTGCAGCTGCAGGTAGAGAAGCTGCTCCGCCCCGGCTGCTGTCCCTGTGTGGCTTTTCTACAGGTCGCGCTTGGCTGAGAAGTTCATGCTGCTGTTTTTGTGAATAAATTCCATTTTCAAAGCCTCCTTCACAAAGCGGGAGGCTGAGTGAGTTGAGGCAAGCCAATTTATCACACCACTTCTCTCAGGGGCAGAAATGGCTGTGTTCATCAAGGCTTGTGTTTTTAAGGGCTCTTCAAGACTCTGGAATAACCAGATGTCTGGCTTCCTGCTTAATCCTCAGTGTAACACCAGCTTACATAGGCCAGTCTTGACTGTCACGACCTTTTCATCTAGTGGAGAAGTGGGTTTGGTGTTTTATCTGTTTCTCATCCCCACATCAACTGTCCCCCAGCATCTGCCTGCCAGGTGGAGCTGTCAAACCCAAGCTGCTCGTGTGGAGCACCCTCTACTCCTGCTCTGCTGGGCGTCTCCTGGCTCTCCTGCATGGCCTCTTCTGCTGGCGACTCCCAGCTCTCATGTTCTCTTTCCAACTTTCTCACTGGTTTGGGTAATACTGGTTTCCTGCAGGGTTGGATCAGTCCTTACAGCTCTGAGGAGCCGGAGGTGATCCAGCGGAGAGACCCACGTGCAGTCGTGATGTGAAGTGGAGGTACCAGTTTTAGCAGACTAGCATTAAAGTTCCCCTGGCAGCAGATGCGTTCGCTTCTGTCAGGTTATTGTTCCCTGGCTGGTAAGAAGAAAGCTGCTTCTATAAAACTGCTGTGTGGCCAGCAGGGTGAGGAAGGGGATTCTGCCCCACTGCTCTGCTCTGGTGAGGCTCCACCTGGGGTCCTGCATCCAGTTCTGGAGCTCTCAGCACAGGAAGGAGATGGAGCTGTTGGAGCGGGACCAGTGGAGACCGTGGAGATGATTCGAGGGCTCTGGAGCATCTCCTGTATGAGGCCAGGCTGAGAGAGTCAGGGTTGTTCAGCCTGGAGAAGGCTGCGGGGAGACCTTAGAGCAGCTTCCAGTGCTGAAAGGGGCTCAAGGCAAGCTGGGGAGGGGCTCTGGATCAGGGAGGGCAGGGTTAAATATTTTGCTGTGAGGGAGGGGAGGCCCTGGCCCAGGTTGCCCAGCGCAGGGGCGGCTGCCCCATCCCTGGAAGGCCAGGTTGGATGGGGCTTGGAGCCCCTGATCCAGTGAGAGGTGTCCCTGCCCATGGCTTGAGGTGGGACTGGATGCGCTTTAAGATCCCTTCCAACCCAACCCATCTATGATTCTGTGATTCTATAAAAATTGATGGCTTTCTAACCCTGTTTTATCGTGTAATGAGCAGGTGAAGTGACTCCTTGCAGTTGGTGAAGCGTGTGGTGTTTCAGCACAGCCCTCCAAGAACTCGCTGTGGCTGCAGCCACTCGCAAAGCTGGTGTCGAGTTGGCAGTGAGCAGGACGACATCCTGCTTCTCCCAGCTGAACAGCTCCAGTTTGCAACCCAGCTTTTAAAACTTGATTGCTGGTTAAAGTCTTGGTTGGTTGTTGCTAGCGCTGTTCCATCAGGCAGGAAGATTTTCAGCCCTTGGAGAGAAATTGCCTATGAGATTGTGCGCCGATTGCAGGTCATTCCTCCCGGAATGCTGAGAATACCAAGAGGGATGGCATTGAGAGCTGTGTCAGTGAGAAGTGAAATCATTTTAGGGTTATTTAGAGGTTGAGCTGGTATGTGCTGGGAGTTTTTGCATCTCAGCAGGGTTGATTTCAGCAGCAGCCAGCCCTGTGAGAAGGGAGAAACTGGGATTAGTGCAAAAATCCATGTCACCCTCACGCATGTCTGTCTGCCTGGCTTCCGAAATCCGCTCTGGGCTTGCATCTGCTGGCTCTGACAGCTTGCTTGGGCACCGTGGGCAGGGTCTGGCAAGCCCTGTTCCCTAACTCCAGGAAATCAAACAATGGGAGATGCAGGAACTGTGCTCTAATGCTGCCACCTATCTATAGGCAGCTATAATTGCTCACTGATGAGCCCTCTATTTAAGTTTTTACTACCCTAAATGTAGGTCAAATTCAGTTCAAAGATGATTCTCCAATGCTGAATTGCAGGAATAGTTTTGGTAGGGCTGATCCTGCCCTGGGGCATGGGGTGATGGGCTTGGTCTCTCCCATTCCTAGTCCCTGCCAGTTGCAGAAGCTGCCTCCTTCAGTGCATAAGCCTTTGACTCTTCAGCTGAAATTCCAGTGTTCTGTGATGCTCGGGGGTCTGTTCCTCCTCCTGGAAGTGCTTGTAGCAGGATTGTGTAACCGAGCAGGCAAGGAGCAGACAGGTGGTTTTTGCTGCATTCCTGCAATGCCAACTCAGGCTACTTCAGCCTCTGCCAGGACCAGGCTGCTCTGAAAGAAGGCCCTAAATGTAATAGGAAAATTAATTGCTAGCATTTCTAAAGAAATGAAAAATCAGTGCCGGTATAGCTGCAGCATTGTTCCTCCAAGGGACAAGCATGATTTGAAAAGACAGCAGCTTGTTCAGGTGGAATTCGAGGTGCAAGGTGGTTTGAATCCATCTCAGGCAGCGCCTGGCACAGATGGATCTCTGGACACAGCGATAACGGGGCATTGTCAGAGTAAGTAGCCAGCGGTTCTGTGCTGGCAGTGTGAGGTAGGAAGGATGTTACACACAGATCGGCCAAAGGTTTATTGGTAGCTGGGAATAATTCCCTCCCCATTTCGCTCTTCCTGTTTATATCGAGAAGTGACAACTCAGACTTCTGCCGCGGAGCAGGGTGCAGGAAGCAAACAGGTAACGTGCTCTTCAAAGAGGATGGCCCTTGGCTAACCATCTTTCCTTTCCCCTTTCCAGGTGTGGCAGATTCCCGAGAACGGGCTCACCCTGTCCCTGACAGAGCCGGTGGTGGTGTTAGAAGGCCATTCCAAGAGAGTCGGCATTGTGGCTTGGCATCCCACAGCACGCAACGTGCTGCTCAGTGCAGGTACGGTGTCTCAGCTTTGCTTGCCCATCAGGTATTTTGGAGAAGAGCTTGTTGACTCCTTCTCTTTCTTTCCTCTCCCAGCTGCTTAGGGGCAGTGAATCTCAAGATAATGGCAGTGAACACCAGGGCATGTGGGTCACAGCCCCCTCCTTATCTTGGCCTTTCATTACCTTCAGTTGGCAGGGGTGAGAACCAAGAGATTGTCTGGAGGCATGAATTACAGTAGTAAAATTCTTCCGGACGTTATTTGACCTGCAGGTTTTATCCACTGATAACTATGTGCATCTGCATTCTCCTCATCCCTGTGTTTATATACTTTTATAAAAGGCCCAACTGTTTCTCCTTCTCGCTGATCCCTTCGAAGTATCCCAGAGCCCGGCTGTTCCTCCCACATGCTTCCATTTTCAAAACTGTTTGCTTGACTGTATGTTCTGTGCAGCGAGATCCTTCTGACCGCTGTAAAACAGTCACATCATTATGGAAATGAAATGGAGAAGTCATATCCATTAGCACGATCTGAGGCTTTCATAGCGTGACCTTTCGGTTGGAGCCCAGTAAAAGGAGTAAATCCTTTCAGCTGGGCTGTCAGATGAACTGGTGTTTTCTGGGGTTAAAAATACCTCCCAAGGTACCAGTTTGATCTGGTTTCTCCAAAAACGTCCGACTTGCAGATCTTGTGGCAGGCAATGTGATGAAACCCAGTGTGAGAATGTGCAAAAGGAGGAGGTTGTTCTTTCACAGCTTCCTCAGGCTCAAGCATCAAGATGTGTGTGTCCAGGCACTCTGGCCAGGATTACTCCTGAGAAACACAGAGGAGAGGGGATGCTGCCAGATCACTGCAGTCTCCAGGATTCTTCGTCCTTTTGCTCTCTGGTCCTTGAACAAAACCACTTGCCTGATGGTTGTAGTCCTTGTGAAACTCAGCTTTTGCTGCCTGCCATTCTTCTTTTCCCATTGTTCTGCTCTTTCTCCTGCTGTCACTTCCCTGTTCTCCATCCGTTACTCTTTCTGCCACCAATCTCTCTGACTTGAGAAGGCAGAAAGAGTAACAGTGACACGGATTGGCTGGGATGGTGACCATGTGCGGGAGCAGGGATCAGATGCTACTACATAAACATCCTCTGGGGCAGTTACAGCACTCAGAGAACAGGCTTGGTGCTTTCAGGGGAGGAACTTCATGCCCTCTCTGTCTGCTTCATCCCTGCTCTGGGCCTCTGTTTGAATTGAGGATGTGGTACCTGGGGCTCCGCGTACACGATGATGCACAGAACGTGTTCAGATCAGCATCTGAAGCTTTGGAGCTGCAGCAGATTTTATCCCTTGTTCCCTGCTGCGGCTTTTTTCCTACTGTATAAACCAGAGTTGTGACTTTAGCCCTTATTTTCTCTTCTAGGTTGTGATAATGCAATCATCATCTGGAATGTGGGGACAGGTGAAGCCCTTATAAACTTGGATGACATGCACGTGGATATGATTTACAATGTGAGCTGGAATCGCAACGGCAGCCTCATCTGTACAGCTTCCAAAGACAAAAAAGTTCGAGTTATTGACCCCAGGAAACAAGAAATCATTGCTGTAAGTTTAATTAAAGAAGCAACTGGGTTTCACTCCAGCAGAGAGTTATCAGGAGCGCATTGAGAAAGAACATTTTTTTCCTTTATACCATGTTTAGTCATGTTTTTCAAAATGAGGGAAAAATTACAGAAGGGATGGTAGTGGCTGAAGGATTTGTCTGGGTTTATTGGGATTAGTGTTTGAACTAGGATTTTAGGGCTCAGTTTTAAAACCTGCAGGAGTGTAATTCCACATCTAATCCTTTTGTATAATTACAGTTCCAAAGTTGTGTATGCAAAGCGGAGATTTAGCAGCCTGCATATGTGTCGCAGCTTGCGAAGAAGTCTTCCCTCAGCTTTGCAAGGGTCTGATAGGCAAAGCTGAAATGAGCCAGGAACGACCACTTCTTTGGTAGTTTAGTGATTGATTTTTTTCCCCCAAGCATAGGGCAAAGATAGCTGGATGTTGCTCCGTGTAGTCAGCATCCTGCATGGAGCAGTGCGTCGTGCCCGGGATTCCGTGCAACCGGAAGAGCAGCCCCCACCAGGTGGGCTTCCTATTCCTTACTAGAAGCTAATCTGTAAATCTCTTTCAGGAGAAAGACAAAGCCCACGAGGGAGCCCGACCCATGCGAGCCATTTTCCTTGCTGATGGAAACATCTTCACAACTGGCTTCAGCCGCATGAGCGAACGGCAGCTTGCCCTCTGGAATCCCGTAGGTTCCTGTCCCGTTACTACTTTCTGTTGTAACGTCTGTGGAATTACGAGCCCAGACCTGCAGTCACCCACTAGTTTCTTAGTTCATGTACTTGACCGTGTTCCCTCTTCCACCCACTGCCCACTTCCGCGCGGGCTTCTCATGCCAGAAGGTGTTGCTGTTATTTAGATGGTCGCTCAGTAAAGGAAATGAGTTCTATTGTACCAATCTCTGCCTCCCCAAGAGCAAAGATGAAGCTGGGACCTGAACATTTGAGGTGTCTGAGATGATGTACACAGCGAGCCGAGTGGCTGCGTGAAGGTCGCTTAGTTCTATACGTTATATCTGCAGAGCAGCTCAGCAGCAATCCCATCACCCTGGCACAAGACACCCGCTATGTGACTATGTCACATCTCTCCCTCAACTTTGTGAATTGTCTTGGGTCCTGCTTTTATTGCATTTTGTGATCAGAATGTCCTTGGGAATGAGTAATATTTACTGCATTTGTTATGGTAACACACAGATCCTTCAGGGTGGTGAAGACGCCACCAAGTGTTCCACTAGCTACAAATTAATAATTCAGATGCTGCGTTAACATGGGCTTTTCCATTTCTTTTTAACATCATTGCTGTTTTTCTCTTTCCAGAAAAACATGGAGGAGCCAATAGCCCTTCATGAGATGGATACCAGCAACGGGGTCCTGCTGCCATTCTACGATCCAGATACCAACATAATTTACTTGTGTGGCAAGGTAAAAGGAGGCTTTTGGATTGACAGGGCTTGTTGAGGGGCACACTCCTGTTGAGTGAAAGATACCTGTGAAATGACTCCCCTTGTGTCTTTATAAATGAAAAATCAGCACTGCTGCGATGGTCATGGCTGCAGAAATTGGGCTGCTCTGAAGTTGGTTTGGTCCTCACTCTTCTGGACCATCCAGAGAGGCTGTGAAGTTTACCCTGTGGAGGTCTGTCTGTAACTGGGTGTTTCTTTGAGGTGGATTTGCTTAGACAAAGCTGCTCCTCATGTAACAAGTCTGTTACCATCATCAGAACATAACTTGTTGGTGTTGACCCAAACTATTGTATGTTAGTGTGGGAGGAAGGGACATTTCAGATGTCATCCTTTTTGTGCTTGAAGATAATGGAGCATGTGGCAACACTTACTGTAATTTTGTGGGGTTAAATAATAGAGAAATGGCATCACATGCTCCTTTCTAAAAGCAATTTGTAGGCCTTAAGTGCTCTAAAGTGCCTGCTTCTGATGCCGCAGCTTTGGACCATGTACAAATAGGAGCTAAAACCAAGATAAATGAGTAATTACAAAGGAGGATCCGTAGAACTACATTCAAGCATCCCATCTTTATAGACAGCTAATGAGAAATACATGTTTTATATCTGCGGCTTCTTCTGTTGTTCCAGAGAGGCTAGCATAGGAGAATCGCCTGGAATCAAAGAGAAACTGGTTTCTAGTCTTTCTGCCTGGTTGTGGCAGAACGTGTAGTTTTTTCACAGAGGAGGTGTGGAAGTTGACACCCCCAGTCTTCAAGCAGGAGCTCAGGTCACTGTACCGCGGTGTTTCGACAGACAGCACTGAGAAACAGTTCAGTGACTGTAGTTGGGTGACAGCAGGGATCTGCTGCTGCTGTGTGGATGGCGAGAACGCAGCTGGGTGCTCTCTGAGAGCGGCTGCTGTGAGCAGCCCGGGATGAGACATAGTCAACTGGGAAGCAAGGGAAGATACAGCTTGAAAAAAAAAATAGCTATAAGCAAGCCGAGTGCTCCTCTGTGATGGCATTCCTGGAAGGAAAGGCTGAGGCTGAAGAGTGAGGCTGGTGGCTGCCTTGCAGGCAGGCACGGGGAGCGCTGGCTGCTCCGGGCTCTGGAATGATCCTCATTTCCTTTCTCGCAGGGCGACAGCAGCATCCGCTACTTTGAGATCACGGACGAATCCCCCTACGTTCACTACCTCAACACCTTCAGCAGCAAAGAGCCGCAGAGGGGCATGGGGTTCATGCCAAAGAGGGGCCTCGATGTGAACAAGTGCGAGATTGCCAGGTAAGGAAGAGGGGCTGTCGGGGTGGGTCGTGGCATAGCGAGACACCCTGGCATGAGTTCAGTCCCTCAGAAATGGGGAGTTCTGCTGCTGGACCCCGCTGTTGGAAAGACCTTTCTGTAGTGTTTGTTGGGACTTGTGACGTGAAGTGATGCTTGTAGTGGGCATAGCATGATATAACCTCAAAATATGCTGGGGCTTAGGCTGAGTCTGTTAGAAATGAGTGAGGGATCTTTAGCAGAATGCATTGTCTGCAGAAAACTGAGCATCAAGTTAGTTACAGCCTACACTGTCAAAGTATGAGTGATGAACTTCTGGTGCCTGATACCAGTCTGCAGCTTGTACACAGCAAGTGGCTTGGAAGCTGGTTTCAGGAATTTAGAGAGTAATTAAAGGAGAAATGCAGTGACCAAAGTGCAGCTTTGATTCAGAAAACATGGCAAAGGAAGAAGGCACCTCAGGAAAGGTGGTTTATATCACTGCAATGGCTCCTGGCACACCACTGGTAGGGAATGTGATGGATGTTGCTGCTGAAGCCTTTAGATGCTCCTTCAATTATTAATGAAAGCAGGAGCCCCTGAAAGGGAGCAGGGCCTGCACTTGCTTGGAGCACATGAATATTCCAGCATCAGTGCCTGGAGAAGAGAAGGCTGCGGGGAGACCTTACAGCAGCTTCCAGTGCTGAAAGGAGCTCCTGATGTTGGAGTTGTGGCACTGGCCCGAAGCAGGACTGCTAGGGGTGACAGGAGTGTGGAGACTCGTGTGAGCAGTGAGCGGGCTGCCTGGTGCGTAGCTGTAAGTCACTGCTGTGGTGCTGATCTCGACGCTCTGAGCCGGGGCTGAGCCTTGCTGACAGCCCCTCCTGCCCAGGGTGTGACCCAAACCATTCAGTGATTCTGTGAAGTCCCCTGGTACCTAAGAGGGGAGCTCTGCACGCACCCAGGTGGTTTCCTTCAGCCCTTCCAAGTCCTAACGCAGCCGAGCTGTGACTTCAGGGTTGCTCATGTTCCATCTGCTCTGTCTCCCGTTACGCCGCTGTGCAGGAGCGGCAGAACCGAGGCCTCCTTTGCACATCTTGGCTGTCCTTGCATCTCTCACACCTTTTCTTTCTCTGTGAAAGGTTCTTCAAGCTTCACGAGAGGAAGTGCGAGCCCATCATCATGACGGTTCCTCGAAAGGTGAGCACTACCTCCTGGTTACATGGCTTGAAGCCAGCCTGTGCCTTCCAGCTCCAAACCATTTGACTGATTCATTTCTTCTGTCTTGCAGTCGGACCTCTTCCAGGATGACCTGTACCCTGATACAGCTGGTCCAGAAGCAGCTCTGGAAGCAGAGGAGTGGTTTGAGGGGAAGAATGCTGATCCCCTTCTCATCTCCTTGAAGCACGGGTACATTCCAGGCAAGAACAGGGATCTGAAGGTGGTCAAGAAGAACATACTGGACAACAAGCCTGCCGCAAACAAGAAAAGTGATCTCATAAATGCTCCAAAGAAAGCAGCTGATGCCTCAAACACTGTGAGTAAATTCACAAGCCTTTGGGGGTAGTGGCTTGAAATGTGATTACCAGGGCTCTACATCTTCAGAAGTTGTCATAGCAAAGCTCAAGCATATCTGGTTGGTGTTCAAGGCCAGGTTGGATGGGGCTTTGAGCAACCTGGTCCGGTGTAAGGTGTCCCTGGCCATGGCAGGGGGGTTGGAACTGAATGATTTTTAAGGTTCCTTCCAGCCCAAACCATTCTGTGATTCTACGAAGCGATGGCTCTCGGTCAAGTAGGTCCTTACACGCTGTTAAAAGAGCAGATATGGGCTCAGTATGTCCTTCAGACTTGCACTGCTGCCTCTGCAAGTGCTGGTTCATTCCCTGAGCATCACAAACCACCCTGGGCACACTTACAGCTTGTGAAAATCCCATTCCAAGGAGCCCCTTGCTTTGAAAGCTCCCGCCTGCAGAGCGTGTCCTGCCAGCTCTCCTAACCGATACACCTGTTGTCTTGTCTTCCAGCAAAACGAAGCCAAATTGGATGAGATTTTGAAAGAGCTGAAATCTATAAAAGACACGATCACCAACCAAGACGAGCGCATTTCCAAGCTGGAGCAGCAGATGGCAAAGATCGCGGACTGAGCAGGGCGAGCGCTGGCCCCGCTGCCAGCCCAGGCACATTCCAGTTCCCCAGTTCGGCAAGCAGCAGCGTGCAGCATTCCAGTACGAGCTTTCCTGTTCTCCTAAATTCACGTCAACGAGAGACGATGATTAAAAGCCAAGCTTTTTAGTGAAAGATTTTTTTTTTCCTGATGTTTTAATGAATTTCTGTGACTGTGTCAAACAAGTCAAAAAGAATAAGTGCTACTTTTACAGTCTTTTTTTTTTTTCCCTCCAGATGTTATGAATTCTTGAAAACAAATCCATTCTGACTTTCAATGTTGTGCCCAAATATCTTTTTCTAGATGTAGGGACCAATGCCACATTTGTTCTTAACCATTTTTTAAAGTTGCCAAAAAACCACAACAAAAAAAAAGTTGCTTTTTATTTTTCTGATTTGCCACTTTGCAGTATTTGTGTTTGGAATGGAAAGGGACAGCACTGTGTGTGTGTGCGTGTGTGTGCGCGCGTGGTGGGTGTTTATACTGTGCAGAGAACAAAACCGAAGCTATTTTGTACAAATCTTCCATTTCGAACAATCAGAGCGGTTTCCTTCGCGGTGTGACCGAGGCTGCTGCTGGGACCCCTCCGAGATCGTCCAAGCTGCCTTTCCTGCCTCCCCAACCCATTGTCTGACAGTTTCAAAACAGAAAATAGTTCTGAATGAGGCGATTCATGCCATAAAAAGCCTCTTCTCCTTTTACACCCTGCAGAAGGTTTAAACTCGCATCGTGTTTACCCTTTTACAACGGTCCCATGGTTTGGATTCTTCTGCCCATGTCCAGATGGGGATGTTTGATTTGCCTGTTGTTTTATTTTAAGGCAGAATATGGCTTTTTTTACATTTATCCATGGAGTGCAAGAAACGTTTTGATGTTTCTCCATGGCCTACAGAGTTCAAGGTTTGCTCTGGGAGCCGTGGGACCCCGGTGGTCACCAGGGTCTCCGGGGTGTCCCCTCCAACCCTGCGCCTCGCTGTAAATACTCATTCAGAGCTGCTCCACCGCGCCCCTTGGCTTCAAGAAGCTTTAAAAACCTTGTGAGCTTGCAATTCTCTGCCCCCTCGTGTTAGTGCTGGTGGTAGAAATTCAGACTCTGCTTCCAAAGCAGTGTTAGCTGTCGATAGGTGACTTTATCATCATGGTTCTTCAGAAACAAAATTCCAGTGTTATTTTTTTATAGTCTTTTTTTGCCTCTCTCCATCATTCCGGTCTCCCCACGCTGTAAAACTCTGCAGGAAATTCCTTGTTCCGGGATCAGATGAGTGACCTCCATCCCCTGCCCTCCCTGCGCTCCCAGGCCAGAGGGACTGGGGAGGGTGGTTTCCATCCCAGTTTGGAGAACTGGTTTCTCACATGATCCTCCGGGAGAGACCCTGTGAGCATTCCGGGCTCCCGAGCTCCTTGTGGAATTCCTTAGATGCCTCAGCTTGGCAGAGCCTCGCTAGGGTGGAGTCTCCCTTGTGAGGGGGTGTCTGGATTAGGGATGGGACCCTCCTCCAGGCTGTGTCCCCGGGTCCTGGCTGCCCCAGCTGGCTGGGCCAGGCTGGATTGGTGCTTCCCAGCCCCCCAACTCCTTCGGTGCCAGGGCACTGGGATCCAGGTCAAATCCAAAGGCGGGTAGAGGCTGTCAGGGGTCCACTAGCTGTGGGTTGAGGAGCCTCCCTACCCTTCCCAACTGGGAATCGGTCCCTCACTGCATCCCCACGTGTGTGCATGTTTGCTTGGGAGCTGCCACACCAGGGCAGCCTCCCTCTGCCCAGGGCAGCGCGTCCCTTCGTCTGGGCTGAAGTCATCTTTTTATTATTATTTTCCCATTAGGTTAGCTAGAAATCTTCAAATTCTCCATTTTCTCCGGTGTTTGCATGTTCAGAACTTACACCTTAAGGATTCTCTGTTCTGGAGGGGATGTGTGTGCGGGAAGGTGGAACCGCAGTGCCGGGAGAGCCAAGTGACGTAGCTGGAGAGGCTGGGAACGGGACAGGAAAAGCCAGAGGATGTGTTATACTTGCATAGCATGAAAGCTTCATAAAAAAGTGGGTTTTCTTTGTTTTAAGTGGCAAGCGCAGCAGGAGGGATGAGCATCCCCTGCCCTGTGACCGCTGATGCTGGATTCACAGTCCAAACGCTCCGGGTTATTTGAATGTTTGGTGCTGTTTTGTATTGCAGTAAATGGCTGAGATGATGTGTATTTTAATTATAATTTTATTTTGAAGACAAACCCAAGCGGAATGCTCCCCCAAACGGTGATCTCTGTGTTGATTTGTATGTGTGACTTCAGGGTTGTGTGCTTGGGGACCTTTTGTTGTTTTGAATTGGAGGGACATAAGTTTTCTGAGACGCTGGATTGCAATGCCCAGAGATCGAGGTGTGGTAGACGGTCCAGGAGGGCGGAGGAAAGGCCGCCCTGGTTCTTAGTTTATAGCCTGTATTTTATTTAAATGAACTGATGCCTAGCCAGGCTCAACCGGAGTCAGTGCCTGAAGCTTTTTGTAGCCGTGATATCCCAGAAGAGAACCAGCGAAATCCTGAAAGATGCGCTCTTATAGAGCGGCCATAGTATCTGTCCAAATATTTGCTTCCATTTTCAAAAGATAAAAAGTCATTGATTATAAACTTCCTCTGGTTTGCTTTTTCTTTGACTCCCTGCGTCCTGCACCTCTTAGCACCCGCGCTTCAGGTTTTATCGATAACCAGGTTGTTAAGCCATAGCATCACCCTTACCCACAGTGATAGAAACACACAGGGTTGTGGTTGAGAGGATTCTGTGCTCTGGGACCCCTCTGCTCTGTCCCCAGAGAGCCAGGGCCCGTCCCCAAGGTCACACGTGGACTTGCTTCCCCTGCACGTGAACCCACGAGCTTGGTCGGATGTGGGACTCGATGGGATGGATGAGCTGAGGGGTCCCAGGGTAGCCAGGACTGGCGTGTCGTGGTCTCTGGGAGGAGCAGCACCAGCTGGACGCTGCCTTGGGGCTGGGGGGCTTCTTCTGCTCTTCCCTACCTGAAATCTGCTTCGAAGGTACAGGAAACGCCGCGGTGGGAAAGAAAGCCCAGCTGGGAAATGGCATCACTGTCCCAGCCCAAGTTTGAGAGCCTCTCCAGGGCCGCAGGAGAGCGTTTCAGCTGCCTCCAGTACATCCCAGTGCCAAAGGCTGGGGATGGGACGGGGATGCTCTCAGAGAGGTGATGCTCCCTGGCCCCCACGCATGCCCTGGACCAGTCCCAGGGGCTGTTCATCCCTCTGCCCCGCAGTGGCAGCTCCTGCAGACCCGAGCCCTATTTTCTCTGCGTGTTTTCCCAGGAGTGATCCTCTTCCAGCCCCCGTGGCCAGGAGATAAGGAGAAGGGATGGGGTGAGTCCAGCCTGCAGCAGGGAGGAGGGTTCACGATGCTGCCAGGGGCAGGAAAGCGGGGGCGCTGGGGCTGTGTACGGCCCTGAGCGGCAGCCGCAGGGTGTTTGCTGCGGATGTGCTCTTGCAGCACCCTTCCTGCGGCTGCACCTCCCGCCTGCTGCCGTGACGGGGCTTGCGGTCGGGGTTGGGTATTTTGGTGCTGCTGCAGCGCGATGCAACGGGGCCAGGATGCCACCCAGCAGCCCCCAAGGGCTCCTCAGCAGCCGCCTGGCGACGTGGGTGCCAAAAGAAGGACCCTGATGTGAGGGCTCCGCAAACGCATTGAGCCAGGCCCTCGTCCTCCTCCTCTTTGCATGTGGAGGCTGCTTCCCAGCTCCCTCCCGGGGCGCCACGGCCTGACCCGCGGCGCGTTGGTGCCCGCGGGGTGCCTGGGGGTGGCAGCTCTGGCACCAGGTTTGCCGTCACTTCTGCTTTCGGGGCGGCGCGAGCCCTGGCGCGCGGCTCAGCGGAGCTGCTGGTGGAGCCCAGCTGGCCGGGAGGCTCCCCCAGGGCCCCCAGCTCGGCGAGGAGGGGCACGAGGTCCCTTTTTAGGGGGCATCGCACCTTCCGTCTGTCCGTCCTCGCCGGCAGGTGGGCGCAGCCCGCGGCCCTCGCTGGCCCCACTCCTGGCGTGACGTCCTTCCAGGCTCTCTGAAACCACAACCTCTCTTCCGCGCCCGCCTTCCCTTCCCCACCGAGCGGGAGGTGCAGGCGGAGGGCGACCCGCGACGCCCCTCGATTGCAACGGTTGCCCGGCCCTGGGGATGCTCTCGTGCCCCGGAGCTGGTGCCGCTGAGCCCTGGCTGGTGTCCCCCAGCAGAGGTGAGCCTGGTGCGGGGTGCTGGGCTGGGGCTCAGCCCCAGGGGTGCTGCGGGTGCAAAGGGGATGTTTGGGGTTCCCCTCGGGGCACGCAGGAGTCCCCAGGGCAGGCCACGCTCCGTGTGGTGCTGGTCCCTGGAGTGCTGAGGAGGAAGGCGGCTGCTTGGAGGATGTAGGAGCCTCCTGGGGATGCTCAGCGCCGGGGGGGCATTGGTTGGTGTTCGAATGCTGTTGGGTGCAAGGGTCACGGGGAGCTTGTTGGCCTCCACCCACCGAGGCCGTCGCAGGGGTGGGTATCGCTGAGCGACAGATGTTAACAGGAGGGGGGTTTGGGGTGGGTTTGCTTCTCCTCCTGCTCCAGCACACACGAACAGGTGCTTGGTGGCCTCAGCCCACCAGCCCTGCTGGCGGAGGGGGAGGACAGGCAGACCCGGGGGTCGGTTGAGATGTGTCCAACATTGCCGCGGTTTCAATTCTCCATGGGGAGTCATCCAGCAACCGCTGGTCCCCCAGCAGCCATCTCCATCGCTGCTCGTTTCCCATTTCCAGTCACTCAACTTCCTTTTCAAAGCGTTCTTCTCCAGCGGAGCCACCGGGGCTGAGCTCCCACAGGTGGAGGCAGCTCAGCTCCGCTGGCCACGGCTGGAGGAGGTTGGTTTTCCCATCTTCCAGGGCTCCAAACCGCAGGGTTCCTCTCTGGGAGGGGAGGAGGATGCTTTGCTCACATGCCGTCTCTCCTTGGAGCCATCTCCAGCCTGGACGGTGGAGCTCAGCATCCTCTCACAGGGACCACGACCTCGGTTTCATAGAATCATAGAACAACCAGGTTGGAAAAGACCCACCGGCTCACCGAGTCACCTGCCCCTCTATTCCCCCTGCAGGTCCCATGGCGCCAGGCTGGGCGGTGCTGGTGCTGGTGCTGAGCGCCCTGGGGGCGCGCGGGGCTGTGCCGCCCCCGGAGCCGGGGCAGGACCGCGGGCTGCAGTGGGTCTGGGGGGTGGCTGGGGAGGTGCAGGATGAGCCCCTGCCGCCCTCGACCCGCAGGAAGCGGGATGAGAGCGAGCAGCAGCCCCGTGCCACCGCGGTGCCCAGCAGCGATGACGTCCACTCCCCCGCGCCCGACCTGCTGGGCTCGGTGCCACCACCAGCCCCCGGCACCACCACCAGCCCTCAGCGAGAGCTTGCGGTGCCCACCACAGCCAATCCCTGGGATGAGACTGATGGACCTGAGCTGCTCCCAAGCACGACACCACCACCTACCACCAACACCAGCCTCCAGCGAGAGCTTGCGGTGCCGACCACAGCCGATCCCCTGGATGAGACTGATGCCCCTGACCTGCTTCTAAGCACAACACCACCACCTACCACCAACGCCATCCTGCACCGAGCACGTGTGGCTCCAACCACAGCCGATCCCCTGGATGAGACTGATGCCCCTGACCTGCTTCTAAGCACAACACCACCACCTGCCACCAACACCATCCTGCACCGAGCACGTGTGGCTCCAACCACAGCCAATCCCCTGGATGAGACCGATGTCCCCGACCTGCTGCCGAGCTCTCCGACACCACTGGAGCCTGGCACACAGGCAGCACCCCAAAACAACGTCACCACCATCCCCATCCAGCTCCTGTCGCTTGCTGAGGAGGGGACGGCGACCGGCAGCATGGACAGCAGCTCCTCTGTGGGGCCACGCTCGGCGACCCCTGCAGCGTTCGGCTCCACCACCACAGCTTCCAAGGAAATCAAGAAATCTGGAGCTTCCCCAGCGCCGACTCCTTCATCCCCATGGGACACGACGCCCAGAGGAACGGCGGGGCCGCCCTGGGACCCCAGCAGGCTGATGGGCAAGTGCCTGCTGGCCATCCTGCTGCTGGCGCTGGTGGCCGCCACCTTCATGGTGTGCACGGGGGTGCTGGGCGCGCGGCTGTGGCGGCGGGCGCGGACGGCTCGGCGCCAGCTCGGCCACACCGAGATGGTCTGCATCTCCTCGCTGGTGCCCGACGGCGAGGCGGCCGCCAACGGCCCCAGAGCCCGGCGGCTCAAACCGCTGCTCGACGGAGGCTCCGAGTTTGACGGTGACAACCTGACTCTCAGCAGCTTCCTGCCGGAGCACTCCTGAGCCCAGGGCACGGCCGCGCGGGGCAGGGCGACCCGCCTGCTCTTGGATCCCTGTTTTATCCTGGACTGGTGTGGTGGGAGATGCTTTCCCCCTGGAGCGAGCTCAGCCCACGAGGCCAACCCCATTAAAGTGTTCCTTGGACATGGTGGGCTCCCAAGTGTTTCTTGGACACCCTGGAGCGAATCCAGAGAAGAGCAACGAAGCTGGGGAAGGGGATGGAGAACAAGTCCTACAAGGAGTAGCTGGGGGTGTTTAGCCTGGAGAAGAGGAGGCTGAGGGGAGACCTCATTGCTCTCTCCAACTACCTGAAAGGAGGTTGTGGAGAGGAGGGAGCTGGGCTCTTCTCCCAAGGGACAGGGGACAGGACGAGAGGGAATGGCCTCAAGCTCCACCAGGGCAGAACATTAGGAAAAAAATTTTCATGGAAAGGGTGATTGGTCCCTGGCAGAGGCTGCCCAGGGAGGGGGTTGAGTCCCCACCCATGGAGGGGTTTAAAAGACAGGTGGACGAGGTGCTGAGGGACATGGTTTAGTGGTTGACAGGAATGGTTGGACTCGATGATCCTAGAGACCTTTTCCAACCGAGTGGTTCTGTGTGGTTCTGTGACCATTCCTGGTGATTCGGTGCCCACCAGCCCCCGGCTCCCTCCCCGCTCCGCTGCCTGCCCACATCCCCCTGCTGAAATTTCACTTCTCCCTCCTCCTCCCCCAGCAGGAGACGCGATGCCCTGGGCAGGGGGAGCAGAAACGAAACCCGCGGCCACCCCTGAGGTGCCACCAGACCCTGGAGGGCTGAGAACCGCATCCCCTGGGGCCCCGTCCCCGCGTGGGGCTCGGCCTCGTGCGTGGGAGCGGAAAGGGTGGTGGTGCCGGGGCGGAAACGCTGAGGAGGGGATGAGGACAGGCGTGCTCGTGGCGTAACGTGTTCCTGCCCTGCGGTCGCCCACCGCGAGGTGAGGAGACGCCTCCAAGACAATCCCCACACGCTGAGGGGGTCGTGAGCGCTGCCGCTGCGCCCAGAGCTCATCCCCAGCGAGCAAACGGTGGGTTTGAGCTCTCGGTCTCGTAGGGTGGTGTTGGCCAAGGCTGTGGCTGGGCTGGGAGCGACAAGGAGATCAAAGCCATGAGCGACCACCGAGGGTCCTCCAGGTGAAGGGGGTTCTCAGGTGCCACCTTACCCGCTGTGCAGATGTCAGCGTCCCTCAAGCCACCAGCTCTACCCACACGTGTGGATCCACGGGAGCCTCCTGAGTCGTCCCTGGACTGTCCTTGCCCTGCTGGGCTCGAGGTCCCTGTGTTCCCATCCCTGCCCCAGCCAGGCTCTGCCTCCTTATCTCCCCACCACCATGCCTCCTCTGGTTCCTCGCCCTCAGGTTCAGCGTCTCCACCTCTTCATCTCCCTCCCTGCCCCACCAGGATCAACATCCCCATCTCTCCATCTCCCCTTCCCTGCCAGGTTTGGCATCTCCATCTCCCCATCCCTGTCCCACCAGGCTCGGCACCCCCATCCCCACGTCCCCATCCCCGCGGCACCAGGCTGTTTACGCCACCCTCGATGTTTGCAGCACAAATTCATCAGCGAAGCGTTACAGACTCTGCTTGAGGCATCGCTGTGCCACCCTGGCCCCGAGCTGAGCCACCTGGAAAGCCACTTTCAGAGGTGACCGTCCCACACGGGTGCTGGCAGCGCAGCAGCTCACCTGCACCCCAGCCCCCCTGGCCCCAACGCCTGTTTACGTTCACACTGCGCTTCAGATATTTTCCATCCGGGGCCGAGCAGCCTCCCCAGCCCGCTCCCTCCTGCAGATGTAAATGTTTATGGGTGACTCAGCACGGGTGAGGGGAACTGCAGCCCTCAGCAGTGCCCGGTCCCTGGGCTCCTGGGTGCTGCCACCCTGCTCTGCCCCCACCGTGTCCCCACGCCGTCACAGACCGGGTGACAAAAAGCAGCTGCAGGATTTTGTGGCTCAACCGTGATGGGCACCAAGGTTGATGTGTCTCAGGGATGGGAGCCGCGGGGACCACTGTCACTCCCAGCCCCACTTTCATCTCAGATGCTCCCATCATCCTGTGGCAGCTCATCCAGCCTCTGCCCCTGGTCCAGGTGAGGATGGGGCTGGCGAGTCCTGAGAATGTGGGTGGGTGCAGCTGGAGAAATTTCTCCTGCTCTCACCCAGTCCCACCCCTGGTGCTCTGGAGCAGGAGCCTAGCAAGGATAAACTTCTTTCCAGTCGGAGCTAGAGCCAGCTGCCAGCAGCCAGGAATCGCCCTATTTGGCATAGTCAGCAGGTCCTGTCCAGCTGCCATCTCCCAGCTCACGGCAGAGGAATCCGCAGGAGCCGGTGCAGTGTCACTGCAGGATCCTCGGGGCTCTGGGGGGGTCACCGGGCTGTGGGTGGCACAGGGCTCTGCATGATGGGCTGCGTGTGATGCTGTGCATGATGCTGTGCACGGGCTGTGCGTGATCGTAGAATCACCAGGTTGGAAAAGACCCACTGGATCATCGAGTCCAACCATCCCCATCAATCACTAACCCATGTCCCTCAGCACCTCGTCCACCCGTCCCTTAAACCCCTCCAGGGAAGGGGACTCAACCCCCTCCCTGGGCAGCCTCGGACAGGGACCAATGACCCTTTCCATAAAAAATCTTTTCCTTATGTTCAGCCTAAACCTCCCCTGGCGGAGCTTGAGGCCATTCCCTCTCGCCCTGTCCCCTGTCACTTGGGAGAAGAGCCCAGCTCCCTCCTCTCCACAACCTCCTTTCAGGTAGTTGTAGAGAGCAATGAGGTCTCCCCTCAGCCTCCTCTTCTCCAGGCTGAACACCCCCAGCTCTCTCAGCCGCTCCTCATGTGTGATATTGTGCAGGATGCTGGGCACGGGCTGCGTGTGATGCTGTGCACATCGTGGTCCAGCTCCGCAGGATCAGTCCTCCCCGGGCTATTTCGCTGGCACAGCAAAGCACAGCCCAGAGGAGCAAATTACAAGCAGAGCAAGGCTGAAATGTCTCAAATTGCAGGTTACCTCGGGCTGGCTGTGCCGGGGAGACAAGGCCTGCGGGTCCTCCACGTTCCAGCTGCCCCAAATTACAAAGCGGGCCCTGGGCGGCACAGCCCTGCCCGGCACCGAGGGGCTGAGCCTCCCCAGCCACAGGCTAAAACAGCATCGTAATGGGTGGTGTGCGCTGGCCCCACGCCCCCCACCACCCCGGGGAGAGCCCAGGGACGGGACCCCGGGTGGGAGCTGTGGGGAACATGGGTGGGGAGGGATGGGGACAATGGACAGGGAAGCATGGGGACCATGGGCAGGGAGGGATGGGGATGCTGGACCAGGAGGGATGGGGATGCTGGATCAGGAGGGGTGGGGATGCTGGACCAGGAGGGATGGGGATGCTGGACCAGGAGGGATGGGGATGCTGGGCCAGGAGGGATGGGGATGCTGGGCCAGGAGGGATGGGGATGCTGGGCCAGGAGGGATGGGGATGCTGGGCCAGGAGGGATGGGGATGCTGGACCAGGAGGGATGGGGAGCCCGGACAAAAAGGATGGAAATTCTAGTCAAGGAGTGATGGGGATCTTGGCTGGGGTGGGTGGGGATTCCTGGACAAGAAGGATGAGGATGCTGGTGAAGGAGCGATGGAGGCCCTGTCCAGGATGGGATGGGGACCCTCGACAAGAAGGGATGGGGATGCTGGCCAAGAAGCAACAGGGACTCTGGAGAGGATGAGATGAGGACCCTGGCCAAGGAGGGATGAGGAACCTGCCCAGGGAGCTGTGAGGACCTTGGCCAAGGAGGAATGAAGACCCTGGCTGGGAAAGGCACGTGGGAGGCAATCGCAGCCCCATCCCGGCTGAGCTACAGCAGCGAGTCTGGATGCCGCTGGCTCTCCTCCAGGCTTGGCTCGGCAGCACGGCCACCCTCACCTTTCGCCCTTTCCCCTCTAAGATTTCAGCTCTGATCTCTTAAGGCCGGGAAAAGCCACCCCAGCAGCTGCGCGGAGCCACCAGCTGCAGCCAGACGGACAGACCCGTTATTTCTAGGAGCCACGACTACATTTCGCGACGCCAGGAGAAACCCAAACGGCACCAGTTCCTCTCCGGCTTCCTGGTGCCGGTGGCGATGGGGACAGGCACCCTCACCCCCAGCCCCACAGTGGTTATGGTCCCCGAATGCCGGTGATGGCTTTTTGGGGGAGATTCTGTGTCCCCAGGGAGGCGCGGGGGCGAATAGCGAGAGGATGAGGTCACGTCGCAAGGGCTGCAGCCTCTTGAGCAACTTCATCCCTGGCGGAGGGGATGGAGGGGGTGGGCAGAGCGATGCCAGGTGATGTCCCTGGAGGCTGCACCGAACATCAGCCTTGGAGCCCCAGGGGTGGATTCTGCACCCCAGGGCACAGGAGACCACGCGGGAGCATTTCCAGGCTGGGGTGCTATGAAGTGGTCTCCTGAAATCAAGACCAAGGGGATCTCAAGACCTCCAGTGGTACCAAGACACAGACCCCATGCCCTCCCTGGTCCCTGGGCACCGCGTGGCCTCGGTGGCCGTGCCCCACCGGCTCCTGGCCGTGCCCCGCTGGGTTTGCAGGGTTTGCAGGGCTCGGCACAGGGGGTGCAGCCCCTGGTTGGGGTGCTGAGGCCCAGGCACGCAGCGAAAGGCACTTGGGTAGGAGCAGCTCCCAGCAGGTGCCAGCATTTTTGGGGTGCCAGCACTCCCAGCCCACCAGGGCAGCTCAGCCACTTGGCCACAGATGGAGTTTTACCTCTGTCCTCATGGGCAAAGCCACCCTTACGCCAAACCTCCTTGGGGACCCCCTTCCCCACCTGCACCCCAGAAATCATCCCCTCCCAGCCACGCTGCTGGGGTGAAGGGGGCGCGGGGGCTGCAGAGCAAAAAGCTGGGAAGCTCCCCCAGCCCCCAGCTGGATTTCAGCTGGGAGGGGACTGGGGGCCGCCTGCCCCTCGCCGGCCTCCCACGCTCCCTCCCCAAACCAGCCCTAATGAGAACAAGCTGGTCCTGGGCTGAAACGCAGGAGGAGGAGAAGGAGGAGGAGGAGAAGGAGGAGAAGGAGGAGGCTTCATCCCAGCCAGCAGCAGAAAGGGGTGCAAGAAGGCGAGGCGAGAGGGAAAGACCCCATCCTCGCGGCTCCCTCGTGCCAACGCGGCGGCTGCGGGCAAGGTGAGGATCCCGTTGGCAGCTCCAGCCTGCCCCTAATTTTTTGGGGTGGCTTCCCCACGGCTGGGGCTGCTGCGGTGAGGGCAGAGCACGGTCCCCATGGCAGAACGTGGGATGGAGGTGAACGTGGGATGGAGGTGAACGTGGGATGGAGGTGGCCGTGCAGCCGGGTGCCCACGCACGGTTCTGGGGATGCTGCATCTGGACAACATCAAAATTGTGACTTCCCTGAGCATTTTGGGGAGCAGGGTTCGCCCGCATGCGACTGAGCCAGAGCAGGGGACGCGCACTGGGTCTGGGGGTGGGGAAGGATGGATGGTGGTGGCTGTGAGGACGAGCCCTTCGCTTGGCACTGATTTGGGCTTCACTCAGCCCCTCCATGACCGCGGCTGCTCGTTGACCCCACTAACAATGAATTAATGCCTTCGTCTTCCCATCACGGTTGAGGGACCCCTCTCTGCAGCGGAGGTGGTGGAAGGGAAGCACGATGGGTCTCGTCCTGACCCCCCAAAACCCCTCATCCTGGTGAGATGCCTGTGGTGAGGCGGAAGGTTGAGGGTCCGGGGGCGCCTCCTGCCTCTGCCGCCGCCGTTTGTTTGCTCTAATTTAATGTAAACCAGATTTTGCAGCTGGGAAGGAGCGTGAAAGCCAAACCCTGCTCCCGGAGTCCTGCCTGGTTTGCAGCGCTGCTGGGTCGGGTTTGTCTGGGGGGAAACGGGAGGTGGGTTGGGATGTGGGGGGCCCGAGGTTGGGGGAGTTATCACAGGGGGTTCCTGACGATGGACAAGCTCCACCAGGGGAGGTTCAGGCTGAACATTAGGAAAAAATTTTTCATGGAAAGGGTCGTTGGTCCCTGTCAGAGGCTGCCCAGGGAGGGGGTTGAGTCCCCTTCCCTGGAGGGGTTTAAGGGACGGGTGGACGAGGCGCTGAGGGACATGGGTTAGTGATTGATGGGAATGGTTGGACTCGATGATCCAGTGGGTCTTTTCCACTCTAGTGATTCTATCATTCTATGGCTTGGGGAGCTGATTCATGAGACTTCCCTGCGGGGCCATGTGGAGGGGGAGAGCTCTGGCGATGGTGTTATGGGGCGAAACATCCTGCTGTCCCTCTGGAACTCACCACGACGCACCGGGACAGCCACAACCCGCTCACAAACCCCGTGTGCGTGCGGAGCCTGGATGGGTCTTACCTCGGCTCATCATTTTGAGCTGCGTGCCGGGATGAGAACGGCTCATCCCACGTCCTACCACACCGCAGCATGGCGAGGGGACAGAGCTGGCCTTCACCCTTCACCGGGGATGCTTGGGCTCCCGGAATCCGCAGGACTCCCTGTTCACTGCACCCCAGCTCCAAGGCTGCCCCTTTTCCAAGGCTCTGGGGAGCCCTCAGCCCAGTCCCCGCACCGCTCGGCCACCGCAGCGGCGCTGGGGTGAAATCCTGCCCCAAATCTATTTTTAGCCGTGCTCAAGCTGGGAATCATTTGTAACGGTCTGCGCCGGGATGAGCGGTTGGGAAATGCCGCTCGTGCCGGGGGGCTGGCCCCTTTGCAGCGCCGCCTGTGTCAAAGTTTCCACTGGAAACCTCAAGGTTTAAGGAATTTTCTGATCAGCCAAATGACCGCTGTCTGAAGCCGGTTCTTGGCAGCGGCCCCGGTCCCCTCGCCGCGCGCACACAGCGTCCCCCAGGCTTAAGCAACCCGATTCAGCTGGTTTCCATCTATTTTTTGCAGCGCCTCATTGCAAAACAAACACAGACCCTTGCTCGGCGTCAGGGTGAGGAAATTGGAGCCGCGTTTTACTTTTCTTAAGGAAACTCGGCCGAGTGAATAAAAGGAGAGCCCAACCCTGCTTCGACGCTTGTGCTTGTCCCTCTGTGTCGGAGCCACACGAAGGGTGGTGGAGCTTGAGGCCATTCCCTCTCGTCCTGTCCCCTGTCCCTTGGGAGAAGAGCCCAGCTCCCTCCTCTCCACAACCTCCTTTCAGGGAGTTGTAGAGAGCAATGAGGTCTCCCCTCAGCCTCCTCTTCTCCAGGCTAAACACCCCCAGCTCTCTCAGCTGCTCCTCTTGTTCTCCAGCCCCCTCACCAGCTTCGTTGCTCTTCTCTGGACTCGCCCCAGAGCCTCAACATCCTTCTTGTGGGGAGGGGCCCAGAACTGACCCCAGGATTCGAGGAGCGGTCTCACCAGTGCCGAGTACAGATGGAGAAGACCCTCCCTGGCCCTGCTGGCCACTGAAGTCCAGGAAGATACGTCCACAGCCTTTCCCTCATCCAGTAGTCTAGTCACTTTATCATAGAAGGCGATCAGGTTTGTTTGGCGAGACCTGCCTTTCATAAACCTTTTCCCTCTCCTCTGCATCCCGCAGGCCGCCGCGCTCGAGCCCTGGGGGAGATGGCGATGCGGGCAGCGACGGGCGCCTGGCTGGTGCTGCTGCTGGTGCTGCTGGTGTCCCCGGCGCAGTTGGCGGCGCCCCGGCGTGCGGCGGTGCTGCCCGATGGCGGGGGCAGCGGTGACGGCGAGGAGGTCTCGGCCACGCCGCCCGTCCACCGCGTGACGCCAAGGACCGGCCCGACAGTGGCGGACGCGACGGGGACCACGGTGACCAACAGCTCGGCGCCGGGCAGCGTGCTGGACAGGCTGGTGGACTTCTTCAAGGAGTACATGCTGCTGGCGGTGGTGGTGGGCTCGCTGGCCTTCGTCCTCCTCTTCATCATCTGTGCCGCGGTCATCGTCCGGCAGAAGCACAAGGCATCTGCCTACTATCCCTCCTCCTTCCCCAAGAAGAAGTACGTGGATGAGCAGGATAAGGCGGGAGGGGGCTGGGCGTTCAGCGAGGTGCCCGAGAAAGCCCCCGACCCCGGCGCTGAGGAGCCCCTCGACAGCAGACGGCAGCTGCAGGCAGACATCCTCGCCGCAGCCCAGAACCTCAAATCGCCCCACAAGACACCGCTGGCCAACGGGGCCCCGGGGGAGGAGAAATCCCCCCTAGAGGAAAAGGAGGAGGAAGGGAGCAAAAAGTCGGGTGATGAACACCCCGCCGAGCCCCCTCCCCAAAACCCGGGTGCTGAGGAAGAGGCGGGTGCAACAGGAGCTGGGGGGGACGGGGTCTCTGATGCGCCTCAGGGTGGCACCCAGGCCATCTAGGGCAGGAACCAGGTCCTGGGCGAGCCCAGGGAGCTGCCAGCCCTGACACACGCGATGGACACGGGTGTTTGTTGCTCTATACGTACCTACGTGGCGGCTCGAGGAAGCCCTGAAAAAGATCCCTCCCTGTTCCCCACTACTCGCCCCTGGGGCCCTCCGACTGCTGCACCCTCGGGACGCTGCGGCGACACCCCGTTTTTCTAGCAGATGCTGGTTTTTGGCAGTGCTGGAGAACCATCAGCCCCATCGCTGCCCAAAGGGTTCGTCCCACCCCAAAGCACCGGGCGGGTGCCCCCCTCTCGGCTCCAGCTCTGCCCCCAGCGCTGTGCCAGGCAGCCCTCGCCCATGGCCACGCTGCCAGCTTTCTCCCAAATGTAATTTTACTAATTAGTGGTCTGGGAGCTGCGTCCTCTGGGCATTGGGAGGGCCCTGCAGCTGGGGGGCTGTGCAGCCGTCCCTCCTCCGTGGGGAGCAGGACACGGGCTGGCTTTGCTGAGCGCCCTGACCACCAGGGAGAGGAGATAGGGTGACCTTGGCCACCTAAGGGGAGAAGGGAAGAGGACTCAGTGGCAAGGACCCGTCCTTTCATTTTTCTGACCTGAGGGCAGCCCAGAGCCCAGCTGGACTTTCCCCTTGTTTTCTTAACCTCTTCAGCTAATAATAAAGACATTTCCTACGCAGATCTCCTCTCCTGTGTATTTCTGCAGCTTGCATGGTGGCCGAGGCGCAGTCCCCATACGGTTTGCTCCCCCATCCTTCAGGGCCCTCCCAGCGTCGTGTGTTGGGGTGCAGTCAGTTTTGTCTCTGGCCCTGCCGGCCCGGCTGTGCTTCAGGGGGAAGGTTACCGTGCAGGCAAACCCCGGGGAGCCAGGGACGCGCTTATCATCCACAAAATCTGCATGGTAATGCTATTTCTGGGAATCTTTTATCTCTCGCCCTGCAGCCGAGGGTGGGGAGGCTGCAGCGCTGTGGCACCAACACCCCCTCCTATCGCTGTGACCTCACGTGTTGTCCCAGCCACGGACATGCAGAGATGTGCCCTCGCGTCCCTCCATCGGAACAATCTTTCCCCCTCGGGAGAGCGTGTTGGCTTTTATCTCCCCCTTCCATTTTGTCAAAGGGCTTCCCTGCTTTTTGGGAAACCACGGGTCTCTTCCCAAGGAGTGAGGCACATTCCTTGCCTCTGGAGGGTGGCAGGCAGCTGGGGCCACGTAGGGTGGTGCTGAGCAGAGGGACCACAAGAACAGTCTTGTGAGTGACAAACCACAGCAGCTACACGTGGCCTGCTCTGCATCCAAAACCAGCTGCGGACAGACGCATCAGAACGAGCGATTTATATTTAAACGTGGGTTTTAATGGCTTTAAAACACCCTTCGTATGAAAAAGGCAAGTTTTCATGGGTGGTTTAAAAACTTAGGAACAGGCAAAGCTTTCAAATGCATTTTCTGTTTGGTTTGGAAATCTACAGGAATGTTTCCCTGAAAAAGAGAAACCACGAGAAGGCACAAGGAGCAGCGGGCAAGCGGGGCCACATCACTGTAAAGCATTTAACTTCCAAACACTGGTGTGCGCCCGGCTCTGTGGACTTAGTTAATACTCCGTGTGTGAATCCTTGAGTGGATGAACACCACCCACGCTCTCCCCACCACACACTCCTCTGGCAAAGCCACCTGAGCCACACAGTGGAACCGCATCCCGCAGGAGAACAGACCCATCCCTGCTTCCCTGGGAGCTCCCCCTCACCTCCGAAATCCAGCCACGCTATTCCCCTCCCTCCAGGGTTCAAACCCGGGAGCGTATCTCCTCTAACAGAGTACTTGGCCACTCCAAGGGTTCAATTCTTACAAAAGACACCCCAAAATTAAGACTGTTCCTCTAACGGGAGCTTCAAGAAGCACAGCTGGGACAGGACGCAGGCAGAAGCTGGCCCCGCGGATCTCTGCACGCTCCTCCTCGCCTCCCACCAGCGCCTTGTTAGTGCCCTCTGGTGCCTCCCGAAGCGCCTCAGCACCAAGAAAGAAGGAAGCGCCGCACAGATTGCGAAACAAAACTCCGACACAGCTGCAGTTTGCGGGCAGGAGCTCTGCCCCCTGTTTGTATACTGCACTGATACACAGACCCATCTGCAGTTCTTACACAAACATTAAGAGCAAGGCAAACTTTCCCACTAAAATCTGTAAAATATTAGGCAAAACTATACAACTTCCAAAAAAGTGCAGCCCTTCCAGTACCGGAACAGTAGGATTTTCTCTCCATAGAGAAGCCATCGAGTTCTCTGCAGCTGAGCAGTCTTCTTCGCTCCAACATTTCAGACATAGTTGTACCAGGACACAGGCTGCTAGAATACCCACATCCCAGTTGTTTAAGCACTACAAGAGTGGCTGAACACACAGGAACAGTGACACATTGTGCGTACGTTGTGCGTATCTTACAGCTTCATTTCGTAGTGCGCAGGATCTTACTAACAGCTAGAATAATTGCACTGCAAATTTAAGTGGAATGAGAACAAGCCTCACAGTCTGTTTAGGCATTGTTTGCTTTCTTCTCTGACTCTTCTTTGTTTGGATCCTGCTTCAATTTGTAATCAGCCAAGGCAGCCCTGATGGCGTCTTCAGCCAACACTACAAACAAAACAAGTATTACAAGGTCAAGAAAAAGTTGTTTACAACGAAAGTCACTGTGAAGAAAAAAATGAGCAGCCAGCAGCAGTGACCACCACTGCAGACAGGATCTGAGTCTGAGAGCTCGGCTGGCACCTAGGAAGTAGCGTGTCAGAATCTGAACGCTCCTTGTCAGCTTGTTGAGCTACAGAATCCAAAACATGACAGAGATCTGAAAATAACCCTGAAATCTGAGAATAAGCAACTTTCTCTTGTGGGCCAAGGTTAGCTGTTCCTTGTACACAAACATTATTTGAAAACAACATTCAGAAGTATCTGCACCATTCACAGAAGTCTCCCTCTCAAATAGGAGTTTGTATTTGGACTTCCCCCGTGTTTCTTTACTTACTGGAGCAGTGCAGTTTGACTGGAGGAAGGCAGAGTTCTTTAGCAATATCCGTGTTCTTGATTTTCAACGCTTCGTCAACCTAAAACGCAATCAGTGTGCAGTCACTGGTCACGTGAGGTTCAATGTGGCTGCAAAGACATCTGCTCTAGGAGAGCTTTAACGCTCCACAGCCAACAGAACCCACGTGGAAGAACATCTTGAGTACGAGGGGCAGTGAAGGAATTAAGGGATATTTTGGACTGAGCAGTGGCAGGAATGAATCTCACCTTTGGCGAGGCCACGGCAAATGTTACCCAGAGAAGTTGTGGTTACCTCCTTCCTGGAGGTTTTCAAGGCCAGGTTGGATGGGGCTTGGAGCCCCTGATCGCGGGTGAGGTGTCCCTGCCCATGGCAGGAGGTTGGAATAGGACCAGCTTGAAGGTTCCTTACAACCCAAACCATTCTATGATACCAGTGTTACAAAACAACACTGCGGGGATTGTTTCATGCTCACTTTTGATCAAATTATAGAAAGGTATTTCTTGTCTGACACAAAAAGACGGATAAATAATACAAACACTCCATAGGTAAACCTTCTTTCAGAACTCACGTTCAGCACCTTGTTGTTTTCTGCATAAGACACAAAGGACCTCCCTGTAGATTCCAAGAATGGGAGTTCTTGGAAAAGGCAATTATTGCTCTGGAAGTCAGACCTCTAACAGTGCAAACAGTCGCCGTACTACAGTATAAACTACAAGTCACTACTGGGATTCCCAGGCCCCCACTTTACAAAAGGCAACACAAGCAGGTCTTGTGCTCTGAAGCCTTTCCATGATGTCACCTCTGATTCCGGCGGGGACCCTTACCGTTTTCCCTTTGACCCACTCCGTTGCCAGTGAACTTGATGCAATCGCTGACCCGCAGCCAAATGTTTTGAAACGGGCATCAACAATCCTGCCATTCTCATCCACTTCCACCTGGAAAGAATGTTAGCGGCAGCACTTTAGCGGCCAGCTCGGCTCAGCCAGGGTCCCCAGAGCCAGCCCTCAGGTCCAGGCAGGGCCCTGGGGAGCAGGATAGGGCCTGCCCTCCAAGAGCTACCCTGAGACCCAGACAGGGTCCTGGGGAGCAGGACAGGCCCTGCACCCTCAGAGCCACCCCTGAGGCCTAAGCAGGATCCTGGGGAGTGGGACAGGGATCTTCCCTCCCAAAGACACCCCTGAGGTCCAAGCAGGGCCTTGGGGAGTGAGACAGGGCCCTGCCCTCCCAGAGCCACCCTAAGACCCAGGCAGAATTCTAAGGAGTAACGGGGACCTGCACCCTCACAGTCACCGCTCAAGCCCAGGCATGGTCCTGAGGTGTGGGACAGGGCCTCAAGCCCCAGAGCCACCCCTGAGGTCTAGGCAGGGCCCTGGGGAGGGGGACAGTCCCTGCCCGGATCCCCATGGAAATGATGGAAGACCATCCTGCACCCCTGAGAGGACGGGGAGCGGATTGGGCCCCTGCAGCAGCCGCAGGCCACCCCCTCCCGCGGTGCCAGCGGGTAACCAAGGTCACCTGCAGCTTCATGACATCTCCGCAGGCCGGGGCGCCCACCAGGCCGGTGCCAACGTTCTTGGCGTTGCGGTCGAGGGAGCCGACGTTGCGCGGGTTCTCGTAGTGATCCACCACCTGCCAGGGCACCGCGTTAACACCCACCGCCTCTCCGAGGCCCGGCCCACCCCTCACACAGCCCTCTGCCCCCTCACCTTCTTGTGGTAGCCCAGCCTGGCCACCTCCCCGCCGCGCCCGGGCCGCAGCAGCGCCGCCCCCGCCGCCCTCAGCGCCGCCATCTTGAGACTGAGAGGGGCGGGCACCCACGCCCTCCCTTTATAGACTCGGTCGGCGAGGCCACGCCCCCAAACCAGCCCAGCCAATCACAGGCCACTCTCCTTCCGTGACCACGCCCTTTTCCGGCCTCGGCCTCCGCGCCCACGTTTTAGCTCCGAGCGGGCGCTCAGGAAGCGAGCGCTGAGGGCCGCCTGCGGGAAAGCACCCGTGCTGTGGCTCAAATGATCAATAAACGTTATTTCCCATCACGACGCCGTTTACCGCGACACCCGCGCATGTGCGCGCCGCAGCAGCCACACTCACTATGGCGGGAGGGCGCCGCGGACCTCCTCGGAGGCCCTTTGGCCGGGTAGGACCCCAGGTGCCCGCAGCGCCGCCTGTGTCGCGGCCGGGATAACATAGGGCTTGGCCCCGGCGGCGCTCATCGCAGCGCGGTCCCGGTACGCGGAGTAGCTCGGAAATCTTCGGGGGATTCATATTGCCTCGTCTCGCTGTGCTTACCCGTCGGGATTTGGCGGCAGCGGGACAGGCGCCGCGCGGGGCAGACCCCGCGGGCGGTGGAGCGCGGCTGGCTGCGAGGGGAGCTGCATAAGATGGCGGCGGCGGGAGCCGAGGCGGCTGCGGTGGCGGAGGAGGCGGACGAGAAGAAGCGGCTACCGGAGGACGACCCCGAGTCGGGGGGCGACTCGGAGGATGAAGGCGACTCGGACTCGTCTGGTGACGGCGAGGATGAGGAAAAAGAGAACGAAGCCGAGATCCAGCGGCTGGAGGAGCAGGTGGGGTCCCGGCCCTGGCCCAGGGGCCGCGGGGAGGGCCCGGCCCGGGGAACCGGGGCCTGCGTGGGGAAGGGCTCCGCTCCCTCACCCCGGGGGAACCGGGGTCTTCCCAGCGGGATAGCGCGAGGAGAGCCCGGCCTTGGCGGGGACCGTGGCTGCGGTGCAGGTCGGTGCTGGGAATCGACGAGACGCGGATGTTTGGGGTTGGAAATATAAATTGGGCTTTTTGAGGTGCCTAGGGGCAGCGTGTAGTCGTCATCAACCCTTCCGTCTTTATTATCTCTTTAGTGTTTTCTAATTGCCTTGGAAACAATTAAAACGCATTTGGTTCTATAGAATTCCTAGGTTGGAAAAGACTTCTGAGATCATCAAGCCAAACCGTACCAGTCCATTACTAAACCATAGCCTTGAGCATCTCATCTACCTGCCTTTTAAGCCTCTTTAGGCACGGTGACTCCACTGCTTCCCTGAGCAGCCTCTGCCAGTGCTTGGGAAGCCTTTCAATGAAAATACTTTTTTCTAATGTCTAACCTGAATCTGCCGTGGCAAATTTGAGGCTATTCTCTCTCGTCTCATCACCTATCACTTGGGAGAAGATGAATTGTAGGGGACAGTTTTCTTCCTGTTGTGCTCCCGGGTCTGCATCTGCAGCCCATAGCTGCTGTACTGTTCTGCTCTCTTTCACGGTGCTGAGCAGTGACCTTTAGAGCCGTAGGCTAAGCTCTAAGTTTAACTTCAAAGCTCTGTTAAACTTGGAAATTTATTTTATAAATATCTTTTTGTGACCTGAAAGCATCGTGGAAGCAATATCGGAGTTTGGTGTGACTTTGTGCAGGAAGGTCGGTGTTGTCTTTGCTATAGGAACACACAGTGAGACTTGTGTGCCCCAGAAGACAGCATCGCATTCTGTTCTGATAAATGTTTTATGATTTCTTCACGTTTATTGCTTAGTAGTGCTTTTTTAAAAGAATTGGTTTTGTTTTAAAGCTTTCCATCAACGCATTTGACTATAACTGCCACTTGGATCTGATAAAGCTGCTGCGCCAGGAGGGAGAATTGATAAAGCTCAGAAGAGCTCGCCAGAAGATGAGTGAACTCTTTCCACTCACCGAAGGTACAGAGCATCTCCTGCTTGTGTTGCAGCCTTAAGCACCATCTGTGTAAAATACCGTTGTGTCAGTAGTGAATCTGTGCCAGGCCTCAACATTAATCCAGAGAAGCCTCAAAGAACAGGCTTGGGTCTTTTTAAGCTCTGAATTCTGCTGCTGTTTATGGCCAGCATTGAGCTCGGCCTCTGGCAGGCGCAGAGTTGCGAGCCTGTTGTGAGAATTTGAGTTCTTTCCACTTGCACCTGTGCTGTTGTGTCCTGTCCTCTGCCAGGGCTGCTGTGGTGGGGTGGGACTGGTGTGGGGGTGTGTTTTATGTGCCCAGCTATTCCAGCCTCTCATCTGTAAGTCTGTTAGCTGCGGGAGTCGCTGCCAGGACACGACCTGGAGCTGGAAGACAGGCCTATGTTTGCTTGTGTTGCTGTAGGGCTGGTAACAACAGCACTAAAACGGCTCTGGTCCTTTGGTCAGTAAATGTAACTCAAATTTTGTAGGCAAGCAGCAAAAAGTATGGTGTTGGTGGAAGTGGCAGGTAGCCCATGAAGTGGGTGTTCTGTTTTTACTCGTAACACAAAGACAATGTAGATATTGCAGAGGCTTTTCCACCTGTGTGCTTTTTAGCCTTGGTAAGGGAAGGTTTCCTTTGATGCCTTGCAGCCTCTAAAGCCTTTTGCTATTTCTTATAAAGGAGGGAGGAAAGGTGTCCCTCTTTTCTTTTAAATGAATTGTGAGTGGTTGTGGAGGCTAAAAGTGCCTCCCCATTTTTAAGTCTGTTAGTAAAAACGTTCATAAAAATTCAACAAGTGGATTTAACTTATTCTTTCTGCACATTGATGTGTTCTAAATCTCTTCCTTTCAGAGATTTGGCTGGACTGGTTGAAGGATGAGATAAAAATGGCTTCTGAAAGCTCTGAGCGAGAAAAAGTTTATGAACTGTTTGAGAGAGCTGTGAAAGACTACATCTGTGAGTTGTTGATACATGCTATATGATATGTTGCATTTCTTCCGGATTATGGCTTTGTTTTTCTAGGAATGTTTCTTCCTTAAGTTGTAATACAGAAATTGGATCGAAAATATTGATGCAATGTGATCCTCAGTTTTTCTGAAGCATTGGAGCTAAAGGCAATTCAAAGGCAATGCTTTTACTATTGAGTCTTTAAGACCTTTTAGATAAAGGTTGTAAAAAGCTTTAAATGCATATATTTCACTTCTCTAATCTCTACAAGCAGCAGGAATTGTGCTCTGCTAGGGAATGCTTTCTCTGTTACCTACTATGCTCTTTCTTTGAGGAAAGTGAATGCTTTTAAAAAGGCTTATTTCTCCTCCCAGCTTCTGTGTTGGTTTAGCACTGTCTCTACTGCCATTTCCACTATGGCACAGCCTTTGAGAACATTATTAATGTCTGTGAGGCAGCTTTCTTGAAGCCCTGTGAAGAAGGTAACCCTGATTGTGCTGCGATTCCAGGCTCTGATTGTGTTTGTTGCAAGTGAAAAGAAGAAAGTATGTGGTGTCTTGCCTTTTCATTTCTCAGGAGCTGCTTGCAGCCATAGCTTAAAACTTTTTGCTTAAAGCACCAGGTAACTCTGTGCTCTTTGAGCCTTTTGGTGAGGTGCTGAAAACACAAAGCCTGAAGGAGGAGAGAGAGCTTGGTAGCACTGAGGCAAATCCCTTGCAGAAATTGTATGCACAATGTCACGTTACAGCAGCAGTGTAGCCAGCCTCCCAGAATGGTGGTGACCCTTGAGGAAGGAATGGAAAGATGAGGAGCTAAGAGGGAGTATCCTCTGTATCCGCTGGATGGAATGCGCTTAAGATTGGGAAAGACTTCTTCCAGAGCCTGAGATGTGCAGTGTAACATCCCCTGTCTCTTCTGGACATCCCTGGACCTAATTTGCTCAGATGCTGCTCTTTCAGGAGACAATTGCAGCGGCTGGTACTGAACCAAACAGAATAAAATATTTGATTTCTTCTTTACTGCATTGGATGGTAAAGAAAATGGTCATGTGTTGATCTGTCTGTGGATGTTTGGGAAGCAGAGAGATGCCTTTTTTTTATTTTTTAGGGGATGAGGTCAATTGTTTCTTATATCTTTGTTTAGGTCCTGAAATTTGGTTGGAATACGCCCAGTATTCCATTGGTGGCATTGGTCAGGAAGGAGGAATTGAGAAGGTTCGCTCAATATTTGAGAGAGCGTTAACTGCGGTGGGACTGCACGTGACAAAAGGCACAGCATTATGGGAGGCGTACCGTGAGTTTGAGAACGCCATCCTGGAGACGGCGCAGGTAAGGCCGCTCTCCTGGGCTCTGGTAAGAAAGAAGTGGTGGTTTAGTTTCTGAAGTCATCTTGTGCTGCTCCCTCATCAGTTGCTTCCGAGAGAAGCGTCTGTAGTGTCACACAGTTGTTTCTCTTCAAAAAACATTCTGTGTATTTAGTTGATAGAGTAATGAATTATTTGATCATAAAATCTCATATCTAGAAGCAGAATTTCACTCTGCAGGAGTGGGATGGTGTTGAAACTAGATGGTCTTCAAATGTCCCTTCCAACCCAAAGGAGTAACAGGAGAAGATCCTCTCATTCACAAACAGAAAAAGCTGGAAGTTTTAAATCATCTGTGCACACACCAGGGATTTATTTAAAAGCTATTTGGCAGCCCAGTAGGGTCGTGAAATGGCGCAATCGCATGTAGGTTACTTTTTTTTTTCCTCAGGTTATCATTTCCTTTCAGTGAGGAATGCTTTTCATGTTCACCCAGCTTTTGAGTCTAGCAGTTCCCAAGTTTTAGCTTTCAGAGCAGTGACCTGTGTCTGTCCTTCAAGGATCATGTAGTCCTTTGGAGCCCAGACTCCCAGCCCGTGAACAATACCCTCTCGTGTTCATCAGCTGAGGCTGGAGGGAACCGATTAAATTTCAGTCCTTTTGTTTGTAGCCAGCTCCTGGCAGCGTTCCATCGCCTGAGCAGCAGCAGATGCTCTGCAGTCAGCTCGAGAAGATCCACACGCTGTTCCGGCGCCAGCTGGGGATCCCGCTGTTAGGTAAGAGTCGGTGCACTTGGAGAGATGGCTTGGATGAGCTGTGTTGTGGTGATCCAGGCCTTAGTCGTGATGATTCTTTTAGGAGAGCCCCACAAATTGTGGCTGTACTATTTGTGAATTCTTTATTCAATGAAACTTGCGTTTCCTAGGGCCTCTTGAATGATGCACAGATCCCTTTTGTTAGAAATATTCTTAGTCATTGAAGCTTGGTTTATCTGTTTCTTCAGGACGTAATTTGAAGCTATTTAAAGTACAAGTGATGAACACAAAATGTGACCATTGCAAACTATGAATTCAGCTGTGATGATCATTACATAAGAACCCTGGTTGGTAGGGAACAGTACATGCTGACAGCTGGATTGTTAAGGTTCTGCCATATCTGCTTAATTCTTTTAACTTGAGTCCCTTTTCTTGTGACTTTGCTTATAGGGGAAAGTTAAACACAGTGCTTTGACTTCTTCAGTTTCATATTGTAAGGATTTGTGTTGGTCTTTCTTCTTTAAGGCCTTGGGAAAATCTTACTGCTTTGGTTTTATCAGTCAAAATAAATAGCTTTAATAGTACTTGTTGTAGTGGACTTTATAAGACGAAGTTTCTGAACCTTATAAGCGCTTGGTAGCGGGACAGTTAAGATCTAAAGGTGTAAACAGAAATACAAATGTGTTAGAATCAAATACAGGTTGGATGTTGATCATTTAGTGGATTAAGTTATTGATGGGGTTTCCTGTCTGTTTTAATAGATATGGAGGCTTCGTATGCTGAGTATGAGGAATGGTCAGAAGAACCGATACCAGAAACAGTAATAAAGAATTACAAAAAAGCTTTACAGCAACTGGAAAAGTATAAACCATATGAAGAGGCACTGGTAATGCTGTTACTTACATCTTGCTTTAAAACTAAGAGTTAATTGCTTTGGGGTGATTTTTTTTTTTTCTAAGCTGTATTTTTTTCTAGTCAGAGATAAAGCAGCTGTGTATTGGTCAAGAACTCTTCTAGTTGTGAGAAATGTGAGATGGAAAACCTCACAACTGGGTGTACTGGGAACTATTGAATCCATTGACCATGTCATGGCACCCTGAGGTGCATATGAGTGCTTTCTCCATTTCTTCCAGCGTGGATGAGCCTATTGGGCTAAGGGGAGTAAAATGTAGAGATCTGAATGACTTCAAAACCAGAGTGGTGTTTGGAGAAATGTGAAAATCAAAAGCTGCTGTTATCTAGAGGCCAAGCTCTTGTGTGAAATTTTGCCCATTTGATTTGTGCTTTGTTCAGGAGATTTTAGTTTTCTGTATCTGTTTGTTTTATAGCTGAGTGCCGAAACACCGAAGCTAGCAGAATATCAAGCTTACATTGATTTTGAAATGAAAGCAGGTGATCCAGCTCGGATTCAGTTGATCTATGAGAGGGCATTGGCTGAGAACTGCCTTGTGCCAGATCTTTGGGCACGCTACAATCAGTACTTGGTAAGGAGAAAAAACCCAATAGATATTTTCGGTTCAATTTTCTTAACTTTTTTTGTCTTAGTGGCTAGTAAATGAACAACCAATAAGTTCTACCTCAGTCCTGTCCCTTAGTAAGCTGGTGTTTGTCCCAGAGCGTCTCTCTGCCAAGCAGTAATTGAAGACTTTGTGTGATTATTTCAGGACCGGCAGCTGAAAGTGAAAGAGTTGGTCTTGTCTGCTCATGACCGTGCTGTTAGGAACTGTCCCTGGACGGTTGGGCTGTGGATTAGGTATCTTTTGGCGATGGAGAGGCATAGAGTTGATCACGGCATTATTTCTGGTAAAGAAAGACCATCTCGGCAAAACTCCGAATAACGTGTGACGAATGGTGACTTGTAGGATGCTGTAGGATTTGTTTTCATCCAGTCTTAAAGCTGATGAAATGTACAGTAACATCTAGAGCAAAGCTGCTTTTGTTGAGCAGCTTCAGTTTGGAGCAAGATGAACTTTGCATGCACGTTACTGAGTTAAAGTAGCTTTTACGTTCACTTCCTAAACCAATTCACCATGTGAAGGATTTCTTGTACTTTCCTATCTTCTTAGTAATGTAAGGTGCATGTACTTTTGTCTGTAATCTGTAGCTTGCTAACTTGTCCATATTTGAAAGCTAAATATATTTGTGGGTGTTTTTCCCTCAATTTCCCTGCAGAAATGTTTGAAAAAGCTCTGAATGCAGGTTTTATTCAGGCAACAGACTATGTAGAAATCTGGCAGGCGTATCTTGACTACCTGAGAAGAAGAGTGGATTTTACACAAGGTAGATATGATATATATGTGCGAATAAGTATTTAAACTGTTCTCTGTGTACCTCTCTGAAACTGCAGTATTAATTTAAAAAAAAACCCAAAACAATAGTTCCTTATCTTTCACAAAAATTACTTCTGGCCAGTTAGTGGCTGTAAGATACATGAACTTAGTTGGTTTAAAGCAGCTCCTTGCTAACAGAACAGATTGCGCTGTTGCAAACATGTCCTGCCTTATATTTTAGGTACTTGATGGGTATATTTATGATGTGTGTAGTGAGTTTTACTGAAGTAATAAATTTTGGCTGCCCCTACCACCCAGTAAAGTCATTGTGGGTGTAGGGAAGACGTTTTAGTGAATGGGAGGTGAAAATGAAACCGTTGTTTATTAAGGCAGTTCTTTCTTTCTTCTAAAGACTCGAGTAAAGAGCTGGAAGAGCTGCGGTCTGCATTTGCACGTGCTGTGGAGTATCTAAAACAAGAAGTAGAAGAGCGTAAGTTAAATCATCCAGTATGTTGTTTTCTCTTGTTGTCGTAAGACCAGTTCTTCACACAATGTTTAAGTTCTTTAAGTGTCTCAAATGTTGTAAGGAAGCTACGGATAAATATTTTGCCTGCAGTGTAGAACATGTTTAATAAACACTTTATTTCCAAGACCTGTTCACAAACAGTACTTTATTTTAATTCCCAGGATTCAGTGAAAGTGGAGATCCGTCCTGCACCATCATGCAGAACTGGGCAAGAGTTGAGGTGATGTTTCTATCTGGTGTTTTTAAATGGCTAGATGAGAGGGAATTGATCGTTTTAACATTCGAAGCACAGAATTAAATACTCTTGTACTTTGACATTTTGTCTGGGTGACTTCAATGTCAGTCTTTACTTCTAAGTAAATCTATCTTTTTCCCATCCTGTGTCCGGACTGGTCAGGTATATAGTGTGGCTTGAGGCTTGAAGCACGAATCCTAGGGAAGAAACAGTGTTATTTTTGAGAGAGCTGTCAGGATTGTTAGCGTGTTTATACTGCTGTGACTGCAGTGTGACACAGGTGTGTGAATAACTTGGTTAGCAGTGTAGCCACAGGGGCTTGGAACTGAACACTAAGTCCATAAACTGCCTTGAATCCTGCCTAATTTAGTGCTGCCTACACTACCGAGCTTCAAACTAGTACAGATATCAATTTACCGGTGCAGGTGCTGCCTGCAAGTAGATATTTTATTTTCCTTCCTTTGCCACAGGCTCATACGAATCTCGATAAATCACATTGCATTTGTGCTGTCACTTCTCTGGGCATAACACGCAGCATGGATTGCCAAAGTCTTGGGCATTGTAATCTTCCCAAACAGTGTGGGCCTGAGTCTGAATTAATTACTTACACTCTAATTACTTTCTGTCCACATAGTGGAGGAAGAAAGTAGGTACATCCAGGTGTGATTCAGCTAAGGCAGTTCTAATAAGTCAGCTGTCTGTGTACTCGTGTACCTCTGCAGTTAGGTTGGGTAAAACCCACTTGGGTGTCTTAATCCCTTTCCTGATCGCTTCTCTTACATGGAGAACTGGTTTTGTGTTTAAGTGCTTGATTAGGTACGTTCATGAATAATGACAAAAGTTAAAATTCAGATGCAACTACCTAATCTTTTTGTGATGACCAAAATGAACTGTATGTTGGAGCCAGAAACTGAGATTAATGTAAGAGGAGGGCAGGGAAGCGTTATCCAGTAGGATTGCATTGGGTGTTCACTCCAGCCGCTCTGAGGAGCGACCTAGGTATCTCTTTGGGTCTGTGGGCATCATCTGTTGTGGTTTCTAGTTTGAAGAGCTGGGGGAGGCAGGAGGAAAGTCATGTTGGACAAATAATCCTAAACTATAATGAGTAACTTGGATGCCGTTTCAGGCCCGGTTGTGTAACAACATGCAGAAAGCCAGAGAGCTCTGGGACAATATTATGACAAAAGGAAATGCCAAATATGCTAACATGTGGCTGGAGTATTACAACCTAGAAAGGTAAGAGCTACGCTGGCTGGAAGAGGTAATTCACTTCTCGGTTTCCTCGTGTGAAAGACAAGACTTAGATGCTTAGTATGGATGTACTTCATACAGGTTTATAACGTGCTGCTGAGGCTCTTGCAGCACCTCTGCCATGTATTTCAGAAGCATTACAGTGACAGGGTGTAGCACAAGGTTGCTGGGGAAGGAGGGAAAACATTTGCATGCTGTTGTGTAACCTTGATGTGGAGTTTCGGCTCCTCGCTGCTATGGTTTCCCTGCTGCAGAGCTCACGGTGATACTCAGCACTGCAGGAAGGCCTTGCATCGAGCGGTGCAGTGCACGAGCGACTATCCAGAGCATGTCTGCGAGGTGCTGCTCACACTGGAGAGAATAGAAGGTAACTAACTGTACACAGTCTCATCTTACCCAGTCTAGTTAGTGTACACTGATTCAGAGTGAATTTTGATCTAGCATTTTGTCTCTGCTGAGGGCTTATTTTCTTTTGATTACTGTAGCACCCAAGCAGCTCTATTTTTATTCCTTTCTGGTCTACCTTTGAGCCTGCAGAAACTGATTGGGTTTTTCCAAGCTTTTTAGAAGTGTTCTATTATAAATGAGATGTTTCTCCTCTGCTTAGTTTCTGTTTTCTTTTAAAGCCTACTCATTGTATTTAGAATGTTAATATGTAACAGTTAGTATTAAGAGTGAGTTCCATGCACTCGCTGACTTTTATTTTTCCAGAATTGTGTTTACAAATTATGGGAAAGCTAAATACAAGGCTTTTTTTTTTTGCCTATATCCTTTAGGAACATTGGAAGACTGGGATGCAGCAGTTCAAAAAACAGAAAACAGATTGGCTCGAGTCAGTGAACAAAGAGCAAAGGTCAGAACTCTGAAAACTAAGCAGTTTATAGGAAATTCCTGTCTTGAGGTTATGCTTGTCTGAATGTCAGATTTCTAATGTTGGTTCCCATAGATAAGCCTGTGTTATCTTTAAAACCTCAGAACTGTTGATTTTAGTTTAAAATGGTTTTTGGTGCTTTTTCTTTCACTGTTTGACCCTTGGATGGATACCAGTGTAAAGTGCACTCCAGGAAAGTTCTTGGAGCAAACAATCGAAATGTGCTTTAAATGATAATCCCCTTAGCACTGTTTAATGTAGCCTACGAGAAATCTCTCTTAAGTTCAGTTTATAGAAAATAGATGGTAAGAATGCTCTGCAGTCACTAGTAAAAAAATAATCTCGAATGCTTGTAGGCTGCTGAGAAAGAAGCTGCTCTGGCAAAGCAGGAGGAGGAGAAGGCTGAACAACGAAAGCAGGCTCGGGCAGAAAAGAAAGCTTCCAAAAAGGCTAAAAAAACCAGGCCTGGAGACAAGCGCAAAGCAGATGATGACGATGAGGGTGAATGGGGACAAGAAGAAGGAGGTAAAAAATTAAAACTTCAGACTTCTGGCAACAGGGTTATTGGTTGCCTCCTTTTGGCTAGAGGCACATGAGGGAGGGACATCACTGATGTCCTAAGAGCTGCTGTCCTTTCAGGGTCTCTTTCTCATAGGAAGTCTTCAATGTGGTAATGAAATGAAAGCAAGACTAAATGTTTTTTTGACAAACAGATGTGTATGGTTATAAAAACTAGAGGGATTTTTTTTAGGTTTTTCTTGATTCAGAGAAATATTGTGAGGTTTTGGGTTGCTTTTTTATTTTGTTATGAAGTTAATTATTTTCCTTACATATCAAATGATGCCAAGGTGTGTGTTTGAATGAGGCTATTCAGTGTTGTAGCAGCCTGTGGGAAGGTGGTAACAGAACGCTTGTAATAGATTGCTGCCCCTGAGAGTTTTCAGAGCTTTTAGGTGTTTGTGTTTCTTCCAAAGGAAAAAAAAACATCCCTTAAAAAGAGAACATGAATCAGTAGCTGTAACTGACAGAAAAAAGGGAAAAATATCCCTGTTGCTTTCATCTAAATACTTGCTGCCTTGGTCAGATCTGTTGTTACTCATTCTTAAAAACTGAAGAGAGGTTTTTTCTGTCTTTTAAAACCTCTTATTATATTTGTGGTTTCATGTGCTCTCTCTAAACTCCATAGTGGTCATGAAGGACAGCGTAATTTCCTCAGTGGATGAAATGATGTTATTCTTTCTAATAAAGAATATTCTTTCTAATAATTCTTTCCATTTCGTTGGTCAGCAGAGCAGCCCAGCAAGAGACACAAGGGAGATGGAGATGGAGATGGTGATGGTGTGCTTTTTGAAGACATGGAGGTAGAAACGGGGCTGTTTGGAAGAAGTGGACCTGAAAAGCCAGATCACCCAGCAAACCAAAAGGAAAAGGCATCTACCAGTCGAAAAGACATCCCCAAAGTTTTACATGACAGCAGTAAAGATAATGTCACCGTCTTTGTCAGCAACCTTTCCTACAACATGACAGATCCTGAGGGGAAACTGAAAGAGCTCTTTGAGAGCTGTGGGGAGGTAGCAGAAATCCGTCCAGTATTCAGCAACAAGGGTGCTTTCCGGGGGTACTGCTACGTAGAATTCAAAGAAGAAAAATCTGCTCTCCAAGCTCTTGGCTTGGATCGTAAAGTCGTGGAGGGAAGACCAATGTTTGTTTCTCCATGTGTTGACAAGAACAAGAATCCGAACTTTAAGGTAAACTTTTATAATAAGATTGAACAGTGGGACTGCATTGGAAAGCTAGGAGAGTGTCTTGCTTCCAGAGGGCTTGATTCTATTCGTGTTGTGCTGGTTTGGAATGGTGATGTTATGTCTTGGCAGCAAAACTGTTTTCTGGGAGTTCTTGCATTTTATGTTACTTTGCTCTAAACCAGGATTGACATTTGCAGATTTCTGCAAACCTTGAGAAAGCCAATCTGAGCAGCTCGTTAATGGTGTGAGGTACTCAGATTCCTGCTTGAGCATCTCCATCTGTAAAGTGCTTTTTTGGCTGAGTCATACAGCTGTGGGCGTTTGTTACACAACCCTCTGGTTCTTGTTAATGACCTGTACTGGATACCAGTTGTATAATCAGTGGGTTTCTGCATTGCGAAGTTATTGTACAGGAAAACTTAATGGTTCAGATAGTGACAACTGAGCAAGGAGACGTTATTGATGGCCCTTCTGTTGTGAAGGAGACATAGGCGTTTAGAAGTGTCTCAGTCTTTAGAACTGCTTGCAAATCCTTAGTGTATGCCTGTAAGTTTATATGCAAATACCTTTCAAGATACTGCTTTTGTCTTGAAAGCGTGTTTACATCACGCAAAGTGCTCTGATAAACTTTTGGAGGCGTAATAGCTTGAAATCCTTGAGTCTTGGACTGGTTTTGGTATCTAACCACCCTTTAATTTCTTCAGGTGTTCAGGTATAGCACTACCCTGGAGAAACATAAACTGTTTATATCTGGTTTGCCATTTTCCTGCACTAAGGAAGAGCTGGAAGATGTGTGTAAAGCCCATGGAAATGTGAAAGACATCCGTCTGGTCACCAACCGAGCTGGAAAACCCAAGGTAGGAATCTTTAATGCATTTGTAATTTCAAGAAATCCTTCAAAAAGAAGCTTTTCATGAGGTTTGGATACAAAAAGAAAGCTTTGCATTTTAGAAGTTGCCAACCTGGATTTGCTTTAAAACTTGTAGAGGTGCTTGGATTCATGTGGCCCAGCATGCCTTTGTGCCAACAAATAAGAGATAGGAGGGGAGGAAATTTTCCAAAATACTCCTTAAGTTGCACAAGAAAGTGTGATATAAATGAGAGGGAGGGGAAGATGTTTACAGCACTTTCAGTATAGTACAAATAGGCGGTAGCAAGTCTGTGAAGAATATTTGTTTCTAAAATAACTAAGTTGGGTTCACCTGGAATAACTGATTCCCCTCCTTCCTCTCTTCATTTTCTTGAGCCTATTGTTTTAAACACCTGCTGCAATTGTAGATGGGCCAGTGAGAAATAAGCCACCTCTCTGACAAGGCTCGTTATTTCCATCCTGGAATAAATGACTCCTTGTTAAATAAGAGACTCTAAACTAGCTGCTACTGTGCCAAGATTCTACCTGGCACCTCTAACCGGTGCCATCCTGCTGATGAATGTCATTTAGAAGCCTAACAATAACAGAACAGAGAGGTGGTGCCTCCCAGTTCGTACGCTCGATATAGGAGCCGCTGTAGCAGATACTGGGGTTGTCCTGTTGTCCATTTGCTGGAAATAAGACCCCATTCCTGAAGGTGCACCTGCAGCTTTTAGCAGCTGGTTACTGGTGTGGTTAGCAGCTGTTACTTCATGAAGTCCATGCGGATTCTTTTCCCATAAAGAGCACTTTTGTCACCAGTCCCTGTTCTCAGGCCAGCAATGCCAGTTGTCTCAGCGACGGTGCTTGTCAGTTCTGTTAGAGCTGCTTTGCTCCTTAACACAATGACCCTCTGTTAGCAGAGTTGATTCCTGAAGTACGAGTTGTAGCTTAGTGAAGAATCACTGGAGAGTTTGTGTGGGTCTTTCCATTCTAGTTCAATAGATTGATTTATCTTTTCTTCTACTATGAATGCAAATCTGTCCAATACCAGATTCATCTTGAATGTGTGGATAATATACTAGTGAAGACTTGCCAGTGATGTGGTACTTTATATTTACTTTACTAGGATCTTGGTTTTCTTATTTATATTTAATATTTCTTCCCCAAACTAGGAAATTGTGAATGAGAGTTGAGAAATGCAGGTTGAAGATTTGTGTAGAGAAGAGTTGTTTTAGCTAAAGAATACTGAGACTTTTAGCCATGTTTAGGTCTGCTTTCTGTATAGTTTTCTTGCCAGCTGGCCAGATCATTAGCAAAAGCTGTCACGCAGAGGAGGAAGCACTAAAAATAATATGGGTTACCCCCTTTCCTTATTTAGGGCCTGGCCTATGTGGAATATGAAAATGAAGCTCAGGCCTCGCAGGCTGTGCTGAAAATGGATGGGCTGACAGTTAAGGAACACGTCATCAAGGTGGCGATCAGTAACCCCCCTCTCCGAAAGGTGCCGGACAAGACTGAGGCTGGCAAAGCCTCGCCGTTTGCGGTACCACGGCAGGTTTATGGAGCGTAAGTATCAGTGAGGGACACTGCTTGGCAATGCTTAAAATAAAAACGGGGTTTCTGTATACAGTAAAATATAGGAATCTCATCTAGAATATGAGAGAATGCTTCAAAGGTGCTGAACCACACAAATTAGAGTTGCTGGATTGAAGAATTCCACATCTTTCCAGTGTTCACAGCGAGTGTTAAGGTTGTTCTTTCATCTTCTGGGGTGCTCCTGCTGCTTGGCGTTGCTTTGGCGTTGTGTTTTTCATGCCCTGCAGATAAACGTGGAGCTTTTGGTTTCTGGGGACTGCTGGGCTGTTGTTTTCTGCCAGGACTTGTGTCCTGTTTCAAAGGGCACCCATTGAAAGCTTTGCACTAATTACTGAAACAAATGACAGGAGTGATATTTAAATGTGTGTTCCTTATAGTGAACAAAGTCCTCTTTGCTTCCCTGAGATAAAACATGATACCCAGCGAGCACTGGGATGTTTTTAAATGTTACTTTCTGCTCTCCAGGCGAGGGAAGGGAAGGACCCAGCTTTCAATGATGCCTCGTGCATTACAACGCCAGAGTAATCCTGTGGCTAAGGCCGAGAATGGGATGGTCCAGAACTCACCAGCAACTTCATCCGAACCCCCGGAGGAGCCTAAAAAGATGTCCAATGCTGACTTTGCCAAGATGCTACTGAAAAAGTGAGCAAAAAGTCTGCAGTCAGCGGGTCTGGTAAAATGTGAAATGCCTTTATGGAAGCCATGTTGTGTCCTTATGCTAGCAAGGAGAGAATGCCAGTCACAATCATGTGTAAATACTGCTCTGGACTACTGCATTCATAGAGATCAGTGTAGGGTGGTACAAATCCAGGTTTTCTTCCTCTGTTTCTAAGAGCAAAGGGTTGTACTATGTTCTGGTCAAACAGCGTTCTATGATTCCTCATATTGAGGGTAACGAAGGGGGAAATATTTCCTGTACAGGTTGGATGCCACATAGAGTTTTATGAATACTTTACAAATATTTCTCTTTCATTAATGAACGAGACGCGGTGTGAAAGCCTAGCGATAACCTTGTCAAGCTCCACTGGTCGGTTCAGATTGTGATTGCAGTCATTCTCTCTGACAACGAACCCATTTTACACCCAAACACCTCCACACAAGGACATTCATCTCCTTCCATTAAGAGTTAAATGGCAAACGCTAGTAACCTCACCACAATGGCCTATTTTAGTATTGGGAGAGTTTCTATACATCTGTGTGTATATGTATATACACAAATATACATATATATGTATCCAGTTAATGTTCTGTTCGAGTTGACTTGTTTTTTATATTGTGTATTTGTAAAAGACATTCGGATTATTTTTAAGTGTCATGAGGTAACACTTGGATCTGGTAATTTTTGTTTCCCATAAAAGCTGTACATGCTGTTGCTAAGGACCACTTGGTTTTTTTTGTTGTTTTTGCTAGCTAGCTCATGCGTCCCTTTCAGGTGGTTTCTGTATGGTTTTGTACAACTGTGAAGTGCAAGCTGATGTTTCTTAGTTTATTAAACTCAAGTTCTCAAAGGTTTTCTATAAATACTGTTGCTTTTGTTTAAATGTGGGTGTTGGAATTGCACTTATCCTATGGCAGCTGGAAATACTGATGTACCTCGCCTCTCGAGTGCACTGATGTCCAGTGTCACTTGCATACCTGTAAGTAGCTCATTCCATCTAGTATGAATATCTTGAAACCACTTTAGAAATTGCCTCAGCCTCTGAAATAATCTGGTACGTGACCTTGGGTAGAAATACTTCTTGTCTGACTTAAACTGCTGCAAACTCTGGAATTTGGCACAGGTGGGGCTGAATGTGAGGGGGCCCTGGTACCATGTTCATTTGTGTGTCACAGGCACTGCTGCCAATAAACACTTCTCAGTGCTGACATCCTGTGCTGACGTGGCTTTACTTTGATGGAGGAGTCTGCTCTCTAGCTTTGAACCATCTAACAGTGGCAGTTGTGGTGATACGGCAAGGGACCAAGCTCTGCCGGTGCCCGTTCACAGCACGGAACGCAGCCTCTTCTGTGCCAGGGCTGGCCTTCCACTATTGTACTGGTGATACGGTGGGACTGTACCTCAAAATCAGCTTAGGAACATCCTAGTAGCGCTTTAGTATGAAGCTTCAGTTTGTGTGTGCAGTTGGACGCTTCCTTACCCTGATGCGGCACTAGTGATGATTTGGATTCCTTTGGCTGTTGGGATGAGAGTTGCTGGTTGAGAGCCCCCTGCTACACCTCGTGTCGCAGGACAGTTGTAAGCGGCTGAGGGAGCTGGGCTGTGTGTGCTGTGTAACAGCTGATGGAAACTGCTGCTCCACAAACACGGCTCTAATAATTTCTTGACGTACTGCACAGAAAAGTGTTTTGAGAACAGCCTATGCCCTCAAGTTGTGCCAGGGCAGGTTCACATTAAGTATTGAAAAGGTTTCTTCGCTCAAAGGGTTTTCAAGCACTGGTACAGGCTGCTAGAGAAGTGATGAAGTCCCCAACCCTGAGGTGTTTAAAAGATGGGTCAATGAGGTGTCAGGGGTATGGTTTAGTAGTGGACAGCTATGGTTGGGCTCAATCTTAAAGTTCTTTTCTAACCAGATGATTCTATTCCAAACCACGACTTTAATATTAAAATAGTTTATTAATCTGTTACTAAAATAACCCCACCCCCCCACAGCGATCTAAAGTGCAGACTTTATTTACGCTCACCTTGCACTACAAAAATACGCATGCTTTGTAAGCACAGAACAACCCTCATTTATTGTTTCCTTTCGCTATCAGCAGCTGTCAGTACATAAGCACGGAGCGGTGCTGCAGGATAGAGAACTCCTAGTCTTGTCCTATTGCTTGCTTGTATGAAGTGTCATTACTACCTTGCAGGTAAGAGAGTTAGAAAGAAAAACTTAACACTGGCCTAGGACAATGTAAGGGCTTACACTGTTTTGCAAATGGTTTAAGCTTAACACCACTCTTTTCTGAACTTTGGAGGTGTTGGGATGCATTATGCTGTTGGGAAGGGGTGGAGGGAGCTATTCTGTGTTAGGTTGTGGGTGCTTTCACCTTAAAGCAAAGATAAAGTACGCTGCTTAGCAACTTCCAGGTACTATACTGACTGCTGCTGCAGCACAAAGAGACCTCGTGTGGTTCCTGACACATTTATCAGAGTAATAATGTGACCTGGTCATTAACTGTGCAGGGTTTGGCACACTCGCTTCATGCATTCTAACCAAATTGGCACGACTGATAAAGGTTGGCCTGGTTATGTCTTGCCTTTCTGCCCACAGTGATGCAGAAGCTCTTTCAAAACACTGAACTGAAATGTAGGCAGCTCGCTGCGTTTGCCCAGGGCTCCTGCTTGATGAGGTGGAGTCTGAGGCAGAGCCTTGGAGCACTAAGCAGTCCTGTGTACCAAAAGCACCTCACAGCTCAGTGAAAACAGAGAGATTTCCTCTCTTGTTCCAGCCACATCATCTGTAATCTTAAACCAAGTACTTCCCCGTAGTTGTATGAGACCTGCCTTAGGAAAGGCAACTGAAAGTAAACATGCAAAGTGCTACTGAAAACAGAAATGGGAGGGGAGAGATGACTTCACTAGGAGTTTCACCTCTTTCTGGCTCAGTACTGGCTATGACTAACAGGAAAGTCTGATTAACATAGCTAGGAGAGTGCTGTTCCTGCTAAGGTTCTGGTTTTTAGGTTTCTTTGAACAACAGGGAAGAAGAGGTAACACAAATGCAACCACCTCTGCTAAGATGCTGTCTTGCCTAGCAGTTCCTGAGAAGGTAAGACAATGCAGTGACTGACAGGTGAAGAGCTGTGATTGAAGCAGCTTCTCAAAACCTAATTTTAAGGAGAAATTAAATTCTATTTCAGGTTGTTGAGCTCCTCTGACACCTCTCCCTGTCTCCTCCCCCAGTAGCACAAGCAAGTTAATAGTGCACACTCACCATCAACAGTTCACATTTCAGCTTGGCATAATGTATATAAATAAATTATATTAATTTAATCAAATGTAAGACACTTTAAGTAAATGAAATGCTGAAGAGTGACACCTCCTGTCAAGTTATTTCCCAGCAGGAATACTGAGTGGCTTGGCATTCTGTTTTCCCACACATTCATTGGCTTCTGGACATCCACAACCCTCAAGTCTTGACGGGGATAGTTTGTTTGTATCCAGCCGTGCTGCCGTCTGCTTCAGGTAAGCCCACGGAGTATTCTGTGGTGGCGATGAGCAACATGTCCAGAGTCGTCTCAGTACACTTGGCAATAAAGCGTATGAAAGGCCTCACGTCGCCCTCGTTGGCTACTTCCAAGACGTGGTAATACTCGGCGCGTTGCTCCTTACGGATTGTGATCGGGGGGTACCCTGCCTGCATCAGTATGAGGTTCATCAAGAGGCGCGAGGTCCTTCCGTTGCCATCTACAAAGGGATGGATGTAAACCAACTTGTAGTGGGCTAAGGCGGCAAATTCCACAGGGTGCAAGCTCATGGCATCTTCCGAGTTAATCCACTGCACAAACTCCTGCATCTGTTTCTCGACATCCTGGGGATGGGGTGGGATGTGATGTCCTACAAACACCTGAGTAGCCCTGAACCGCCCTGCTTCTACGGGGTCGGTGTAGCCCAGCACTCTCCGGTGTATCTCCAGGATATCAGTGATGGTCACGGAGCCTATCCGTGATACCAATGTGGTGTTGACGTATTTCAAAGCTGCGTGCATGCCGATCACCTCGTTCTGCTCCACTAAGCTTTTTCCGGGAACGGCGTATCTGGTCTCAATGATGTGTCTTATTTCTGACAGCGTCAGGGTGTTCCCTTCAATAGCAACCGTGTGGTAGATGTGGTGATAATAGGACTCCTCCATCACTCGGCGAAGGGCAGAATTGCCTTTCGGGATCGCCATCACTTTTTTCACCTTGCTGTCAATGATGCTAAAATACCTCTGATCTATTTCCTCAACTAAAGGCAGTGTCCGGGCCCGATTGATCAAGGCCTTCTCGTTGCAGGGAGAAATGGTTAGTGCTTTGGAGTACAAGTAGTCGGCTTGAAGAATGTCTTTTTCCTCCTCTGAAAAGATACCAAATTCATTCAGGGCATCCACATAATCAGGGTCCATTTTGAGGGCGTACACGAAGAGTTTGTGGGCTTTCTCCCGCTTTCCTTGGCGCTTCATTTCGAGGGCTTGATTCAGTGCTGCTTTGGCTTCTAACTTCACTTCTGAAATGCAACAATAATGATTAGGTAACAGGGTAGCGAGTTCTACTGAAATCTGCTGCAGACTGGCACTGTTCACCCATATAAAAGTTACATAAAGCCAGCCTGGAAGAACTGTAACACTGATCCTATATTCCAGCCTTTACCAGGTTACCAGCACAGGAGCTCAGGCCACGTTTACAGGCAGCAGAGCTGCTCCTGGCAGCGTGGTGAGGCAGGAGCTGGGAGCAGCAGCCTCAGGCTGGCCACAGGCGTGCAGCCATCCCAGCAAAACTCGCCTTGGCCCCCAGACTGCTTTGTGTGGGAGGACTCAGACTCCCGAGCACGTTCTCCTGGCAATAATGCCAGGTCTCTTGCCAGAAGCACAGCCTGCAGCTGCTAACGGCACTTCTCTCCGCTCTTTCACTGAGCTATCAAGCATCTCAGAGCAGCTTCCAGCACTGGAAGGGGCTCCAGATCTGGGAGTGCAGGGATAGGATGAGCGGGAACGGTTTGAAGGTGAAGGAGGGGAGATAGAGATGAGATCTTAGGCAGAAATGTTTTGCTGTGAGGGTGAGGAGGCCCTGGCCCAGGTTACCCAGAGCAGTGGTGGCTGCCCCATCCCTGGAGGGGTTCAAGGCCAGGTTGGATGGGGCTTGGAGCCCCTGATCCAGTGGGAGAGGTGTCCCTGCCCACGACAGGGGTGGAATTGGATGGGCTTTGATGTCCTTTCCAATCCAAACCATTCAATGATTCTGTGATCTTCCGAGGAATAACAGCTTCAGTGTGAACAAAGATACAGTGCTGGAATTGTACTGATTCCTTTGAATGTTTTCCCAATGAGTGTCCTGGCTGATAAAGGCAACGACCGTGGCCTGTCATGCCTGCTCTGTAACAGCCACGATTTTGGGGTTAGTGCCGTGTATCCCAGGTTACTCTGTATGGAAACACCACTCTCTATTCCAATTGCCTTAACAACTTACTAGTCCTGAAAGCATGAGGAAAAGCTTCTGAAAAGCAAAGCAGCGCTAAGAGAATGCCAGCGCATCGCCTTTGCCACACAGGCCGATGGAATGCAGTCGGGCTGCTGCCAGCAGCCTGCTGGCGATGACACGTCTGACCTCTGGAGCGTTTACGGCTGCTCGTAATTCACAGCTGGGCAGTGAGAGCTCATTATGGGTTACAGGACATCATCCAGGAGTGGGGCAGATCTCCAGATGTGGCTGTTATTACACAGCAACTGGGCTGTTCCCTTGCACCCACCTGAGGACACTCTTACC